>NW_004524590.1:2580183-2660183 GCF_000260255.1 Octodon degus | reverse complement strand
AAACCTCATGCAAAGCACACTGCTGGGGGACCCAAATCAGCACAGACATTATGGGAAAGAGTGTGGAGGGTCCTCAAAATATGAAAAGCGAAACAGCCCTGTGACCCAGCAATCTCACTGCTGGGTGTATATGCAAACACAAAGAAACTGCTATGTTGAAGAGACATCCGCACTAAAAGTTCTGAGCAGAAACTTCTGCAAAGAAGACAGAGTAGTAAACAGCAGAGAGAGAGCCTCTCCAAGATTTGGTGTCTGGACACTGGAGTATAGTAATGTGAGGAAGAGAAGAAGGAAAGTGGGTCCCCAGGACCTAGGAAGGATCTGAAGTGAGAACTGAAGTCCGCGGAGAGGGAAGAGAGAGATTCCAACGAAGGAGATGACAGGCAGCACTTTCTCCCTAAGCCCAGACTCGCTGCGTGAGAGGGGCTGCCCAAACCTGCAGCTGCACAGCGACTGCTGGTGACCCCACAGGCCTCCTCCGAAGGACGCACCAGTGGAATGGAGTAGCAGGCACAGTGGACTAGAGTTACTCTGGTTCAGACATTCTCCCAGAGAGGGACATTAGGAGGTTGCGGTTTGGGACAGCAGGCTGTCAAGCTCAGAATTGAGAAGAGCTGCGCCTGAATCCACCTGGTGGCTCCCAGAGTAGCGTTACAGAGGTCAAGGAACCAAGTTCAAGCTGGCAGGGAGCCAAACTCAGGAGCGGACAAGAGGCACACAGACTGCTGCCGGCTGATCACATCCAGTTCCAGCCTCATGGCCAGAAACCAGCCCGAACTTCCGCGGATTCCCGCAGGCCCGTTGGGCTTACCACTACCCTGCGTAAAGCTCCAGCTCGCTTGCTGGGGTTAATCAACTTGGGTCTGCACCCTGCTGGCCCACGTTGTCTACCAGTGACAGCAGAGATGCACCTTGCAGTGGAGATTTTTTTTCTTATATTCTTTTTTTTTTTTTCCCTTTGGTCTCTTTTCTTGTTTTTTGTTTGTTTGTTTTGTTTGTTTTAGTTTGGTTTTGGTGGAACCAGGAATTGAACTCAGGCCCTTGTGCTTGCCAGGCAAGTGCTTATTCTACGGAGCCATCTCCCTGGTTCCTTTTCTTCTTCTTCTTCTTCTTCTTCTTATTTGTTCTTGTTTTCATATGAGTGTGAACATGGTTTTCAGATTTTGTTTTTGTTGTTTTGTTCTGTTCTGTTCTGTTTATTTCTTCTTTTCTCCTTCCTGTCTTCTGCACTGGCTTCCCAAAGTTTGTGTGATCTTCCTTAGTCTTCCAGCTTTGCTTCTAATGTCTTCATTTTTTTTCCCTCTTTCTTCCCTCCAACCTATTTTATTTTAGGGAGTGTACCAGGAATCGAACTCGGACCTTGCACTTGCCAGGCAGGCACTTAAGCCACTGAGCTACCTCCTGGCCCTCCTGTAACCCATTTTAAATTTTCTCTACTGAAGATAAAATTGCCACATTCAGGGTTTATTTACTACATATAATTTTCTGCTTTATTTTGGATTTTGTTACACAACCACAAACCTAGTTCATACACTTAAAGGTGGCAAGTTGATAGTTACCTCAGTTTGTCATTTTCTAGGATGTGTTTGGTGCTGTTGTTATTGCCGACTGTACCACCTTAGCCAAGGTGACATAATTGCTCTAATTAGTTGCTCTTCTTGGTATGCCAAGACTGAGATTAGCTAAAGATGATAAAACCACTGTGGGCCAGCACTGGAGACCCAGGCTCTGGGCAGCAACTTCTCAGCCCCATTAGATGGAAGAGGCAGAAGCTTGCAGCAGACTCAAAACCCAGAAGTCAGCTAACGCCAGAAGGCAGCTCTGAGAAGTAGTCGTTTCCTACGGGTCCTAAATACCCAGAAGAAAGCTACTTGCCATAAGCAATTTGACACTTAATAATTAGGAATTAATACTAGAGGGACCATTGTAAGGGGCTTCTTTCTTCTCTATCACAAAACTCCCACAAGCCAGGTATTACCAGTGTGTTGTAATAGCTGATTACTTAGATAAATCATAAGATATACTCATAAGTGAAATAAACCAGACCCACATGTGTAAATACCATATAGTCTCCCTAGTATAAGAACTCAAAAGAAGAAGTACAAATAGAAAGGTATAACACAATTAAAAGGAAAGTGAGAACTTGAGGACTGGACAATGAGCAGAGGGCAAGGAGAAAAGCTGGGAAACAGGACAGGGACAAAGCCATACATTTATACACACAGGATGGGTAAGGCAATGATCCTGAGAACTATCAGCAGGTTTTTGAAACTAGCAGTTAATTGGTAGGAGTCTCCCCCTGACTAACTATATATGCTGATACCTGTGAACCAAGCAACTGCACTGAAGATAGCAATGTGTAATAGAAGTGTCACGCTTGGAATGCCTGTCATTCAGGTCTTCTAAATATGTACTTCTTGTCATGACATACCAGTTATTACCATACTGTCTCTCAAGTAAAATTTTTTTTTAAAAAAAGGGTAATAAATGAAAAAAAGGACACAAGGAAAAAAAATGTCACAGGACTGTCCTGCTACAATGCTGTATATGGTTAGATTTCTAAATTTCTGTGTAAAAATAAGTAATTGCTTATTCATATTCTTTAAATATTTTTCATTTTTAAATTTTTTTCTCCATATTCTGTAGGGACTTAAAGTTTAACATATCAATACTTGATGGAAAAAACCTGTTCCATGTTATGCCTAAGATGTTTGATATTCAGATAGTGAGGTTAAACCCAACCGCATATGTTTTAGGGTAATAATAAGCTCCTCTTCTGGAGGGCTAACAACCTAAGTTTGCAGACCAAAAATTAGAGAAGTAGAAGGGCTGCAAGGACAGCCAATATTTTGACACCAGCCTTTCAAGGTCAGTGAAGACTCAGGACAAAGGAGAACCTGTATTGTAACATCATGTAACTCAGTTATGTCCCAAATTTTCTGAACAAGGAGATTATGGGACCACAGAGAAAAGTGATTGATGATGTAGAGTGTGCCTAAGGAGAGTCACATGGAGAGAAAATATTCTCTCAGGCTTTCACAGAGAGCAAATTGGTCAAGCAATGGCCGTGACTCATCCACATGGCTGACACTGACAAAGGTTCTACAATCTGAGGTACAGGGTTACAGGATAAATCCTGAGAGTACTTGACTGACCTGATCAGATACAAAAGTTACATTTCTTGTTATATAGGTCTTGCTTTATCTTGGTCCTAACCATCCAGCAGAAAAGTATAAAAATGAGGTATGTAAAGTAAAGCTGAGTATGCTGAGCTGTGAAAGGCTCAAGTCAACAACTTCTGCAGATAACCTACTACTATTGTGGACTGCTGGACTGTGTTGGATTGTTTTGCTGAATTTACACACCTATAATATTTAGATGCCAATGGAATACCCATCTCTGACAGGACTAAACAAAAAAAGGGGATACAAAGGAAGGACCATTTTGTATCTGTATATATAAAATAGGATAGATATACAGCTACTTTTGCTTAATTCAATGAGTAGAAAGATTTGTACTAATAATGTTTGGACAGGATATCCTGTCTGCATCTTTTACTATGGATAACCACTAAGAAGTTAGCAATGTGCAATCTATTAATTATTGAAACTGTCCTATTAATCAGTTTTGAAACTGTCTCATTGCTATTTGTTTCTCAATAAAATAAAAGATATTCCAATGTCTAAAAAACTGCCTCTTTTTACAAAGTTCTAAAAGTAGTGCTGCTACCACTACTGCCCACGTAAGACCCCCCTATTAGCCTGGGTTTAATCTCAGAATTTCTCTTAACATAGTTCTCAAAGCAGCCACTGCAATCCAGAGTTGCCACAAGCAACGAAGTGTTGAGCTAAATCCAAACAGCAGTGACAACAGACCTGGGGCTGGCCTGCTTGCACGCCAGCCAGCCCTTGGAACCACAAGATGAGGGGGGTCCCGTGTCCTGTCCATGGTGCGTGGTGTGAAAGTCACCCAGAGATAGATTCTCCAAGTGCGTAAGGAGTATCCAGGGTGCTGGGAAACTTCTCAGACTGGAGAATGAGCAGAAGCCACGATGTGTGTGTGTGTCCCCACTTTGCCTGTCTTTGATGTCCTCCAGGCCCACCACAACCACTGAAGGATAGAACCAGTAAGAGGTCAACTCTTGGCCTTTCATCCTGAAAGTGTCTCCACTGCCCATCACAGTGACTTCAAAGTCCTACCTGATTGCTGGCTTTATCTCCTTTTCAATCTCATTCTGTCATGTTCCCTCTCTCTTTCTTCCCTTTAGTTCATCTATGAAAACCCCTGTACCCAAGTGATTGGTTCAGTGTCTTCAGGGGAGCCTCACACTATAGTCCTAGATCGACAGTGTGTCAGGTGGCCTTGAACTCTCATCCGAGCCCGCACATGTAGTGGTCTAGGGTGGGAAAAAGATAGGGTCTCCCTGGGGCCAGCAAAAGTGTTCAAGGATCCCAGAGAGAAGGGTCTTAGAATGGGCTGTAAACACCACAGAGGCTGTCTCAGCACTCCCAGGGCAAAGTGGGAGCCAGGCAGGAGGACACTGCGTAGGGCTGTCAAAGCACACAGGCCAGAGGAGGAGGAGAGGGAGGGCAGAGGGAGAGAGGAGCATTAGAGCCAGCGAGGACTGCTTGGTGCCGTGGTCCACCAGACACTGCCCCAAGAAGGCCAGGGTCCTATGACAGAGCAAGCTTTGGGGACACTGTGTGCCGGGCAGCCTCCTACCCACCAGGGCTGCTTTTCTATCCATGCGAGCTGCACCCTGCTCAGAAGTGAGGAGCGAGGTGTGAGGCAGAGCCCACCTGCTCTGCAGCAGGCAGGGCTAGGAGAGCTGTCAGCCCCCACCCAAGAGGTGCCCCCTCCTAGTTCACAGGATGGTCAGATGTGCCACCCCGAGCCTCAGACCCCCAGCTGCAGAGCCTAAGGGAGATGCCCAAGGAGGGGCGCTCCTCAAGAGAGAGAGGCCTCGGGGCCAAAGTGAGACAGCAGTTGTTGAGGGGATGGCTCTCTGTGCCTGCAAAGGGGGCCATGAGGCGGTGTCTCCCCAAACTCTACCCCGCCCAGCAGGAGAGGGGATCCTCCATGGGTTCCAGGTTCTTGCTCCTGTCTGGATGCACAGGCCTCTGAGGCAGGGGACCCCCTCCATGAGATGCTCCTCAATGGTGACCACAGGACAGCCTCAAGACCTCACTGTCACCTCCACAGCGTGAACACCACTTCCTTCACAAGAGAGCCACGGTCTCCCTTCCCACATGATCTCTGGTCCTGGGCCATTCTGGCCCCGCATCTGTCACCTGCTAAGCCCTCCTGCATGGGGGCCTCCCACCCCAGCCTGTCCCTTCACTATCAAAATGCAGCCCAAGCTCACTCTCCCTGCCCTGGAGGGGCTCGTCATGGCTGTCATCTGTGTACTTGCAGCATGTGGGGCGTGGCTCATTCTTGGGCCCAGGCTTCTTAGGGAAACACACCCAGTGGTGAAGAGGCCGCAGCTGCCGAGCAGTTTCAGCTCTATACCTTTCTTGTAACAGAGTTGATGAAAACAAAGCCGTGATAAAATATTAACATTTTAATTAAAAATAGAATCAATATTGCTGATTTTTTCCTTTTTGCCTCAGACTCCAATATGATTGGGTACTGACCCTGTCTTTATTTAAATTTTTGATGTTTTAGCTAGACATGGTGGTGCGTGCTTGTATTCCCAGAACTTGGGAGGCTGAGGCAGGAGGATCACGGTGAGTTCAAGCCCAACTTATACTACGTAGTGAGACCCTGTCTTAAAACAAATTTTAAAAATTGATGTTTTGTTCATTGTGGAAATTTTGTAATAATTTTGGTCTTTGAAATACTATTGTAAGTTTTGAAATATGTAATTAGCCTTCCTTCAAATTTCTTAGCCTCCAGCTCCTAAAACCCGTGGACTCTCTGGAGTGCCAAGAGTGCCCTCTGCAAGCTAGTGATCTGACTGGTGGCCTGGGGACCCATCACAGGACGGGCTGGGACACACATGGGAGGTGTGGTCTTTCTGCAACACTCCAGCCTCCGGGGGGAGGAGAGAGGCCGCTGAACACAGAGCTGACCACCGACCACCAGTGATCTAATCGATCTTGCTATGGAGTGCAATGTCCTAAAGACCCCGGAGGCCAGAGTTTGGGTGAGGTGCCAAGCAGCGGAACACACACGGGCTCCTGGAGGCTGGCAAATCTGGCGAGGGGGTGGCGGCTTGGCCCCTCCCCATGCCGTGCCCTCCCCATCTCCTTTGCAACGTCCTCTGTCCACAAGAGCGATGGCAAACCTCTTAAAGATGAGCACACAAACCACAACCCCAACCCTTAGCGCCAAATCCCAATATTGCAGTTAAACCTGAATACTGAGACTTTAGTTTAGAAAACACAACTCTGCATCAACATTTTTTGTCTTAAAAGGAAAACAAATAACAGGTGTGCCATAGGCTCAGCACCCCTGCTCTATAACAAATGTTAAGTAACATGTTTCCCTGGTTCTGTGTGCTGCTCTAGCAAACTTACCGAATCCAAGGAGGTGTCATGAGAGTCCTCACTGACAGAGCAGGTAAACCACCCTGGATGCCCGTGGCATCTGGTGGCATCTTGTGAGGCTGAGCCTTCACTCTGTGGGACCTGATGCCACCTTCAGGTAGACAGTGTCAGAACTGGATTGAATTAGAGGACCCTCAGCTCTCCTCAGCTGCTAGGATGCCTTGAAGTCTATGGAAGGAAACAATATACCTTGTCACAGTGGTCACAGAAGTGTGCCATTGCGTGTAAAATCTCAAGGACGGGGCGCCCATGTCTTTGGAAACTTTGCCCTAAGGCAGGCGCCTCCCTGGCCTCACTATTGCTTTGCCCCGGCTCAGAGGCACCATATGAAAGTTTCACTGGGTGGCTGGTGGCACCAACCAAGCAGGCCCCTGCTGTGACTCACTCAGCAAGAGCATGCCATGTCACTCTGAGCCCAAAGTGAACAAAGTAGCCGTGGGAGGGAAGACAAGACCGCAGACAGGAGGACATGCTGAGAAAGAGACCCACAAAAATGGAGAAACAGGCAGACAGAAGCGGAGAAGAAGACGAAAGAGACCAGAAGGGACCCAGATGCAACCGGATGATTCTGGGAGTTTAAGCAAGAGTGTTTCCTGAGCCCCTGGAGCAGGATTTGTCCACGATTTAGCAACTTCTCTCAGAGAGCTAACATTTTTAATCTACCAGACACAGCAAGAGGACTAATGTGTAAGTTATCGCTTTCTAAAGCTGAATCTACACTTACCTGGGATTATCTATGAAGTGGAAACAACCTGGGAACATACTCATCCATAAATTTACACCGCGCACTATTTGAACTGCATGGTGGCCCTGCTCTCCTTCACCATGCGAGAACAAAAGCTACGATGTCAGGTTAGGTAGCCCAACCTGCCCAGGGTGAGCCAACACAGTCCCAGGAGGCAGCTGTCACTCCTTGCAATTCTGAATAGCATCCTGCATCCCTCCCACAACAACCTCAGGTCAAAACAAGTAAAGCAAGTGAGTGAGGATCCGACCATCTGAGTTTGTGGTCCAGGGATGTAGGTCTGATCTCCATAGCAACAGGCTGCTCTATACAGAGATGATGTAAGGAGAGTCAAGGGTTGGGGATACAGCACAAGAGTGAAATAGGGCAAGAATGCACACAGTAGGGCAACAAAGGTGAAACTGGCCAGACCTGGTTTGTATCGACTCTGAGAGAGAAGAGGAGAGAAGGAGGCAACGACTTCTGGCTTCCACATGGGAAGTGAAGCTTTCATTGAGAAGCAGGTCTCCAAGGACCTCCAGCCTCTGGTTTTGTCTTGGATGGCGGAACAGATATACCACTCCTTGGAGATCCCACGGCAGCCGCCATAAAAGAAGCTGGACATTTGAAGTTAGGAGCTCACTGTGGAAGTCTAGGCGGAAGACCATAAAAAAATAATATGTTGTCTGTACATACGGTTGCTCCTCAATTTACAACAGAATCGCCTCTTAACAAACTCATCTTAAATGGAAAATATCTTATGTTAAAAACACATCAAACACACCTAAACTTCCAAACATCTAAGCTTAGAGAGTAAGTTCTTAATCTCCACGACTGTGGGGAAGACTGCTGGTGCTGATCTCTGCGAGGCCACCGTGTGCACCACTAACCAGAAGACCCGAATTGAAAGTACAGCCTCTACCGAATGATCTCGCTTGTGCACCATCACAAAGCCGATAAACCCTAAGTCAACCATCATGAACTTGGAGATGAATCATACATGGTGATGGAATTCACAGGGTCACTGGAGGCCAAAGACTCTAGTCTGGCTCATTCTTTTGTCCAAAATACATACAGCCCAAGGAACCGCAATATTGGTTAAAGTACTCAGCAGCTAAAACAGGGTATGCAATCCTCTGCTCTCTTCTTTTTGACCAGTTAGTTTCTTTTAGATATACCGCTTGTTCCTTCATCCACTCCCTTCCAGTCCAGACTTTGACACCGCTGGTCAGTCTCCTCCAGAAATTTCTCCAGGGGGCTTTCATTGTCAAAGCACCCTGAAACCTAAAGAGAGAAGGGACTTGGGAAGCACACATACCCTGCAGCACAGGACCCCCGCCCTCAGGGTGCTTTCAGGGCCAGCCAGTAGTGCGTTTACTCCTTCCTGTCTCCTGGAAGGCCAGAGTTATCCCCATTTGACAGATGGGAAGACGAGGAACTCTGCGGTGACAGCAGATGGTCTACACAAGACACACAGGGAACGGCCCAGGACTGCCGGTCCACAGCGAGGCACAAAGTGTGCACATGCAGACCTTCGGCCTTGGCTTGACTTTCAAGAGAAATTCTTGGATTCCATTTTCAAAGGGAATTTTTCAGAATTCTTACTTGCAAAGCTATGAACATGTCCTATCCAGGGGCACAAGACTCCTTGTTATTCAAAGACACAGGCAAAAAAGAGGTCTATCCATATGAATCTGCCTAAAGGAAGAGCTGAAATTCACATAGTGGAAAAGAAGGCTTATATTTATATTTTAAAATATGAGGAAACAAAGTTAAATATTATTTTATAATAAGTTAGATAAAACTGAGCTTATTCTTACTATCATCCCCTTTGAGTTTTGTTGTTTGGCTTTTGTTTGTTCTGCTTTTTACTTTGAAAAGCTTCAACCAGAAAGAATAGTACAATGAAGTTTCACATATCTAAATTTTATCATTAACCTGTTTGCATTTAACTTTTTGGCTAAATTATGATTTTTAATATGACTTTTAAAAATGACATCTCCCTACCTTAGTGCAAGGCCTTTATCATGCCTAAGAAAATCAACAGTAAAATTATGGGGAAAAAAAAAGAAAAGAAAATCAACAGAAAAAAATAATGGCAAAAACAATGTTTGAAGTGAGGGGGGAATATTTTGAGAGGAATTAATGGCACTATGTCCTTTACTGTACAAATTTTTAAACCTATACATTCATATATATATATATATTCATATATAGATATGGGTATGGATACAGATATAGATATCTATATATGAAGGATAAACCAAAACCAACTTTTGAATGGATATTCACTGGGAAAAGGAACAGCATAACAGAGAAGATAGGGAAACAAGATTTCTGTGTGCTGGAACTTGGAATTTTTTGAAGAGGGAGCTGTAACTGTTTTGCATAATTTTAAAAATTTTAAGTCACAAAAACATTCCCTAAAATTTGAGAATAAACCAAAATGAATGACTCTACTGGCGTATGAAGTGTGCAGCTACCCAGGCAAGGAGAGTGGCCTAGGACCCAGCTGTGAGCTTGCAGTCCCAACGGGAGCAATTCCATAGATGATAAGAAGGAAAGAAATCGCAAACCGTACTCTGAGGTTGTGCTGACATGTTGTTAAATGATCATGTTTCCATCATGATGAGCCACGATTTCAGCATAAAATCAGTATAAAACCACAACGCGTAAGGACAAGTCCTATAACCTTAAAAGTGAACTGGACATGCATCTTGGCCACTTTCTCATTGCCCAGACGGACACCCAACGCCCACAGTCAAAGGAGGAAAGGTTTCAGCCCGCAGCTTGCCGGGGATCAGCAGCTTGCCGGGGGGGTCAGCAGCTTGCCGGGGGTCAGCCCCTCACCGGCTGGCTCCACGCAGGGCACTGTGGCAGCCAGGCATCGCAGGGGAGAAGCAGTTCATGGAGGCAGCAGGCGGCAGGCAGCAGCGCAGTGAGCGAGCACCGCACTCTTCTGCCCTTTCTGTCTTAGCCAGGCTCTTAGGACGGCCGCACTCACACCCCTAACCCTAATGCCCTTGACCTCGCGTTGCACCAGGAATCAATCCCAGCAGCGCACGCTCTAGATCTGGCCACCTCTGAAAATTTTTGCTTAAGGCTTTGGGGGGCATCTAGACTCCAGGCATAACAGCACAGCACTATGAACTCGTATTTTTCTCTTTAAAAAAACAACTACTTGTTTTGTACTTCTGTCAACGAAAAAGCCCAGAAGCAAAGACAGTCCCAGAACAAGGCCCACACTTAATGCCTGCCCTGTTTCCCAGGGAATTAGCTGATTCCACGTTAAGGACTAAAAATGTGCAGAAGGAGCCTGAGCCATTTTATGGTACCAGAAAGAAGGGAGAAGTGACCAAGAATGGGGAGTCCTGTTAAGGCGACATGATACAGCTCTTGCGGCCCCTTCAGCCCCTTCGCAGTCTGTGCCAACAAGAAAAGGATTAAGGTGCCCGGTGCCCCGACACTCGCGACACTCGCGGGAGGGAGGGAGGGAGATGCAGGCGGCCTGGAGCGCACAGCTGGAGGGTGGGATTGGAACCCAGCCCTGCTGGCCGTCCGTCAGGCACGGACAGAACCCAGTGAGGAGGCCGGCATCGTGTCCAGTGACCTCCTCGAGCCCGTCCTCCTTACTCGCTGGAGGCGGCAGCGGCAGGACGGGCAGTCTTGTCCCAGCAAGGAGCAGCAGCTGGCACCAAAGCCGCACGCCCGGGAAGGAGGCGCCCAGCCCGCGAGGCCGCCTGCAGCAGCACCGAGCACCCCAGCGGGAGGCCGGCACCCTGGGACGGTCGCACCCGGGATCCCGGGGGGAGAGGCGCGCGCACGCGCTCCCTGCCGGGCCACAGGGAGGGCGAGGGGGCGCCCGGCACTGCCGCACCCTCGGGCGGGAGCTCCCCAGCCCGCACCTCCGCCACGCCCGCCGCCCGCCCGCTTTGACCCTTGCTGGTCTGCTGGCCCCGGCTGCCCGCTGCTGTTCCTGTTCCTGTCGCGAAGGCAAGGTTGAAGATTAGCTGACTTACTGTTACATCTTGTTAGCAATCAATATGCTGCAAACATTCTTCCCACTCGTGTTGGTTTCTTTAATAAAACTATTTGATTCCTTATTAACTTATTTTGATGCTCCTTAAATTACCTATAATGATGAACCAGTTTGGGTGTGTTTTTTCATTTCAATTAATGGTAGATTGAGATGTTCAAAATTTAGGTAAATTGTTTCTAAAAATTTAGTGACATTCGCAATCTAAGCCTCACTTTTAAATTACTAAACAGACATGAAATATACTGGCAAATTCACACACGCGCACGCATACACACTCATTCCTAGGAGCCGACTTTCGATGCGTCTCGTTGCCCATGTTATCAACTGAGTTTGTAGAACTGATAACCCTTGAAGCTGAGAGATAAGTTCACGAGATTCTTCATTATAGTAAGTATTCTCTTTGGTGCGTGTTTAAAATTCCCCATTCTTACTGATTTCAAATTGGAAAACTTTAAGTTCAAAATGCAAATTTAAAAAGTTGGATATATATTTGGAATTTATTGAAAAGTTGAAAGGTTAACATTCACACTGAAAAACAGCTCTTAGGAAGTGCTGAGGTATGAGAGGACAGCTAATTAAAAAGTGGATTAGAAAGGTGGCATGGCAATTTGACAAATGACAAATGGCTCATAAACGCAAAAATTAGATAAAACCATTATTAAAGGAATCAAAGGAGTGACAAGGCGTTATTTTTAGATCATTGCTGTGTAGGGAGATACTAGGCATGCACTGTTGGCCAGATTGCAAATTTTCTGATGGGGATTTAGCAATCTGTATCAAAAGCCTTTTAAAATATGTGCTGAATTCCTTGGAGAAATGGCTGGTTTTAGGTTGTTTTTGTTTTGGTTTTGAATGTATTTAGCACAGGGTCTACAGAGTCTCACTAAGTAGCTCAGAATCATAGCGATCCTCCTGTTTTCCTGTTATAATCCCAAACCTTGGGATTATAGCCACACACCACCACCCAGTCTCAGTTGCCTCTCAGTGTGCCCCCAGGGGCAGGGCCGGCACAGCATATGGTGCATGAATCAAACTCCAGTCCCTGCGTCTAAGCAGACGCTTAGTGTGCTGAGCTATCTGGCCAGCCCTGGCTGGTCCCAGGACATGAAATGAGCCCAGAGCATTGCACAGTGCCAGAATGTAAGAAAATGCTAAAAAAATAAATAACATAAAATGAAATAATCTCATAATGAAAGAGGTGTCACAGTGGAGGAGCCAACTGAAAGAACACCCATGGACAGAAAGTTCAACTATTTTGAGCAACCAAATAAAACAGTGCTCAATGTTATACTCCACATATAAAATTGATAGCCTGAGTCTGTTCTAATGTAAGGCCCAACGGAATAAATAAACAGGAGAAAACGGTCTAATGTCCCCCACAGACACATTGCAAACAGCAGGTGCAATGCTCCTTGCCCAGGAGATGGGACATGGCTGACAGAGACTACCTTTGAACACTAGCCCCGTGAGGAGAACCAGGCCAACACCAACACTAAAAGGTCACCTCGGCAATACACGCCCTGGACAGGAAGAGATGAGAAATGTCACTGCATCTGAGGGCCTCAGCTTCAAAACACAAAACCCCTGTCTAATCGTGAGAAAAATACCAGATTCCCAGTTTGAAATGCAAATTCTAGTATCTGCCTCCTCAACACTGTCAAGGTCATCCAAAGCATGGAAAATCTAAGAAAGGGGGCTGGGGAGATGGCTCAGTGGAATGAGTGCTTCCCTGGCAAGAGCAAGGGTCTGAGTTCAATCCCCCATTCCACCAAAAAAAAAAAAAATCTAAGAAAGGATCCCAGTCCAGAGGTGCCCTGGAGACATGATGACCAAACGTATCATGGAACCCAGTGTGGGATCCTGGGAGAGAAAAGGAACACGAGAAAAAACATTAAGGAAATCTTAATTTAAAATGGACTTCAGGGCTGGGGAGATAATTGAGCAGTCTAAGCACTTGCACGGCAAGCACAAGGACCCAGGTTCGATTCCCAGGACAGCATGCTGTGGCAACAGGCCTTTCCAGGTGTACTGTGCTGGCCACCAAAACCGGGCGTAGTGGCGTACACCTGTAACCCCAGCACTGGGGAGGCTGACACAGGAGGATCGCTATGAGTCTGAGCTTCATTGTGAGACCCTGTACCAAATGCATAAATAAATAAAAATATCAATAAATAAATAAAATGGACTTCAGTTCAGAATACTATAAGGTACGTTAGCAGCAGAGACCACCAGGTTTGGGTAAAGGCAACATGGTATGGAATTTGTTGTGCTTGGATTTAGACAAAGAATGGTAAGAACTTCTGCCTAAATAAAGAGATATGTGTTCCTTTCATAGGGATCGACAGAAGGCAGGGGACATTAGATGAGAAGATCCCAGTGACGTCTGTGGTTGGAGTCCTTGGCACTCTTGCATCTCCGTGGGAGAGTCCTTTGAAGCATCCATTGTCAATTTTGGGTGCCTCTCAGTGACTCCAGGACTTCAAACTTTCCCATCGCATCTCCTCACCTGTGTTTGCTGATGACAACCTCAAGGCTGAGCCGAGCTCCGTGCAGAGAGTGCTGCCAACGGACAGGGCTCAGGAGAGTGGGCCAGGTAGGAGGCTTACAGTATAAACAGAGTTCCCAACTCCATTGGACTAGGAGATGCCAAGATGGGTGATTGGATTGTAATGGCACTAACCCCACCCACGGATGCTCTGGGAGGGTCTGTCTGGGCCCAGCCCCCTCCTCTGCAGCTCTGTCCCTTTCTCTTGGCTTCCCTTCTGCCAGGAGATGCACCTCCTGCAGTCCCCCCCACCATGATGCCTGGGGCTCATCACAGGGCTAAGAGCAACGGAGCCGGGTAACCGTGGACAGAAACCTCTGAAGTGGGAGCCCCTATAAATCTTCCTTTGCTTTCGTCAGTTTTGGGGTACAGCAACCAAAAGCTAAAGTGAGCTGTTCAGGAACTATGGCTGCAATGATACTGTTCATAACTGGCGAAAACAGACGCAGGATTTACAGGAACTCTCCTTACTGTCTTCATAGTTTTACCAATCTAAAACCATCCTAAAAGAAAATTGCTTATTTTGGTTAACAAATTCCCTTTGATCCAGAATTTCCACTTTAGGTTTTTCTGAAGGAATAAATAAGGATGTAAACAGAGGATATGAAATAGCATAAAAGTCCAAAAACAGAGCAACCAACGGTAGAGCTAGGCAGCACACAGGAGGCTGCCCAACTGTGTGAGGGTGTCTCAGGTACTCTCAGAGCTGATACTGGACACTCCCCTGAGCTCCTAACTACCAGGCAGTGTTCATCCACGTTTCAAAATATGCTAACGGTAAATATAGGCGAAGGAAAGACCTCAAAGACTATGCACAAGTTTCCAGCTGGCAGTCTTCATTCGGAACATTTCTAATTTTTCTGTAAAGAGCAAGCTGAAATTTATAGGGGCATCAAAAGCTGGTCTGGCTGCACGGAACTAACGGACTCTCGGCTCACATCCGTTCTCATGGGTCGGTGCTGAGCCTCAGTTATCACAGCCCATGCCATTTCAGTGGTTAAAAGCTTTTGAGCGCATTTCTATGATGAGAGCATAAAAGCATAATCATTTAAAAAAATTTTAAATCCTTATAACGTGCTTTATAGCAAGGATCTATTTATTAATACTAGGCAGTTATTATAACAAGCTCCCTGACACATTTCATGCAAAATTTTACTTGTGACTTTTGCATAGAAATTTCCAGAAATCCCAGAAGAGCGATGCAGTGCTGACCCCTGTAGGCAGCCGACCTGCCCTTGTTCGTTGCTGGTGTCTCCCCCCACAGTCACCCCAGCCCTGTCCCTACTCTCACACACTGCTTCCTTTCATCCTTTTTCTCAGGAGCAAGGAAGCCAAGGCAGAAGAGCGGAGTACTGAGCCACGTCTACAGCACCCAGGACCGCAACGCCTCCTGTCTGAAAAAAACTATTAAGCACAAAAGGCCCTGAGTCTGAACCAACCACCAGAGGTGAAGTGATAACCAAGTTTGGAGCAGATAAAAAGATACCTGGAAGGGCCAGTCCCCATCAGCCCTGTCTGACTCCAGTTCCGGGTACTGTGTGGAGAGACAGCTGTGATTATCACATCCACCACTAACTGCCCCCATTGTCACTGGGAGAGGGACCAGTCAGACCCTGGGATCAGTGCCAAGGAATGAGAAGGACAGCCAGGCCCCCATGCTCTGACCTCGCCGGGGGCCTGGCCTAGGAATCATGAAGGAATCATGAAGAGGAGAAAGGTCCTCTCCAAAATTTGGTGTCATGACACTGCAATGTAGCAACATGAGGAACAGAAGGAGAAAAGTGGGTCTCTGGGACCCAGCAAGCATCTGAAGTGAGAACTGTAGCCTGCAGAGAGAACAAAGAGAGAGACCACAATGCGGAAAGGGGTGGCAAGCGGCACTTTCCTCCTGAGCCCCGACTCACTGTGTGGGAAGGGCAGCTTGAGTCCGCAGAAGAATGCATGGTGACCCCATGGCAACCCCAGAGACCTGCTTGCTGAAACACCCCGGTGGAACGGAGCAGTGGACACAGCGACTGCAGCGGCTGGTGAGGTGCTCAGGTTCGGACTTCCCCAAGAGAGGGTGACTGGCCGCAGCCACCTGGGAGAAGGGCCAAGTGAGCTCAGAGCTCAGAGCAGCTGCAGGCTCCACCCAGCAGCTCCTAGTCATGGCGAGGTGGAACTAAGACAAAATCACCAGGAGGTCCAGGCGCCGGGTGCAAGTCAGCAGGGGGCTGAGCTCGAGCCCCGTGGAGTCACTCAGGATGCTGCAGGTGAACAAAACAGGGCCCAGCCTCACAGCCAGAAACCACCCTGACGCTGGAACTAAAGGAGTAGGGCTGGGGCCCGAGAGATAGCTCAGCGGTCCAAAGTGCCTGCTTAGGCAAGGTTAGGCAAGCGCAGGGACAGACCATGGTTCCATCCCCCACACCACCTGCTGTGCCAGCACTGCCCCCAGGGCGGCCTGAGCCAGCCACAAAACATAAAGTAAAGGAGCAGAGTCAGTAGGGTTAGCCACTACCCTGTGTAACTCCGTAGCTGACTTTCTGTGGTTAATCAACAGGGATCTGGACCCCGCCGGCCCACTTGGTCTACCAGTGACGGCAGAGACACATCCTGAAGGGCAATCTTCTCTTTTGCAATTTTTTCCTTTTTTTCTTGAATATTTCTTTTTATATGACTATGAAAATTGTTTATAGCGGCGTTGTTGTATCCTGCTCTCTTTATTTCTTTCTTCTCTCTTTCCTCCCTGTCTTCTTTACCAGTGTCTCAAAACTTGCATAACCTTCCTTTGAACTCCAGCCTTGTTTCTGATTTCTTCCCCTTCTAGTGATCTATTTTTCCCCCCTGAGCCCTTTTTAAATTGTTTCCACTGAGGGTAAAATCTGCATACAAGGGCTTATTTACTGTATATAATTTTCTGGTTCATTTAGATTTTGTTATATAACCACAGAGCTAGTTCATGTGGTTAAAGGTGGCAAACTAATAGTTAGCACAGTTTGTCATTTCCTAGGCTGTGCTTAATGCTACTGTTATTGCTGATTGCACTGTTTTAGCCAAGGTGACATAATAGCTCTAATCAGTTTTTAATCCTGGTATTCTAAGACTAAAATTGCCTAACATTAAAAAAACAAAAATACTGGAAGTCAGTGCCAAAGAACGAGAGGTGGGGCCTAGTAGGCAGCAACTTCTCATTCCCAGGAAACTGAAGAGGTAGGATTTTGCAACAGACTCAAAACCCAAAAGCCAGCTAAATCTGGAAGACATCTCCTAAGGGTTCTAAACACTAGCAGTGCACCGGGGATAGAGCTCAGTGGTACGGTGCTTGCCTAGCATGCACAAGGCCTGGAGCTTAATCTCCGCTACCACAAAAAAATTAAAAATTAAAATACACATTAGCAGTAAAGTTACTTGTCATAAGCAATTTACAAGCATCAATCTTGGAATTAAAGTTTAAAAAAAAGAAATAAAATAAGAAAATAACGTAAGCAAGATTCAACCCCAGACTTACAGCTCATCAAAGACAACCTGAGGAACCAAGTGGTGGAACAATCTGAAAGCCACCCACGCAGACTCTCTCTGAAGGAGTAACAGTGGAAATAACAAGGCAGGTAAGTGAGACTCTAGCAAAAAGGCAACAGAAATAACTTCTCAGATAGACGGCGACCATGATGAAAAGCACGCATGGTGACTCAAGAGTAGGTACAGACCCAAAATAGATCTTAGGAAAATGATGACAACCATGAACAGCCAACCTAGGAAAGAAGTGGAAACAAATTCAGATATCCAGGAGATTAAGTACTCCACCGAAGGCATAGGTAACAGAACAAGCCAGGCTGAGGACAGAATATCAGCTACAGAAGACAGGATTTAGGGTTAGGGATCATAAAAGAAAGATTTCTTAAAAACACCAAGAGACCATGTCCTAGTTACTTTTCTCTTGTTGCTGAGACAAAACACTCAGCACTCCAAATTAAGGAAGGGAAAGTTTATTTAGCTCACGGTCTGTGGAGGTGTCAGGCTACCATTAGCTGGCTCCAAGGCCATGTGGTGTGGTGAGGGGCACCAGCTCATGGTGGCAACAGACAGCAAAAGCAGCAGAAGCAGAATGGAGGGAGAGCAAGCCTCCATCCCTTCCTCCTACTGTGTGCAGGCTCCCCACACACGCCATCCCGTGCCTTCCTTCCTCTTGCGCAGGCTCACAACATCCACAAAGTGGGGACCCAGGACCCCTGCTGAATCAGTTAAACTTCTCAGCTTCTCAATTCTCAAGTTGACCCAGTGTATCAACATTACAGACCATGAAAATTCAGCCCAACAGCTGTTAGATGATGCACAGAGAAATAACATATGATGATTGGAGTCAATGGAAAAGGAGAAGAAAGCACAAATGACATAATCTTAGAAAATTTGTCAAGCAGGAAAAATAATTTGACACGCACTTGAGTGAGGCATATAAACTTCCACTTCACTATGCTAAAAAAAAAAATATTCTAGATCAAGGTACATAATAGTCAAGATTCCAGAAATTTACTTTTTTTTTTTTTTTTTTTTTTTTGTAGGAACCAGGTATTGAACTCAGGCCTTTGCGCTTGCCAGGCAAGCACTTATTCTATTGAGCCAACTCCCTGCCCCACTCCAGAAATACTGAACAGAATATTAAAAGTTGTTGGAGAAAAGAAACAAATTACCTATATAGGAAAGTCCACTGGAATCACAGCTGACTTCTCATCACAAACCTTCAAGTCAAGGAGAGCTTGCAAATATTTCAAGTCCTAAAAAGAAAACAACGTCCAACCCAGATTGATATACCCTGAAAAACTATCTTTCAAAGCTGGGCATAGTGGCACATACTTGTAATCCCAGCACTCAGGAGGTTGAGACAGGAGGATCATTGTGAGTCTGAGACCAGCCTGGGCTACAAAGTGAGCTCAAGGCCAATCTGAACTGCATAGTTAAAACCTGTCTCAAAAAGACAAAAAAAAAAAAAAAAATTAACTCTTTCAAAACTGCTGAAAAAATAAGATACTTCTATGACAAACAACACATGAGGAAATTTATGAACATCAAACCAGCACACCAAAACGTTCTGAAAAAACATTCTAGGAAGTGACGACAAGGTCTACAACTCCATGAACTCCAACAGAATCAATCCATGAGGTAAGGCAAGCAATGAAACAGAGGGGAATAAGAAGGAATCTACAACAAGAAAACAACATGACAAAAGAAGTCCATACATGTCAGTTACAACCATCAATGTTAGTGGTCCAAACTCACCAATCAAAATAAAACAAAACAAAACCTGGCAGAATGAATCATGAACCAAATCCACAGGGCCAGGGATATAGCTTCGTGGCTCAGCACCTGCCTGGCAAGCTGACATCCCGAGTTTGGTTCCTGGTAAACTCCTCTAAAAAGCAGCAAGATCCAACAAAGTACTGCAAACAGGAAACACATTTAATTGAAAAAGAAATGCACAGACTGAGAGTGAAATGGTGGAAAACAATAGTCCATGTAACCAAAACCCTTACAAAGGAAGCGGGAGCTATTCTATTTGGAGACAAAGTGGGTTTCCAGCCAAGACTGATGAAGAGAGATACGGAATGTCACTACATCCTTGTAAAGTGAACAATCCAAGAGGAAGAGATAAAAATCAAATATATATGCACCAGGTACCAGAACACCCAACAATATAAAACAAATATTAACAGACATGAAAAACCAAATAAGCACTGATACCAATGTAATGAGGGACCTCAATATCTCGCAGATAGATCAACTCGACAAAAAAATCAAATATCAGAACTGAGTCAAACTTTTGAACAAATGGACTTAGTAGATGTCTACAGACGGTTCAATCCAATATCAGAATATACATTCTTTTCAAATGAATACTGGACAGTCTCCAAAACAGACCACATGATTAAGTAAATACAAAAGAACTGAAGCCCCATGCATGTTATCAGACCATAGTGCGATGAAATTACAAATAAGAAGCAAAAGATGGGGCTGGTGAGATGGCTCAGTGGTCTAAAGCACCTACTTAGAACAAGCTTAGCAAAGCACAGGGACCGCGGTTCAATCCCCCAGCACCACATGCCAGCCAGCCCCGCCCCCTGGTGGGCTGAGCTGGCCACACACACACAAATAAATAAAAAAAAAGAAGCAAAAGAAACCACAAGAACTTTATAAGCATATGGAAATTAAATAACACCCTCATGAACAACCAACGGGTCACAGGTGAAATTAAAGAAAAAAATAGTCTACAATTAAACAGTAACACTGATACAACATAATGGAACTTATAGGACACAATGAAAACAGTCCCATAAGGGAAATTTATAGCGGTGATTATCCACATCAGGAAAACAGAATGAGCTTAAATAAACACCCTAATGTTGAAGCTCAAGCTTCTACAAAAAGAGGAAAGCTTGTACAAGGGAAGAAGTTATAAAGATCAGAGCAGACATTAGTGCAATGGCAGTAAGAAAGCACTTCCAGGTATCAATGATTCAAAGAGTTGGGTCTTTGACAGATTAAAGAAAATTGATGAACTTTAGCCAACCTTATCAAAAAAAAGAAAACTCAAATCCAAGCAATTAGAAAAGAAAAAGGTAAAATCACAACAGATCCTGCAGAAATCCAGAAGAACACCAATACCTCCTTCAAGAACTTACGTTCTAATAAGATGGAAAACACAGAGGAAATGGACAGTTCCTAGGAAAAATGAATTACAAAAACCGAATCAAGAAAATATAAAAGTTCTAAATAATCCAATATCAGTCAATGAAATTCAAGATGTAAATTAAAAACCTACTACCAGCAAAGAAAACTCTAGGCCTTCACAGATTCACTGCTGAATTCTACAAGACATTTAGAGAATACCTAATAGCACTACTTCTCAAACTCTTTCATGAAATTAAAAGTGAAACAATAGTCCCAATTCATTCCTGGAAGAAAATATTACTCTCATACCAAAACCAGAGAAGGATTCAACCAAAAAAAGAGAACTACAGGCCTGTCTCCCTAATGAACACATTTTTAAAAAACTCCTCAGTAAGCTACTAGCAAACAGAATGCAGCAAATCAAGAAAATCACACACCATGACCATGTATATATAAAAATGCACCAATAAAATAAAAATATATAAAGAAAGAAAATCATTAAGCAGCTGACCACCCTTAGACACTGGGCTTAATAATAGTATCTACCATGAATCTGGTCTTTACTCTGTGACAAATGTACCTCCTACATGCTTCTGTAAAGATGAAAAGACTTCAGAATGGAGAGAACCGAAGATGACAGAGTGACCTTTCACAGGGATGTGGCTGTTTTCTAGGGGCTGTCTGATGCCACAGGAGCACACACCTTCCACTGCCTTTAGCTGGGCTGCTGTCCATATAGTGAAAAAATGTTCATCGCAACACCAGTGGGTTTTGTCCAGTGAAGAACACATTTGACGGGCCAGGGATATAGCTCAGCTGAATAAGCGCCTGCCTGGCAAACGCAAGATCCAGAGTTCGATCCCAGGTACCCCCCCCCCACACACACACACATTGAACTGACTCCTTTTTCAGTCATACCTCTTTACAATATTTGACATACATTTATTTATATTTATGTCTATATTTATGAAAGTTATGATTGCACCTTTTTGAAAATCACCCCTCGGCAAGTTAGAGCTCCCACAGTAAGACCCAGAAGACTCTGCAGGGCCGGGTAAGCAGCATTTCTGCCAAAAGGCACCTCATGACCACTGGAGAGAAGAATTTCATCTCTTGGACTTTCAAGAGAATTCTAAGTAGCAGTAGAACTTTCACTCTTGTTTTTTTCAATTTATTCCTCCAATCTTCTCTGAATTTGTGTTTATATTTTATTTCTGGTCCATGTATGACTGATAAACTATTCTCCATTCTTGGGAACAATGACTGGCAATCTAATTTTATAATCTGGCCATTTGGTAATCTAAGTGAAAGACAACAGACACAGCAGTCCTTAGTCCTTATTTGTTGCACTCAAGTAGGTCAAGATTTGGTGCCCACTCAAGAAACAGCGCTCGAGACCTGCGGCTGGGAAAACCTTGGGTTTTGTGTTTCATGTTTGCTTCGGCCTCAGCTGCACTGGCTGGGCTGAAGGCGCAGCCTCCCTCTGCCTCTGCGATCCAGACATCTGTGGGTCTGCAGTGAGAAAGGCATGACCACCTGGCGTGTGAGTGGAAAATATACCAATGAATTAGATTATTACATTTCTTAAGTTTGGATTAGTTTATGAGAGTCTAACTTCTCACACTTCAAGGGTGCTGGTTTTGAAGCAAAATGGTTTCATACAAAATCAGTTCACCAAGAAATATTTTTATAAACTGAAATTCACTTAAATAAGAAAAATCTTGGGCTGGTGAGATGGCTCAGTGGTCTAAAGCACCTACTTAGAACAAACTAAGCCAAGCAAAGCACAGGGACCACGGTTCAATCCCCCAGCACCACATGCCAGCCAGCCCCGCCCCCTGGTGGGCTGAGCTGGCCACACACACACACAAAATAAATAAATAAATAAATAAATAAATAAATAAATAAATAAATTTAAAAAAAAAAAAGAAAGAAAAATCTCTGGCAAAGTAGACTAGCTTAACAATTTTGGTTTTAAAAGGGATTATCTGGGCTGGGTAGATAGCTCCATGGCCAAGGGCCTGCCTTGCAAGCGCAAGGTCCCAAGTTCAATCCCAGTACCTCATGCAGTGCCAGCCCCAGAGCCCCAGGGGAGCAGCGCCGGCCCAGAACCATGCGTGGTGGCGCACGCCTGCAATCCTAGCACTGGGGAAACTGAGACAGGAGGACCACTACAAGTCCGAGCTGCATAGCAAGACCCTGTACCAAAAACCAAAAATTTTAAAAAGTTGAAAAGAGGGATTTTCTGAAGGTATGTAACTCAGGGTGAGAGTGCTCCAATGATAACGTAAACCCGGTGTTACTGTGGGCAGCGGGAGACAGGCTCCCTGGGCAGCCGCTCAGCTCGCAGTTCAGGTGGGCCTTGAGCCCTCCAAGGAACACAAGCGGACAGCCAAGTGCTGCGACCACAGGGGGGCGCCGCCGTGCCCAGTGGGTGGCGCTTTGTGTAGAATCATTATTCAGACAAAATTAGCAACCTGTTCTGTCACTTACCAGGTTAAGTACACTTCTAAGATCTTTACCTAGCAAAACCGTATGTGAAATAAATCTCATTAATGGAATCATTGAATACCTAGCTAAATTTCTACGTAATGCAACGTTAAAACACAGATTACTGGGGCTGGGGAGATGGCTCAGTAGGATAAGCGCTTGACTGGCA
Source organism: Octodon degus (assembly GCF_000260255.1). Taxonomy (NCBI): domain Eukaryota; kingdom Metazoa; phylum Chordata; class Mammalia; order Rodentia; family Octodontidae; genus Octodon; species Octodon degus. Next base: position 2,637,020 of record NW_004524590.1, on the reverse strand, counting down.
AACGCAAGGATCTGAGTTCAATCCCCGGTTCCGCTAAAAAAAAATAAAACAAAAAAAAAACAAAAACAAAAAAAAACCAGATTACTAGGGCTGGGGATACACCGCGGCAGCATAAGCACCTGCTTGGCAAGCACAGGCCCTGAGTTCAATCCCTGGGACAAAAAAAAAAAAAAAAAAAAAATTGATTGCAAAGAGTAACTTTAAACTCGTCCAGTTTTGCTTCTTATTTGTATACGCTATTGCTACGTGGGGGTCCTGTTCCTAAGTGCATCTCCGCCTGCCACCTTAGTGGGAGGCACGTGTGGCTGTGAAGATCCACACGTGTGTGTGTGTGTGTGTGTGTGTGTGTGTGCTCAGATGCCCCGCCAGGCTGCACACACGCACGTGCGTCCCAGTTTGCTGCCCACCTCCCCAGTGCTTCCCGTGAAAAGAAAGTTGTTTATTTTAGACAAAAGTTATCATTAGCACAAGCAGCTGGTGGTGTACACAGAACAACAGAAGCCAAAGATAAGACTGGGTTTTTGTTTTATATGGCAAGAGTAGCTCTGATCCAGAGTACCAAACTGCGGCGAAGTAGGGTGAAGTTCATTGGCCTTGACGTGGGACACTTTGGTCTCCGAAGAAAACCACGACCGAGGCTAGAGTGTGGGACGCTCGCTCGCCCTGCCTGCACCGCGGGAGAGGTCCGCGTTCACCTCCACGAGCGCGCCCGACGGCCGCCTCCGAGCTCTGCCGGAGAAGCGTCCGGGCCCGCGGCTGATTATGCCACGCCCTTCATTATTTAAATCAAAATACGCACAAACCCTCCCTTGTGAAAATGATCAATACAGTGTTTGAACATCATGTCACCTATGTTCAGCATTTTAAAAATTATTACTACAAGGGTGAGCAAAGCTTTGTCTCTTAGGCAGCCACGGTATCCTAAGAACCAAGTGTCCTCATCTTCTTTGATTTTTCTTTCCTGAGATCATATCTTGAATACAGAAACAGCAAAATAAAACTTTTTAATCTTTGAAATATTCCTGGAAACTTCCTAGGGGTCCCCCGCAAATTCACAAAGATCTGCTGTTACCCCTTATGAAATAAGAGAAAGCTCAACGCTGGAAGTAATTACATTTATTGTTCCTTTATCGGGGCATCCTGGGAGATGCTGTCACATCCGAAGAGAGGCTCAGCCTCCCCTCACTTGAGCTTGCGTCAGGAAAATGCCATTCACGTAAACACATCAGACCTCGCCGGCTTTACGAGATCCTGAAGGACCGCCAGGGCCACTGCTGTCTGTTTTACCCTTAAGGATAAAAATACCTGATCAAAATCGTGTGAAATAGTCATTGCTCAATGGAGAATTTTAGCCTCCTCCACTTTTGCATTATTGCCTACTGTCATAAATGAACCACAGCGCTTGGCCTCCGTGCAGTTCCCCCACTGCTCTGCCGAGTGTCTGCAAGCCTGCTGCGAGCAGCTCTGGGCAAAGTGTCTCAGCAAAGAAGGCCAGCCCAGGCGTCCTGCCAGCGGCTGCGGGCACGCTGGCGGCAGAGCCCAGAGTCCAGGCCTCTCTGCTCCAGCAGAGCTTCGGAAAGTAGACCACAGACCGAGATTCCGCAAGGGGGAATCCATCACGCAGAATTGAGTGAGCCCACTTTATTGTTGCGATATTTCGAAGTATTGTAAATGTCGCTTTAGCATTCTTTCTTTTGCAGACCTAATATTAAACCCTTTTTCTTCCTCCTTAAACTACAATTTAAGATTTTGTTTTTTGTCAATGGAAACATTTTTCAATAATATCTAATTCTCACTGGTCTCCCACAGTTCAAAAGCTCACTTAGTCTCCTTAACGTTTCTTGCAAATACAGTTGTTTTCACGAGTTCAGTGTGACTCTGGCCTCCTTTCTCTGGCATAGAATTGTGCTGTGCTGTGAAGGTCATATTAGAGATGGCAAGTCCGGTATTACTCTCAGTGAACAGGTGAAAGAAGCTGCTCTGCATAGAGAATCACCCCCACGAGCCCCAGGAGAACAGCGCTCTCAGTCCCTGACTGGGAGCACCCCACTGCAGGCCAAGAGTGGCACCCAGTTTGGGGGAACTCTGAGAAGCAAGAAAATCACCCAAAATAACCAGGAAGGGAGACCTGCAGCGACAGTTCCCTGGCCTCTGCTTTCCAGCATCCGCGGCCCACGCTGAGGGGCTGAAGAACAGCTCAGTGGGAGAGCTCTTGGCTGCCGCCCGAGGCCCTGGGCTCTATCCCCAGACCCAAGAGAAAATAAAACTGGAAGATTGTTTTTTGAATTAAGATATATGCTGAGTCAACCGAAGTGAAACCTCCAGCTTAACTGGGACAGCTTGATGACTGGGTGAGACCCTGTCTCAAAATAGGAAACATTTTTAAAAGGCTAAGGATGTAGCTCGGTGCTAAGGCCCTGGGTTCAACTCCCAGCACTGCAAAAAATAAATTCAAAAACTACAAACTGATCATGAAGGGCTAAGGCCAAAACATTGGCTGTCCTTGTGGCCCTTCTTTTTCTCTAATTTTTGATCTGTAAACTTTAGTTGTTAACCATCCGGAAGAGAAGCTTAATGATATTATTATCCTGTAACAGAGGCAGTTGAGCTTAACCTCACTATCTGTCTGAATATCAATCTCCTCAGACATAACATGGAACTGCTATTTTCCAACAACTATGGATAATCTAAACTTTAAATCCCTATAGAATGTAAAAAAAAAAAAAAACCAATTACACATTTTTACATAGAAATGTAGAAATCAAACCATATACAACACTGTAGCAGGACAACCCTATGAGCTTCTCTAACAGCAATGGAACACCCATCTCTGACAAAGCAAAACAAAAAGGGGGATACAAATGAAGGATCATTTTGTAGTGAAAACAAACAAACAAACAAAAATATATATACATATACAAAATAGGATATACAGCTACTTTCTCTTAGTTCAATGAGGTTTGTATTAATATTGTTTAGACAGGGTATCATGTCTGCATCTTGTCCTCTGAATTAACTACTACGAAGACAACAATATGCAATGTATTCATTATTGTAACTATCCTACTAACCTGTTTTGAAACTGTTTCATTGCTATTGTTTTGCTCATTAAAATGAATAAAAATATAAAAATGAAATAAAACCTACAATCTGGCCTGCAACATTTTTGACTCACAAAACAAGCCTGAGTCAAGTATTACCACCACTGTGTAAGTCAAAGCCTAGGCCAAGGCAAACCGCACACGAGGTCTAGACACCTTTCGCTCAGAGCCCAGCCCTAGATTCCCAACACCTGCTACAAGGGGCCAAACACAACCCAAGAATCTGCCTGGCTCTGGCCCTGGGCCGCCGGCTATCTGGGATTCTCTCCCTTACTCCCAGTCAAATGGCTCCTTGTCTCTTCTACTTATTGTGAAGATTTCAGTTCGTACTATCTTCAGGCCCCGCTATCTCCAACAAGCTTTGCTGAGCAGGAGTCCGGGGGCGTGTTTCATCCGTCAGCGTCTGCCAAGCCCTCTCTTCTCTACAGCAGAGCCCTCTCTGGTCTGTCAGCTCCAATATGGAGTCGATCCCTTCCCATGATTCCTCAGGGCTACATGAGCACACTCAAGACGAGTGGTGAAAACCAGGACTTTTTTCAGCCCCACACAGACCTGGTTCAAACTGAGTACCTGTCCTCAGTGTCCTACACACTTACAGTGTTTATGGCCAAGATACCTGTTGCCACGGCAGGTCCTTCTCCAGGTAGGTACCGCCCTCTCCTCAGAGCTCCAATGCCCTGAAGATGCTCCTCACACCCACATCCACCTTCCTGTCCATCTCCCAAAAACAGAGGCAGGATCATGCAGTGACTCGGCCCCAGATTCCCACCCAGGCCATGCTTGGTGGGACCCTCTTCCAGAACCAAATGTGCTCTTTAAGGGTTTTATTTCCCCTCAATGGATGAAACTTTACTTCCACTAGAGACCTGGGTGTTTTGCTTCGTCTTCACCAGTCTATGCCCATGCTAAATGGTAAGCAACTTTCAACAGATATTTTTTTCCTATGGCCTCAAGACAGCCAAATAACTCTGCCACCACAGGCTCAAGAGGTTTCCCAAACAGGACTTCTACAAAGTGCTGAGCAGCCGCGTGCATTCTTTTGTTAGAATAAGGACATACACATGCGTGTATGACAGGCACGCTGCACTGCGTAGAAAACTACATGTTCGTGAGGATGGGCGCTTTTTGTTGGTTCAGTTTATGACGGACACACATTATCCTTGCTGTGGGATTTTGTGGTCTCATAAAATTCTTGCAAACAAAATAGGAAGATGAGCAGATTGCAGGAAAACCAAGCAGAATCAAAACTGGGAAAAGAACCATCCCACAAGTATCAGAGTGAGAACAAGTGTACCGCAGGCTCTGCTGGCAGACTGGAGCAATTTTATTACAACATATCCTGTCATCCAAACTCCAGGCTTAAAGACAGCTTTCAACAGGCTGCAGGAGGCCTAGAGGCAGATTCCAAGGGGAGTAGTGGCATCTCTGGTAGGTGGCTCTGTCTGCCCTGGCTCCCTCTGGGTGACAGCCAAGCCTGCAGTAGGTCAAGGGCTGAAAGGGAGCCTGTCCTGGCCAGCTCAAGGAGGATTCCCTTCCATCCAAACAAGCAAAATTGAAAGCAAACTTCATGGGGTGAGTGCAGGGGACTGTGGCTTCCATTTTTATTTTCCTTTTTTATGGGGGGGGGCAGAACTGGGGATTGAATTTAGGCCCTTGTGCTTGCCAGGGAAGCGCTTATTCTACTGAGCCATCAGCAAATGCCCTATGACTTCTACACTGAGCAGTGGGCAGACTGCGGCAGGAGCCAGCGACAGCAGGGTCCCGCGCCCTGAGCTGCCCTGGAGCTGGGCTGGCCCTACTCCAGGCAGCTGCCCAGGGAGCTAGCATGGGCACCTCCACCCTGCTACTCACTCAGTGAGGCAGGCAACACTGACAGGTGACGCGGGAAGACCTCTGGGCACTCGGTCTGACAGAGGAGCTAGGTCAGCCGGGAGAAAAAGGGTGCTGCTGAGGGTATGTGGCCACAGCGTGGCGGAGCAGCCACACACAGGAAGAGGCCACAGGTAACGTGGCTATTACAGGACAGGCCCTTCTGGGCAGGGAAGGGGAGGAAACGGGAGCGGCCAGAGCTCACAGAGCCCCGTGTGGGGATCCGGGCTTGGGTGGAAAGGCAGACTGCTGGAGGCGCAAACACAGGGGCAATGGGGAGACCCGGCTCAGGGAAACCTCCCTGGCAGCCGTGTCCACTCCGCAGGTGGGCTGGCAGGAGACCCAAGGGACGCTGGACTCGCCGTGGGTACAGGAGGAAATGGACAGTGAGAACCGCACAGGGGGGGCCGCAGGGCTGCAGGAGGCCAAAGTGAGGACCTGGCGACCACACGGGGGCAGTCAGGAAGGCCGCAAGGAAGACCCCCAGTGTGGGGCTGGACGCCCCATCCCCCACCTCAGCGCTCACTCTGCGCCCTCGGTGTGCAGCTCTGTACGTACCTGCAGGTCACAAGAAGGCTGCTGCTGCTATAGCCCTCCCTCATGCCAGGCCGAAGAAGGCGAAGCTACACTCGGCAAAGCTTGGATTATTTTCAAATCTATGAAGGGACGCCCCCGCCCCCCGGGCTCAGGAGCCAGGAAGGAGCCGTCACGCTACTCATGCCGTGAAGCAAGTCGGGATAGTGAAAGACGTTAGTGGAGCACCAAGTCAGAGCTCTGCTGCGAGGAGATGGAGACGCCTGCCGCTGCCCCGGTGCAGCGTCCACCCGGAAGGGGAGGCGAAGACACCCCGCCGGACAAGCCCTCTCAGAGGCACCCGCGTGCAAGGGGCCGTGGACGCGAGGGAGGGCACTGTCCTGGGCCTGGAGCTGGGCTCACCTGCTTTCAATCTGTTGCAGGTTGGTATAAAGATGCGCTCCTTCCGCCTGCAAGTCCAGGCTGGCTCGGGGGCCCATGAGCACAACTCCCTAGGTCCCTCGAAGGCCAGGCCACTGCTGTGTGTCATCGGCCACTAGAGCAGCCCCCAGAGCCAAGGCTGAGCCCAGTGGAAGCCACACGGTGGGACAAAGCCAGCAGGCCAGGCTCAATCCTGACCCACGCACTGCGGGGCCCTGGCAGACTCAGGCGTCTGGCAGCCAGGGGCCTAGCACTCAGACCCAGTTCCCCAAATTCCCAAGCAGCTCCCCACGCTCCCTAGGCCCCAAGGACTTCATCTGTGGAGCGGGGTCCTGGACACCTGCCTCATGGCCACCCGGACACAGCAGCCCTCAGGCGCACAGGCAGGCCCCCGCCGAGCACTGCGCAGACTCCAGCTGGCCAGTAACCGACCGCACCGCTGGCAGCTGGGTACCACGGCCTCAGACGGACATCAGAGACGAAACTGACACACTGACATCTTTTGGAGCGTCTCTGCCAGATCTTTCGTTTCATTTTGTTTTGAACACTAAGGTTTATTTTCAAACAGCACACAGATAGTCTGCGGGGCGGGGCCAGGCTGGGCTGGCGAGTGGGCCCACGTGCTGCAGCTGCCAGGAAAACGGGGCCCTTGCCCTGCCGGCGGGGGCCGGAGCTTCAGGCAAGCACAGCGGTGGCTTGGGGGCCCCAGCCCGCCCTGCGGCCAGGCACACATGCGGGTGGGAGGGGACGCCAGGAACTCAACTAGGGGACACAGCAGCTCCAGGTACACTGGTGAACTCCACCGGGTGGGCCGGACCCGGCTCTTCGGAGAACAACCTAGTATTGGGAGGACACCTTTCGGCTCAGGTCTCTCCTCTCTCAGTTTCCCTTTGCTTTTTAAAAGTTGTAAAAACAAACAAACAAACAAAAAAAAAAAAAAAAAAAAAAACCAGAAAAGAAACACATTTTTCAGGAAAAGACGTTCAGGTGCCCCGAGGCGGCAGAGGCTCCGCTGTCACGGCACGCGTTCCGTGAAGTTCTCGGGGAAGACGCCCCGACACTTCTCCAGCTCCTTGTGCTGGTTCCAGTCGCTCTCCTTCACCCCCATGAGCCAGCCTTCATCCTGCAGCAGGAGGGGCGCCCCGTCACACCAGGGTCGGGCTCTGGCGAGGCGGGCCCTGCTCCTTCCTTCCTCCTCCTCCAGGCAGAGCACCCGCCTCCACCCAAGCCCACACCCCACCTGGGAGAGTGACCTCGATCTGGGAAGGAGCCTGGCTACTGCCCTGGCCTGACCCATGTCTGAGTGACCCCTTCACTCCAGGCCACGGGCTTCCGGCCATCTAGAACCCTCTGAGAAGGACATCAGCTGTCCTTCTAGGTCTCCTACTTGTAGAAACTATCACAAAGCTCTGCAGGCACCATGTAAAGCTTCCAGAGCAGCGACACAAACCTCTCAGAGCCTGCAATGAGACAAACAGCCCGCTGCAGCACACGGCCACAGACCGTGTACCCACCCAACCAGGTGCCCACCTCCCAGGGCCCCGCTCCTCCTGGCCTCAACCTGGACTGTGGTGGCACTACGCCTGCTGTGGCTGGCCACCACTGCCTCTGCAGCCAGGCTGTGCCTGGGCACTAGCTGGACCTACACCTGCCTCTGCCTCGCCACAGATCCTGTCTCTGCCCTTCCTGAGCTCTTCTAGCCAGCTCTGGACAACTGCCCACCACACAAGCTGGGGACAGAGCTCTTAAAAGACCACCCAAGCCCACAGGGCAGCCAGTGCAGATTCAGGGCTGGCAAGAAGCAGTGGACTCAGCCTGGCCTGGGATTTCTTGTGAGCAGACCCCCACCGCTGTGCCCTCCAGTCCCGACCCAGGGTCCCCCACTTGGGATGGCCTCAACCCTCAGCTATCTTGACAATTCAGTCATTCAGACAGGACAATGACAATGGCCCGACCAGGCTCCAGCGCAGGGCTGAACTGAGAACAAAGCCCAGGGCTCCGGTGGGCACCACCGACAACCCATGAGGGCCAGTTGACACCAACAGCGAGGTGTGGGCCACCTGGGCAGAGCAGTGGCCGAAAGCCCAGACCTGGGACCAGCCAGGTTGAGCCAGGGCCCCTCCCTTGTGCATTAATTTTTCTCTAGTACTTACTGACCGCACCCTGGGCCTTCCCACCGTGCTGTTTCATGGATCCCACATTTTGAGATAAGGTCTCACTAAATCACTAAACTTGCCAGGCTTAGCTGAAATTGCAATCCTCCCGCCAGGCCCAAAGTTCCAGGATAATCCCAGGCTTGGAACATCCCTTGGACAGAAACTAACACGCAAGCTACAGCAGGAGGGTCTGGCAGGCACCTGGGCTAAGACTTGGCTAGGTACACAGCTGGGAGGCCAGGGACTGTGTGCACAGCTGGGGGGCCTGGCTGTGTGCGGAGCCTGTGAGGCACAGGGCCCATGGGGGCCATGGAGGGGCTGGAGGGAAGAGAAGGACCAGACAGCCCCAGTAGGGCGGCCTGTGCTGCCCCCTGCCGGCCGCCCTGGCGCACTGCACGGGCAACGGAGGAACCCAGCCGGCCGCACACCTGCTCCTCCGGGTTCTGGAAGGGGATCACAAGGACCACGTCGCCGGCCTTGAGCTGCAGCTCGTCCGTGTCGGTGGCCGTGTAGTCGTGCTGGGCCTGCACCTGCAGGGGTGTCGGGCCGCGTCAAGGCCTGGGGTGCCCAGCCCAGCCCCGAGGAGCTCCCTGTGGGAGAGCAGGTACCCTGGCTGGAACTCACCTTGAACATGAAGCCGGGAGGCAGGTCCAGGCGCCCGGCCCCAGCGCCGCCCTCCACGGTGCCATTCACAGTCGCTGAGAAGGTCTCCACCACCACGGCCGGGAGAGAGCTCTGGGGACAGGGGACGGGTCAGCAGGGCTAGGCCTCGAGGGCCGGCCCTCGGCTCGGGGAGGGAAGGCTGTCTGCCTGGGCCCGTGCTCCACCGAACGCAGCCGGGCGCACAGGGACCGCAGGCGACAGGCAGGCATCGGGACTCAAGGATGGGGCTTTGGTCCCTGCTGTCTTACGGAGGCTGCTTCACTTGCCGCCGTCTCCCCAGGCTCCTGGGCTCCAGCCGCAGGTTGGGTCCCACCCGCCACCTCTGAGGCCTCTGCCGGCTGCAACATAAATGCCGGCAACGAGTCAGACACATGACCGAGACAGGGCCATAGGCCACAGGAGGTGCAGCCAGAGCAGGCAGTGTGTGGGCGACTGGACAGAAGGTGTGGCAGGTCCAGCAATACCCAATGATGCACCCAGCCCCGACCTGAGATGCCACTCCAACCTGCCTCACAGGCCCAGCTTCTAACCCAGGCCTCCTCCAAGCCCAGCCTCGCCCTGCCCCGCTGGGTGGGCCCTTGCAGGTCGACAAGGGCCTGCAGCACACGCCTGTGCCCTCACACATGGCCGGGGGGTGGGGGCTGGGGACAGCAAGGCCCAGCTCTGGATGCTGCCTTCTCCCCTGAGAACACTGCATGGTGAGGGGGGGTCCTTCTGGCCACTTCCATGCACTGGACCAGTTGCCCAACCTTTCTAGCCTCCACTCCCCATCTGTGAAAGGAGCAAGTACCTGCTGACACGATTAGGGAGATTAGGCAAAGGGCCAGCAGGACCCAGGGTGACCTGGCAGGCCTTATGCGTCTGTTTTCCCACCCAGAGCACTCCACTAGTGTTGTCCCCACAGCTGGGGACAGGACCGGTACATCCCGGTGGCCCCTGTCCTCGGGTCCTGAGCTCCAAGCCCACCTCACGCTCGGCGCCCGGGGCCTGCAGGGTCTGGTTTGTTCTACATCTCGTCTCTGGGCGCTGTGCACGCTACACCCAGAGGCAGGGCGAGGGACACTTACTTCGGCAGGCCCCGGCTCGGCCGTCTGGCTGGGCCAGGACACTGCAAAGGTGCCCTCGGCAGCGCTGGGCTCCCCAGAAGGCAGGCTGCCAGCTGGACTCTCTGTGGGCTGGTGCCAGGCCACCAGGAGAAAACAAAGGAGGGGAGGGGGCCACGGGAGAGGTGTTGGGCAGGGGCGTGAGACAAGAGAAGACGTCGTGAGCAGCAGTGCTGACAGGGACGCAGGGTGCTCGAGGCAGGTGGCTTGGCCAGAGTCTGGGGGTGGAGGTCACCCTCCCAACCACCTCATTCCTGCCACCGTCAAGGAGACCTGCAGATGTGATGGTCACTCAGAACATGCCATCTCCTCGTGAAACGGGCCTACCAGCTCATACCGGGTCCTTATCTGGTTCCTTCAGAGTGAGACACTCTGGCACCTCCTGGGCAGTGTGTGCCCAGACTCCTGTGTGCACACCCACCTGGCCCTGCCCTGCCCTGCCCTGCCCACTCTGCCTGCGTCAGGGGTCTCAGGCCCTCATCCGGGAGGCCCATGCAATTCCGTTATCTCCCACTGCTGGTCACTAAGCACATTTCAAGCCCTCCTGCGCTATCAGGTGAAGTTACCTCTGTCTAGAGGGAGCTAGCCTTGAACCTGGCCACAGCCCCTGCCGCCAGCAGGCACCTGCCTCTCCCTCCCTTCCCACTACATGGCTCCCCGACCCATCACCCTGTGTGTTCCTGGCTAGAAAGAGCCTCCGCCGAGGCCGTTCTGCCTCACACCCTCAACCCGCCACGAGGACACTCAGGTGCCCACCTGCCTGCATCTCTACAGGCAGACACATTCGGCCTAGAAACTGGGCCACACCACGGAGGACGCTTGTCTCCCTCAAGCAAGAAACCCCTTCGCACAGGCCTGACAGAAGGGCAGTGAATGAGCCAGAGAAGCGGCCTCAGGAGCTCGCTGTGTGGGGAGGCTGTGTGGGCCTGAGTGCGTGCACCATGCACAGGACCGGTCGAGGAGAAGGTGGGCGGGGGCACACGTGGCAGAGTGGCACCAGACACAGGGCAGACGTGGCTTACCTCCCAGAGGTCCCACGGAATGGACTGAGCGCAGCAGTGAGGAGGAAAGGGCAGTTAGCACAGCGGTTAAAGACAAACGATCTCCGGGGACCCCCACCCCAGGGCACTTGAGCACAGAACTGCCTGCGCTCAGAGGTCAACAGACAGCAGTCCTGGAACCCTCTTAGAGGCTGCAAAGTCCTTGGCTGGGGAGCAGCTACCAGGACAGGCAGGCTGCTGAGATGAATGAGAAATTGCCCAAGTGTCGGGCTAAGCCTCTCCTAAGGGTGAGCCCAAGGCCTTGTCTGCTCCTGGCCCTACCCCAGGACAAGCCAACTGCCAGGCCGTGAGGGGCAGAGGGCCTGTGATCTGGGTCCCCATGAGCTTGGGCTTCACAACCCACAGAGCAGGGCAAGCATGCACCTGGGCCCCGCCCTAAGGTTGGTGGGCCATGGGCAGTGGTGGGCACAACCAACCTGACCAGAGGGCGTGGGTGCCTTCACAGGGCTCGCCACAGGAGGGATGGGGTCAAAGTCCAGGTCCAGCAGGCTGGCCTGCTCCGAGAAAGGGCCTGGGGCCTCAAACTTGGCAGCAGAAGCAGCAGCAGAGAAGGCAGGCAGTTAGTGACAGCTGAGAGCCCAGGGCTCTGGCATACACAGTGGGTGCACAGAGACACGCAACACAGGCTCCTACTTGCCCCTTACACAGACACACGCACACACTACAGCTGTGCCCACGACCACGCATGATGACACGGAGACACTTGGTGCCACCTCAAACACCCAGCTGTAGTGCGGTTGCCACCGTGCAGGACCACCCCCGCCCGCAGCCTGGGGCCACCCAGTGGCCCTTACACTCTGCCCTCCGCCCCACATGCCCCCGACGTTGTCCCTGAGTGGCAGAAGCAGACACAACCACCCTGGCATCACCCACCAAGAGGCCCAAGGTGGCGGGGTTGCTTCCCCAGGGCACCCCAGGCAAGTCACCCTCTGGTTCCCCATCTACCAGCTACAGGGAGAAGGAAGGAGCTGTGCCAGTGCACACAGCCTCAAGGGCTGGCCTTCAAAATGGGATCCACATTGTTACAGGGCTTTGGAGGATACCGGGGCACCCACAGCCACGCCGGAGACTGGCTTCTCACAGGCCTGTGTGCAGGGATGGCCACCTGTAATGGCCCCGCTGTACACTACGCTGGACTATCTTCCTCAGCGCCCCAGAGGAGCCCCCCGGCTGGGCCCAGAGTGAAGACTGACTCAGAAAAATAAGCCCCTGGGGCTGAGAAGAAAGGGGCTAGGGCCGCACCAGTGCCCAGCTGGGGACAAGCGACGCGGGGCTCTGGGCGCCCCTTTCCCAGACAGAGGAGGCATATGGCTCAGAGATCGCCCTTCACCAATGCACACACAGCCCAGGCCGGCCAGCCAGTGTAGTCCGGCTACACTCACTCTGGGTGGGCACCAAGCACTGAGATCAGCACCCCAGCCCTACCACATGGCCTCTGCCATAGCCCCCAGAGCTGCAGTTCTGAGCAAAGGGCACTGGGGCTGGCCCACCCACGCACTGGCCTTCAGAGTTGCCCACGAACATGCAGCCTCGCTTCCAGAGCCCAGGGGAGCCAGGCCCAGCCCCTGCTGAGGAGCCTGGGCGGGGCTCTGCCCCACCTCAGCTGGCCAACTGCACAAGACTGCCGGGAGCGCGGGTCCCCTCACCGGGTGCTTCCACCGCAGGTGCCAGCCTCTCAGCACCCCACCCTCTGCTCACAGAAGCCAGCCAGGCCCAGACCACATCACCCAGTGCTCCAGGGGAGGGGCGAGGCCAGCGTCCTGGCCACCTTCTTGCTGCCTACTCCTGGCAGGTACACCATCCCCCACGCAGAAACAGACCACATCCCAGCAGGGCAGCCCCATGGACACCGGCAAGGCGGCCAGGACAAGGCCAGCCCTGTCACACGTGGTGCCATGGGGTGATGGCCTCCCCCCTACACCCACACAGTGGCAGCTCCAGCTCTCCAGGCACGGGTCAGAAGGTAAGAAGGGAGGCGCAGCCACCTAGCCACTTCGGCAGCCCTGCCTTATCCTGGCACCAGGTCAGGAGGCAGCCTGTGGCTGGGCTACAGGTCCCTCTACTCCTAAATATGCAGTGCCCAGAGTGAAGACTGACTCAGATAAATAAACCCCTGGGGCTGAGAAGAAAGGGGCTAGGGCAGCACCAGTGCCCAGCTGGGGACAAGCGACCTGCGAGGGGGCCCCACTGCAAGTCCAGGCCCACCTGGGGACGGGTGCACACGGCACGGCCCTTAGGGCATTTAGGAGCTGAGTGTGCAGGCCAGAGCTGTCGCAGTGCATGTAGCTGCTCCAGCCAGCAGCAGCCTGCACCACAGCCCAAGGAGCCCGTTCTCCACGCCTCCGGCCCATCTCTGCTATGTCTGGCTGAAGCACCACCTGAGACCCACCAGGCCAATGTCCCCTCCTCTCCCAAGCCCTCTACACCCCAGCGCAGCATGAGCCACGCTGGGGGGAATCCCTGAGCCCACACTGTGGGACATGAGGGCTCTTTGCCCCATGTCCTCGCATCAGGCCACAGTGAACACCGAGGGGGTGGTGATGGTGATGAGAATGACGGTGATGGAGGCGGGATAGGTGGGTGGTAAGAGCCAGATGCCCGGCTCCAGGGCAGAGGTGGGTGGATGAAAGATGAAGGCCACCATGCAGGCTCCAAAGAAGAGCGAGGGGACCGGGCCACGGCAGCCACGGCTGACCTGGGAGGGGGTGGTCACGCTGATCTCAGGGACAAACGTGTCATCAAACAGGCTGAGGATCTGCTCCTGCTTGATCTCCTTGGACGGGGTGTGTTTGGGGGGCGGAGGGACCGGTGGGCCTTTCCGGAGCTGTGGGTCAGCGGGCAGGGGGCGGCGCAGGAGTAGCAGCAGGGATGGGGCATTGGGGGAGACAAAGACAAAGCCACGGTTAGTCCCAGCCCAGGCCACAGCCCCACCCAACAACAGAAGATGAGGAAAAGGAAGCTTGTGGCCTCCAGACACAGACACCAGGACTGCAGACCGCCCCAGGAGACCGACCGAGGCAGGAGGTCCAGAGAGACTGCAGAGAACAGGAACATGGAGAAGCAAAACGGAGATGAAAGGAAGGAGGAAAGAGAACCTCTCCTGCTCGGGTGCCAGGAGAGGGTCAGCGGCGAGGGAGTGCAGCCAAGGCAGCCCCGGCCGCCTCCATCTACCTGTCCTCTGGCAGACCCCTCTGCATCTCCCATCTGCCCCCCAGGAAGCCAGCACGGAGCCAGGTCCCAGGAAGGCCCGGACTCGCGTCCACAGGTGGGGTGCGCAGGCAGGCAGGTCATGCCACTGCAGAACTGGTTTCTGCCTCTCCCAGGCCACTGCTCAGGGCAGCGGGGAGGCGGTAGTGAGCACAGACACTGCTCTAGCCCTCATCACCCCCTGGGGGAGCAGCCTGGGCCAGCGGGGCTCCCCTTTCAGGCCCATGGAACCCCCAGCAACCTGGGGGCCTGGCAGGCTGAGGCTGGGTGAGACAGAACAGTCCAGCAGCCCAGCCTCATCCCCCTCGGCCCCACATGGCCACGCTGAGCCCTTCCTCTCTGTCCCTGTCCTGCTCCAGCAGGGCCACCCCGTGAGGTTCCCCCCAAGCCTCCTGCAAGAGATCAAAGGTAGCCAGCCACCTCTGGAGGCTCAGTGTCTGTCTAGAGAGGAAAGAGAGGAAGAGGAAGAGTCAAGCATCCGAAAGGCCAGGAAGAGGGAGAGGAGCAGCCACTGCAGGGAGAGAACAGCCAGCCACATCCTCCTAAGGGCCCATGGCCACTTGAGCATGCCTGGGCAGGTGGGACCCACGAGCACGCCAGGGTAGGTGGGACCCAAGGAGACTACAGTCCAGGCCATTCCAAACATCCAGGACCAGGCAGGGACAGGAAAGCCAGGGAGCAGAAGGGACACCAGGACCTCGTGCCTACCTGAGACGGGGACTTGGGGATGGTGGCCCCGGGTGTGGCCCCATCGGCCGGCTCTGGCTCATGGTTCACTCTTATCTCGGGGGTGGCAGCAGGGGAGCCATCTGGCGGAGGTGAGGGGCTCTTGTTCCCTTTCGCAGGGGCGTTGTCACTGGAGACCAGGACAGGAAAGGGAGGCCAATGTGGGGAGACCGCAGCAGAGGATGTGCAGACAAGGCTCCAGCAAGGAGCTGTACGCAGCAGGTGCCCTAGGACACGCCAGGAGCTCCCTGGGTGCCCGTGTGAAGTGTGAGCCCCAGGAAGCCACGCGTCCAAGTGCATGTGCATGTGGGTCCACATATGAAAGTGTCCATGTATGAGCATCACAGACCCACATGGAAGTGTGTCCCCGTGTGTGTGTGTGTGTGTACACATGTGCACCTTCATGGATCTATGTGTTGGGGTTTGTATGACAGCAACAGATGGAGGGAGCGTGCAGGGCAGCAAGGCAGGGGCCCTGGCCGTGCCCTCCCTTCCACACAAGGCCACCCAGGGCCAGGCCTGAGGCCCCCGCAGGTCCCACCAGGCTCCACTACGGGCCATGCCAACTGTGCCCGAGGCCCCAGCACTCATAAGCCAGGCATCCTAGAGGCAAAGTAAGTCAACGCCACGTCACACAGTAGCCCCCAGCCTGCCCACCCAGGACCAGACCCACCGCCCAGGTCTCAATCCCTCACTGTCTCCAGATTTCACTCCCTGCCTGCACCCCTGGAGAGACATCCAGAGACATAAAAGACCGGGCAGCGCCTAGGTGAACAACTGCCACACCCTCAAAGTGGAGCAGTGGGCAGCAGGAGCCCGATGTGTGTGCAGTGGCGCCCACAAGGTGTGGTGGCTGAGAACCAATCCTCTTACACACTTTCAGGAGAATGTTCCAGAACAGGGATGCTCAATGTGGCAGCCCCTGGCTGGTGACGACTTCACCAGTAGAACCACATTAGCTCAGGTGCTGTCACACTAGCCGCACTACAGGTGTTCAGGAGGCCCTTGGTAGCCAAAGCAGGTCTAGGACAACAAACCTGGTGGGCTGGGGTGGGGAGAGTGTGAGAGATGTGGCTCAGAATTTGTTTTATGGGCTGCACATGCCTCAGGATATCGTTCATGTGGGTAACTGTTTCTGGAAATATCCACTGCAAAGTCCTTCCTAGGCCCTGTCCCGGCCTCTTCCTTCACCACCTTTTCCCCCTGGAAGGGTGTAGGTGGTGCACAGTGTTGGGCAACACCGCACCAGACCCTGGGCAGCCCCAACCCTCAGGCCTCATGCCCGCCCCATACACGTGGCACCCAACACCACACGCAGGCGGGCAGCGGGCAGTTAGGGTTAGTGTGGCCTGGCTCGGGGCCCAAGGAGCATGCGTGGCCGCGGGGCCGCTCCCCGCAGGTACCTGTTCTTCTTCCTGCGCAGCCGAGAAAACAGTTTAGTTTTCTTTCTGTGGGGATGGACAGGGTGTGGAGGCCTTCGCTTGGGGAACTGAGGTGCAGGCTGGCCCTGGTCTCTGCCCTCCTCGCCAGCCCCTCTCAGGGGATGGTAAAGGTACAAGCCTCTCCACCCGACCTGCCAGTGCTCAGGTGCGCCGGCAGGGCCCGGTGAGGACAGGAACCTCGGCCGGGGCTGGTGCCTGCCTCAGGCTGAGCTAGGAGCCCAGGAGGCCCTGGGCTCCAGGAAGGACTCGGCTGGCAGGGCGGGGCCCCAGGAGGGGAGGCCAGCAGGAGGCACGGGCTGTACCGCTGGCCACTCTGGTGCCAAGCAGAGTCCGAGCCTTTCCTTCCCCCCTCCTCCCCAGGACCACTCTCCCAAGCACCTGTCCCCTGAGCCCTGGTCAGAGGCACACCCAGCCCTCCCGGCCAATCCCCAGCAACCCAGGTTCTACCCTGCCCACTCCCCCACCCCCTAGGCTGCTTGTGGCACCGGGGGCCCGTCGCAGTCCCACTTAGGGGTCCCATGACTCACACTACACATGTCCTCGGCCCTAGATAGCACCCCAGTTCCTGCAAGAAGCGAACACCACCTCCCCACTGTACAGACACAGACAGCAAAGCTCGTGGTGCTCTGCACTCAGCTGGGACGGGCACATGTGTACACGCACCATACACACTCACAAGCCACACACACACACCCCTAAGAGGAAGGGCAATCCAAGGCTTCTCCATGTGTCCCCAGGCCCAGCCAGAGGAGTGGCATTTTCCCTCCCAGCTCAAGCTTCCCTTCAGAAAACAGGAAGCTCCTGAGCAGCTGGGCCCAAGGGGCGTGGGCCAGGCAGGAGACAGAGACCAGCACCCTGAGGTGGCAGAACCTGCCATCAGAGCTGGGGCTTCAAGCCTGAAGCTCTCCAGAAAGCTGCCACACGAGGAACCACTCAGTCCTGCACCCCTAAAGCTGAGCTTCACACGCCCATCGTGTTCCTATTCCTCAGGTGGGGGGAGGGCTGCAGCCTCTCCAGTGACACTCCTTCCTGAGTTGTCACACTGGGTGTGACAGGTCACACCAGAATGGAAACGTCTGAGGACAGGGACCTGCTCTCACGAGCATCCCTGACCAGTGGAGGCCGAGCTACCAAGCTCCCAGAGCCCAGGCCTGCAGGCCCAGGGAAGCACCACGGAGGTGGGCACGCGGGCCCAAGCAGCCGCCCACGCACCTGGGCTGGGCCTTGACTGTGAAGGTGTTGCTCCCGTGCTGCTTCTCCAGGTTGAGCAGCGCGTCATTGAGGTTCTGGTTGAGCTGCGGGAGGGAGGGACGGGGAGCAGGTGAGGGTCTCTAAGCCCCCCGCCCCAGGAGCCCCTGCTGCTCCCTCCCCTGGCCCTGCCCTCCCCAGCACAAGCAAGCCTCCGGCCCTACAAGTGACAGCCAGTTCACGCACATCAGGCCGCGAAGACCCAGGAAAAGGACAACAGGGAGGTGGTGGGTGGCCTTGGTGACAGGCCAAGTTCCTAGGAAGTGTCCTTCCTCTTGCTGCTCTGCATAGCAACAGCCTGAATGCTACATAAAGCTGGTAATTTTTTCACAAGTTGCTCTCCTAGACTCCCTGTTGGTCCCAGTTGTCAAGGTCGCTGTGCCAAGTCCCTCTTCAGGCTACACCTGACTGCCAGAAACCCCCCAGAGCACAGCGAGAGCAGAGGTCCAGCCTCGGCCGTCCTCGCTGAGGACACGGAAGCTCAGAGGTGAACCCTCCTCCCACCTGTGCGCAACTGTGCTCCATGGAATAAGAGACTAACTTCAAATAAAACTTTCCTTCTCCAAAATGCTTATTTTCTAAGCTTTTCACAAGTTTGCTTTTTTTTTTTTTTTAAAGTATAAAATCTTTGCAGGGAAGAAAGAGAAAAAAGGAGCCCTGAAACTGTTCGCAGCTTGAGAAGGGCTGGTCTCTATGCCCCCAGCCCGTCTAAGCAAGAATGGGACTTGGCAGGGGACTGAACCCAGGGACCCACGCAGTGTCTCCCCAGGGCAGCTGGTCTCTGAGGGCGAGGGGGTTCCTTGATCACTCAAGTGCCTAACCCCAGCAGGGGCGGGGGAGCTCAGGCTGCCCCCTCCACGCCTCGAACACTGACTGACCCTTGGCCAGCAGGGCCCAGAGGCCCAGAGGGAGTCCTGGGCCTACCTTACTCATCTCCTTGTGGAAGTTCTCCTCCAGGCCTGCAATGCTCTGGAACGTGTTGACATAGAAACCTACACGGCTGCCACAGGGAGGGAAGGAAGAGGTGGGCAGCTGACCCCAAGCACCCAGGGGGTCAACCTGGAGATCCGGGTGCCCGCACAGGGCCACAGGTGCCTCACAGAAACACAAACCCCAGGAGGGCAGTAGCACTCCAGGAGAAGGCAGGTAACAGGGGCCCTCCGGCACTCACCTGTTCCACAAGGACGGAAGCTCCTCCTGCAGGTCAACGTTCATCTCCTCAAACACCTTCTGGGCTTTGATGAGCTCCTCCTCAGCCTGGGGGTAGGGCACAGCATTTCTCCTCTGGGCCTTGGTCAGCAGCCAGGCCATCCCCAACCACCCCTCTCCCCAAGCAGCCCTCTCCCCAACTCCTGCTGCTGAGCAAGATCAGAGCTCTGGGCAGAGAGGTTAGACAACATGGATACTCCAAGGACCTCCACTGCAGTCACTCTGGAAAGGGCAGGGGGCAGCAGCCACTATAAAGGGGAGCCACCAGAAGACCTGGAAGACATGGCACAAGAAGACCAGCCAGACGGCAACACTGTCCAAGTCTGCACGAGCCCTCTGGAGCCAAGAGCCAGCCCTGCCACTGGGTGCCCCTTTCCAGCCTTACAGGCTGCTGTCATCCACCAGGTGGCGCTACGGCCCCACTGCCAGCCAGAGACCTGTGTAGTCTGCAGAGCCGGGCAGGGATGGGCTCTGACAGCTTGCTTGTGGTGGATGCTGCTGCGAGTAACTAGGGGTGACTCAGATTCAGGTCTGAGTCACAGCCCAGGAACGTGGTGGCCCCACCCAGGGGAAAACTCGCCAGTGGCCTCACGTTCTCAGGCTGGGCTGTGGCCACTTCTGGCAAAGCACCCAGCTGGACGGATGCACTTTCCCAAAGTGCTCAGTTTCCCCAAGCCTGGACAGCTGTTCCCTCCTGCCTCCAAGCAGGGCCAGCCCAAGCAAGCACCTTCTAACGTGTGGCAAAAGGCGGACACCGCACACTCGGAATGGTCACCTCAGTACTAACCACACCGGGTTCCCTGTCTGACTGAAAGATCTAGTTAAGAGGGCCGGGAAGGGGAGAAAGGTCTTAGCTAAATCTGCACAATTCTCTTGGAATGGATCAGAGCAAGGAGGTCCTAGCAGCACAACAAAGCATAGGGCAGGTCCCGTTTAGACTTCCCAGAAGGAGAGCCATTGTCTTGTCCTCCCTCTGGGTCACATTCCTCACACTCTAGCCCTTTTAGAAGCACTTGGTGCAGAAGGTGGGAGAGAAGACGGGCTGCAAACCCCCCCAAACCCCCCCCAGTAGGCCCACACTGGCCCCGAGTGCCCCAGCTCTAGCTCAGCTGCCTCCAGCTAGCACAGCCAGGCACCGGGAGGAGGAGAGGAGGGCAAGGTTGGAAAGGAAAGATGCCCGCGGGCTGCCCTCCCAGCCATCTCCACCCAGCCCCCCTCAGGGCCCTCAGCCAGCAGGCAGCTCCCCGCTGCCCCCAGGCTTCTCCCACCCACTACCCCAGCTCTGGATCAACAGCCCCACCCCAGTCCCACAGCGTAGGGACTCCCAGGCCTCTTGCAGTCTCCTCAGGTATTCCCTTAGGTCATCCCAGAGGCCCTGAAGACCCAGGTCACCCTGACCCCAGCCTCTGAGTGGGGCTGTCATCAGTCCATCCACAGTCATCTCCCAGCCTCGGCCTGAAAGAAATCAGGCAGCAGTTCACAGGAAAAACTGGGACACAAGCTCCCCACACCACCAGCACTTGATACGCGTGGGCTGAAGAGAAGAAACCAGGAGGTGGCTGGGGACTGTGGGACTGTGGCCCAGCGAGAAACCTGACCTCCTGGGTTGGCAGGTGCCCGCCCCACCCCACCCCACCCCACCCCACCCCGGCATGAAGGGACCCAGAGGCCCTCAGGCTGCCCAGCCCACCTTTTCTGCAGCAGTCTCCAGTGGGCCACAGTGGTGTGGCCAAGGGTGGAGTGACTGGTAACATAGCTCCCTCCCCAGGGTGGCGACATGCCCCCAGAGTTTTGTATGAAGAGCCTCCCCCAGGAAGCCACCAGGGACTACATGATACCTCCAAACGGCCGCCCCTCCAGGCCACAACACCACAGACAGACAGGAGAGCCTCTGGGGTCCCTTGCAGTCACTGATCCCGCTGTGGCAGGGCCTACGCACTTGGAGGCCAGGGGGCCAGATCAACAACCTAGGAGCTTGAGGCAGGAGAGCCCCAGCTCTGTCATCCACCAACTCAACCCTGGGCAGAAGCCTGCGTCTCTCTCCCTGGGCAGATCTGTCTCCTCAGCAAGTTCAGGATAACCTTGGAGTTGTGGGAAGCCAGAGGGACAGCACATGCCAGGCCAGCAGTGCTGGCTCACCTCCCTCTCTCCCAGCTTTCAGGGGGGACAAATGGCCCAGTGACATTCTTCCTGGCCCTGGGGCACAAGGACTGCAGAGAACCCTCGCGGGGACCTGAGACCCCAACCTCTGTCTTTCTCAGACGCTTGTCCTTGGGTCCAACAGAGGTAACTCTGCCCCCTGCCAGGCTGCACTTGGCAGCTGCCAGCTCAGGGCTGGGCTTGGTGGCCAACCCTGGCTCCTCAGCAGGTGGCTGAGCCCGCCCCTGCGCAGCACGCCCGGCCCACTGGGCAGAGGAGCACCCAACTAGAGGCCAGGACGACAGACAGACCGGAAGGCGCCAGCACGTGCGAGGTTAGAAGCCAGTGTCACCTGATTTCGGAGCAGGTTAGTTTGGGCTACGAGATGAGCCTGCAGTTTGCCTTGGCACCACTGGGGGGCGGCTTTCTCAAGCAGCGAGACAGGCTGAGAGTGGGGGCAGGTCAAGGCAAAGGAGAGTGGAGAGACAGGAGGCAGGTGGGGAGAGAGAAAGACACTGACGTTAGACACCAAGCCCACTGGACAGAGCAGCCAGCCCCCGCCAGGGCCAGCCCCGCCCCAAGGAAAGGCCTCTGCGGCGGCGGGCGAGAGAACTAAAGGGAGCTGCCCAGGTGGTACGGAGAGGGTGAATTCCAACTGCAAAGGCAAACAGGAGAGTCGTTAGCAGGGCACAGGTTGCAGCAAGCAGGGTCCTGCCCCAGAGGGCCACGGAGCTGCCCCCGCCCCTCACACGTAGCCTGTGCAGCCAGTCCTATGACCAGCCCACCAGCTTGTTCCAGCCAGGGCTGGGTCACCTCGGATCCCATGACAGAATTCCACTCCATGTGCCAGGCAGCGTGACACCATTCCAAGGAAACCCAAACCCACTCTCCTCTCCCTGAAACCGGCACCCGAGGAGGGCAGAGTGCCCTGCAGAAGGCGGGGGGACTGGACACGAACACACAGGCACCGCTGGGCCTGACCCTCCGCAGCCTCGGCCTCAAGCCTCCCCACAAGGCCGCCCCCACCCCACCCCACCCCCGGGCACCCCCAACCTGCTCCCCAGCCTCTACCTTGGCAATTTTGGCTTCATCCTTCTTTTTGGCTGTTTGTAGGGACTCGTAGTGGTGCCGGGCACTGTCGTAGTCCACCAGCTTCCGCCCCCGCTTGGCGATTCGAGACTGCAGGGCAGACAGCAGGAGGATGAGTGTACCCGGAGGTGCCCCACCAGGCTGGGCCCGGAGAGGGAGCAGGCATGGGGAGGGCCAGACATGGGGGGCGCAGCAGGAGGCCCGGGTGCAGGCTCAGCCCTCACCAGGGTGGGGCACCCTCTCTGGGCAGCTTGCCCTGAGGACTGCTGGCCTTCAGCAACACAAGTCAGCACTGCATCAGTCCCGGTCCAGCCATTCCTCAGCCTGGCTCCTCCCCAGTCAGCCCTCAGCACCGGGGGCTGAGGCACCTGCACTGGGCAGCCGGGCCCCCGCACACAGGACCCCCAGCTGCCTTCCCAGGATCAGGCCTGCTCGGCGGCTGCTGTCTGGACACAGCGCAGGCCACTCGCCTCCAGGGACAGCCTGCCGCTCTAGAGCGCCTATGGTGTCTGTAGGCCCACAGCAGCCAGCCTCCTGCCCAGACAGCCAGACCCACGTAACAGGCGACGCACACACAGCCTCCCAACATGCACAGCATTCACACAGTCTCAGTCATTCCAGAGCACATGGCCACGCACACATAGCGCACCCTGAGCCTCGCTCCACAGCCCTGGACCCACAGGTCAAGGAAGCAGAGCAGGGAACACAGGGTGAGCGTAGAAGGGCAGCTCCAGGGGGGCAAGAGGCACCTCTAGGCCGGGCCAGCCTGGGCCACACCCCGGCCTCTCTACATCTCACAACAGAGCTCGCACCTTAATGTCAGGGAACTGGCCCAGGTAGGTGTCCATGGTCAGCAGCGCCTGGTCCACCAGCTTCTGGTGGTAGTCCATCCACAGCAGGTCATTGTTCTGAAACACACAAGTGCAACAGAGTGGCCTTCAGGGAGCAGGCCTATGGGGGAACCCTGGCCGGCTGCATCACTTCAAAACTCAAGGCGTTCTCAGAGCCTCAGTGTGTCCATCTGTACAATGGGGACAACAATTTCTGGCCTGCAGTTTCTCACAGGAGGATGGAGAGGTTCAGATACACTCAGAACCAATGGGGTCAGCAAGGGAGACTTCATGTCATGATCCATCCATCACCTCATCCCTCAGTGAGGATGTTAGGAGAGGCACAACCCTCAGAGAGACAAGGGAACTTGCCCAGGGACTCACAGCGCACATGTGGGCTCAGAGCAGGAGGCAGGAGTGTGAGTGTGAGGCCCTCTGGGAAGGGCCACAACCACCGGCCCTGCCCTGCACAACCCCTACCTCAGCGATCTTGTTCGCCTCATCCCTGCCAGGCCAGTCAGGCTCATACACCTCCTGGAGACACTCGTTCAGCTTCTTGGAGGCCTCGTGCATGGCTGTGGGGCAGAGAGGAGCCGGCCTCCATGACAGCCCTGCCGCCCTCCCAGCTCTGCACCCGCTGCCCCACCTCCAGCTTGCCCCTCCAGCCTGACCTTTGACTGAGGCCAGGTAGGTCCGGAGATCCTTCTGCAGACGCGTGCCCTCAGTCTGCCAAGAAAAATGAGAACCAAGTCGGGGCCTGGGCTGATCGTGGGTCCCCATCTCTCCTTCTGGCCATGCCCACGTAGCAAGCCAGGCCTCGCCGGCAGCAGCCACTGCCCAGCTGCCCTCCATCCCGCACACTGGGCCAGCAGGCGTGGCAGATGCACACTGTGCTCCAAGTGCTGTCTCCACACAGGAACCCTGGGGCCTCTTGGCCAGTCACCCTGCCCAGCTCTGTGAGGGAAGTAGGGTGCCTGTGCCCGGGGTGCCACACTGGGGGGCAGCTGAGTACCACACGTGACAGCCCACAGGTCCAGTGGGATGGACCTTCCCAGACAACAGCGGACAAGTGACCATGAGCACGGACCACGGGGCCACCAGGAAGCAGCTCGGTGGTGCCAGAACAGAGTCCTTCTCCAGCATCATGCCGAGCTAGGAGGGCCTGGGAGGACCCTATGGGCAGAAGGGCCCGGAGGGGTGGAGGGCAGGGGACCCCTGGTGGGGAGCAGAAGGTCGTGCAGAGAGGAGGATGCCAGATGTATGAGTGACGGGCTGAAGAGAGGGCCAACAGCAGAGTGGGTAGGGCCACGGACTCATGTCCTCCGGGCCACTGATACCACGGAAACAGAGGCAGAGAGAACAGCAGGGGGGCTGAACCACCAGCTGCGAGACCACCAGGAGAAGCGAAGCAGAAGTTTCTAGAACTCACGCAGTGAGGGAAGAAGCACACATGGGCTGGGGGCCTACAGCAAGCACATGAACGAGCCTGTCCAAGCCTCTGTCCCCTCACCCGCCCACAGGGGAAATGACCCTGCCTGGCACACCGCAGGGGCTCAGGGGAGAGTTCCAGGAAACAGCTGGGCCCCCAAAGGCCTCAGGAGTCAGGCTCCGAGCAGAGGAGACAGGAAGGGATGGCAGCAGGGGCCTAGGCTGCCCTGTCCTCCTGCATTGGCCACCTCACCAGAGACAGCCTGGCTCTGGCTCCCCAGCCTCTCAGGGATCTCAGTGCTTTGGAAAGTGGCATAAATGACCGGGTGAGTGTGTTCAAGGCCAACAAGCCCGGCAGCTGGGCTGGGCCTGGGCGACCTGGCACTCCTGAGGAGGCCCATCTTCAAGTCCATCTGCAGGGGGGCACGAGGCGCCACCTTCCGAGGCTCACCACAGCCCCCGGCCCCTCCTCACTGGGACCTGCTCTTTCTCCCTGGAGTCCACGCACTCCCTGTCCCATATTCTTAACACCAGTGTCCCCAGTTGACCAGCAAGGAAGCCGAGGGGCAAGTGGCCCAGCGTCTTGTGGACTGGAAAATGGGAGAGACCCTGCAGCTGCAGCGTGCCGAGTGCTCGCGTAGTGACGTGGCCCTGAAGAAGCCACGGGCTGGCCCACTTACTTATTACAAGGAAGGAAAAGGAGCTTTCCCTTTACAGTGAAGACACAGCAGAGAGGGCTCAGAGTGGCACGCCACATGTGGTAGGATCAAAAAAAACCACCAGTAAATGTTTAAATTGAAAGAATTTATGACAGTAAAAGACACATGCACAGGCCAGCGAGACGCTAGCGGACTAAGCGCCTGCTTAGGCATGCACAGGGACTGGCGTTTGATCTCCAGAACCACATGCCGCTCTGGCCCTTCCCCTGGCACCCTGAGCCAAGCACTGAGACCAGGAATAGTGGTGCGTGCCTGTGATCCCAGGGCTGGGAGGCTGAAAACAGGAGAATCACTACGAGTCTAGCTGCGTGGTGAGACCCTGGACCACATACATTAAAAAATAAAATAAAATAAAAGACACGTTCACTTAGTAGCCCAGCCAGGCCTAGTGCACATGCCTGCAATCTCAGTATTTGGAGGCTGAGGCAGGGGGATCATTATGAGTTTGAAACCAGCCTGAGCTACAAATCAAGTTCAAGGCCAGCCTGAACTGCATAGCAAAACCCTGTCTCAAAAAAAATAAATAAATAAAAAGTAAAAAAAAAAAAAATAGCAACAACAAAAAACATTAGTAAGCCACAAAACCCTCCGCTGGCTTCAGGCACACCATCCCGCCATCTCGCCACCTCCTGGAGCCACACTGGAATGCTCTCTCACGTATCTCTTTAGCTGTGCTGTCACGGTTCCATCCACGTCTTTAATTGATTCAAAGCTCTGCCCTTTCACGATCAACCTGACTCTGGGGCAAAGCAGGAGTCTCACGATGCCAGCCACAGGGAGCGAGGTGCCTGAGGACACACCATGGCGGCCTTGCAAGCCTGCGCTGCTGGTGGCTGCCACTGAAGAGCAGCACTCATACTTGACCCAAGCTCTCCTGAGAGAGCACTTCCAGAACTGCTCCAGAAAGTGGCGAGAATGACGGGATCAGCGTGCTCAAGGCAGACACGGTGCTCTGGGGAGGTTAGTGCGGTGTGTCCTCCACGGCAATGATTTCTTGTTCAATTTTAGCGTTCACCACAGATAGCATTTCAATCAGCACTTCATATAATAAAACAAAGAGAAGGTATGGACAGGAAGACAAGCACTCTCCACAACTCGTGCAGTTCCCTGAGCTGCCAGGCCGACGGTGCCCAAACTCCAGCTGTGAACTGGCCCACAGTGGGCAGATGTGCGAGGGATTGCTCCCCCGTATTCACTGCAGCTGGGTCCCGGGCTCAGCACCTCTGCCCGCAGCAGCCATGACCCCAACACAGAGGTTACCCAAGACTGGAAGGAGGTTTCAAAACTGCCCACTCCCTATCTCTGGCCCTAAACTGCCGGCCACCCCACCCAACCCGGAGGTAGGCACAGCTCCAACTCAGGTGACCCCTCCAAGCCCACAGCCGGGCAGCCACCAGCATCGCCTGTCTACAGCCCTGGTTGCTCTGCCCAGCGCCTCTGCCTAAGAACCAATCAGTGACCTCCTGCCCAGGGCCAGGGACCTAGCAGGGGTGACTCTGACAGACATGTAGGGCAAACAACACTGTGGATTCAGCTCTGAGACCAGGCCACAGAGAACCTCAGCTCCTTTGTCTGTATTTGCTTCACCCTCCACCGGACAGCCCAGCCTGCTCTAGGGAGACACTTAGCACCCCAGCCCCTACTGCCACCCCTGCCCCTAAGGGGCTGTAGCTTTCCACCAGCCCTGCCCCCTGCCCTCAGCCTTGGGCTCGGCTCCAATGAGGGAACCTGACAGTATATTAAAGAACCCAGAATTTGACTTTGAGCTCCTAGGCCCCCAAACCAGCTGTGTGGCCTTGGCAAGTTGCCTAAACTCTGACCCTCCAGTGCCTTGTCTGCAAAATAAAGAGCGTAAGTAATCGTTACAAGGACTGCAGGGATACATCTGTAAAACACGGCCCCCTGTATCCGTCTACAAGGTCTTCGGAGCTGCCATAATCCGAGGAAGCCACAGCCTACGGACACACCCAGGACTTCTAAGAGACAGAAACAGAAGCTGAAGCTGTGAATTTCCTGTTCAAGCCAACATTTTATAGTTTAGGAAACCAAGGCAGTAAATCCCATTATGGCCTACCTAGGCCTTGAATAACCTTCTGTTATGTCCTAGAAGACAAGCAGCCATGACAGCTCCCACCCTGAACCCGGGGAGCCTCGCAGGTTGAGTTCACTTCACTGGCAGGCCAGGATAGCTCTGCCCTCCAGCCTTCCCAGCACACTCGTAGCCTTCTCTCAGAATGTTCTTAACCTTCTCCCAGAATAATGCCAGCCCTTTCTTAGGATGTTCCTACCCTCTCCCAGCATGCTCTTGACCTTGTCCCAGAAATACCAAATTTCCCTCATCATATTCCCTAACCCTCCCCCATTACATTCCCTGACCGTCTCCCAGCATGCTCTTGACCCTCTCCCAGCATGCACCCTTACTCTCCCAGCATGCTCCCTGATCCTCTCACCCTGCTCCCAGCCTTTTTCCAAATGCTCTCCTGTCCACTCACAACTGCTACCATCCCTGACCAGTGAGTGTCTGAGCCCTACAAAAGACACCCGCCCCCCAGGAGCACTCCAGCTGCAGAGGTTTTTGCAGGCACCTTCAGTGCTTTCCAAGGACTCAGACACACACATGGAGCACTGAGAGGCCAGGGTCCCTATCCTGGGCCCACCCTTGAGGCCCATCCTACTGCATTTCTAGCAGGGCCTGGATCCTGACCTTCCCATGCCCAGTCCCATTCCCTGTGGCCTCCATCTCTACCAGTCATTGGCTTGTAGCTAACTGGCACTACCATGGAGCCAGGGCCCAGTACCCCTTCTTTCCTGCTCCCCGAGCCCTCCCCAGGAAGAGAGAAAGCCAGAGTCATCTCCCACCCCTCTCAGTTGTCGTTCCCACCCCTCTCAATTGTTGTTCAATACAACTACAGAAATGGCTTGCTTTGGCTTGTCTGGAGGAAAGTTTCAGGGGCAGCCCAGTAATACCCTCAGGGTCTTCCCATTGTAGGCAAGTTCTTCCTGGATCTAACCATTGTCCCCAGACTGCTAATGTAATCAAGGCCCTTCTTGTCAACTACTCCTAGCCTAGAGCAGGCCTTGGTAAGGATTCTTTGGGGGGTCTCTTCCTGGTTTTGGAACTAAATCAATCTACACCTGTATGCATTGCCAACGCTGGATGAACTTGTGCAAATCACCCTAGTTCTCCGCACCCCATCTGCTTCATCTACAAAACAGGAACAATGGTCTCGGGTTATTCTGAGGCTGGCACCTACAAAGGACTCAGCCTAGAGCCAGCTGCACACCAGGTACTAGCCATGCTCACTAAATGTCCTGGTCAAATCCAGCCTGCCCTGCCCACACTAAACCCTGCAGGTGCCACTTCCCTAGCAGGACATTTCTGCACCTCCCATTCGCCTTGGCGTGAAACTCTTCCAGAGGCTGACCACACCCCGGACCTTGTGCCACCAGCCCCTCCCGTCCCCCAGTGTTCTCTCTGGGTCTTATCGAGGACCTCACTATGCCTTCCCTGCCCACCTGGCACTTCTGGTCAGGGCCAGTACTCCCTCCTCCAGAGTCTCCTGTGACCTCCGCAGCTCACTCTGATCCTGCCCACTGAGCTCTCCTTCTCCAGACTTGGTTCTTGTCCCTTTCCTCCTGGCCCACAAGCATCCCAAGGCCAGAGGCCACCACACTCACCAGCTGCTTGTTGAAATTCTGGACACACTGTTCAAACTGCTCATCCTTCGTCTCATCCGCCTTCCCCAGCTTCTGGAGGACCTGCCGAGGCAGCAAGAGGGCAAGAGCGTTACCGAGAAGCAGAGGGGCCAGAGCAAGGGTGCTGGGTCCCCAGGGCCAAGCTCTGGGCCGGGGGACCATCGGGTCTCCCACCACTGCAGTCCCCAGAGCCTGAGTGCTGGCAGGTGGGGCCTCACGGGAGGAGACCACATCAGCAGGGCTCTGCCCTCAACTGGGGTCTTGACGGTGGTTTTCAGCCCTCCATATCCAAGGGGAGCAGGTTCCAGGACCCCATCCAGACTCCAAAACCCACAGGTGTGCCAGCCCCTTCCACACAACGGTGCAACACAGAACCAACGAGTGTGCTCCCACAGGCTCGCAATCAACTCCAGGCTCCCTGGAGCCCACTATACAGCGAAACGCTAAGTCTGAAGAATAAGAAGAGAAAGCCTCCCACACAGTGCTGACAAGCACTACAGGCCTGACTACGCAGTGCAGGACCTAGGCGCGAGACGAGCAAAGAACAGCAGCGCCCAAAGCAGCACCAGAGGGAAACTAGGGCAGTGCAACTCGGAGGCTGCCGCCGGGCGTGCATGCGCCTCCCCTCACACGCTGCGTTCAGCGAGGCCCTCAGGCACAGCAAAGGCCAAGTGTGCTTTTGCAGCATTTTGGAACTAGTTTTCCCCACATGCTTTCCATCCACAGCTTGCTGCGTCCCTCGACACAGAACCCCAGACACAGGGCTTTGGCTGTCGATGGCTGTCACCCTGCGCTCCCCAGAGCTGCCGCCTGCCACGCAGGACTCAGCAGGAAGGAAGGCAGCGCCAGAGGGGGCCCTCGGCCTGGGACTTCCAAGATCCAGAGCTGTAAGAAATAAGTCTCCCTTCTCCATACGCCTCCCCAGCGGGAGTGTTCTTTTGCTTTATATTTTTATCGTACTTATTGGCGTGTATTAGTTGTCCACATCAGTGGCTCTGACGCTGACTTGTCCTCAGCCAGCACACCGTGTGCTCTGACTGCAGCTGCCCTCCCCCTCCCCTGAGCTAAGCCCCTCCTCTATTCTCAGTGTCATCTTGGTTTTCGGGCTTTCCACACGTGAGAGAAAACATGGCCCTGTCTGTCCGTGTCAGCCTCTCTTACCTTACTGCGATCTCCTGCTCATCTATTTTCCTGAGATTGCACTGGCTCCTCTGTGGCTACACAGCACTCCGTGGAGTACGCGGGCCGTCCTTTGTTCACCTGCTGACAGGTCTCTATGCTGTTCCTTAACTTGGCCCTCACGAGCAGCACCGATACACGGGGTGTACAGGTGCCTCTACTGTGTGTGAGGAGTAGTGGAGCTGGGTGGCACGGTCCCTACGGTCTCAGTTTGCTGAGGACTCCCCACACCCACTTCCTACTGGTTGTACATCCCCAACGCCAGTGCAAAGGAGCACCTTTCTCTCCACTGCCTCATCAGCATCTGCTGGTTTTTGCTTTCTTGAGAAAAGCCATTCCAACTGGACCCAGCTGGACTCAACCAAGTTTCGATCTGCATTTCCCCGATGGCTAAAGATCTGGAGCATTGTCCACATATTTATTAGCTGTCTGTATTTCTGCTTTAGGGACACAAACGGGCAAAACAGCAGGAAGAGGCCTCAGGCTGCAGCCTCCCTGCCCTCACCGGGTGCCCTTCCCAGGTGATCTCCTGCTGCACACCACCCTGGCAGCTAAAAAGCAAGCTACAGAGGGGCTGGGCAGGGAGGCCCCATCCCCACAGGACTGCACTGGAAGGATCCTGGTTACCCCAGGCGTGGGTGGGAGCAACAGGCAGGTCTGGCTGGGGTCACCTGGAGCTGGCTCCAGGAGGACTGATCAGTCAGATGTGAGCTGTGGTCCTGGCACCGCATGACCCTTACCACCATGCACACTTGCACAGGCATGCACTTATTCTAACCACACACACACACACACACACACACACACACACACACACACACTACCTCTAGCTGGAAACCTCAGAGGGAAACCCGAGGCCAAGAGAGGCAAAAGGTCTAGAAAGAAGAGGGAGCTGCAGGGGCTGAGAGGAAGAGCCCGGCCAGCAGGTCTCCCCACCTTCCTCCGGCC
Organism: Octodon degus; assembly: GCF_000260255.1. Lineage (NCBI taxonomy): Eukaryota > Metazoa > Chordata > Mammalia > Rodentia > Octodontidae > Octodon > Octodon degus. The sequence continues at coordinate 2,606,253 of NW_004524590.1, read as the reverse complement.
CTGCCTACCAGCCCCATCGCTCTCTGTGAGGGAGACAGAAGCAAGGGGTAGAGGGAGCCTTACAGGTAGACGGGAGCCAGCAGGCCAGCACCAGGTCCTCGCACATGCCTCCCCTGATGACCCTGAGCTGGGCCACACTACTGGAGATGTCGACCCTGCCCATCCAGTGCCCAGCCTAAGACACTACCCACTGCCTGCTGCCCTTCCAGGCCCGGGGGCCATGACAAAGCCAGCTGCCCCAGCCATCTGTCACAAGGGCCTGCTACGTGCTGTCATCTTAAGACATGACAGACTGGGTGCACACAGCCCTGTCTTCAAGGAGTACCTGGGATGGCTATTAGAGAGGACATGTCCTGGCACTGCCTGCCCCTGGGCAGGAGCAAGGATGAGTTCCCACCACCTAACTCGACCCCAGTACCCTCCTGCCACTGCCACAGCAGGACCTGCCTGGCTCTTACGGCTGCGGAGGCCTCTCTGCACCCCTAGTGCCCAGGACTGACCGGCCCCTCCCCAGCAGAAAGGCCACTCAAGCACACCAGCTCTGACCCTCGCTGGGATGGGGGCACGAGGCTGCTCTCTGTGACCCCCCAGCACCTCCCGGGAAGACGCGTCCAAGGGTCAACAAATGCCGAGCCCACCCCCAGCACCCCCGTGCCAAGCTTGCAGATGTGCCGCTTCAGGGGAGGGGGGCTTGTGTCCAGGAGGGACTGAGTCCAGCAGGGCCCATGGGACAGCTGAGCTGGGCTGTGAAGGATGAGCAGGAGTTGAGGAGGAAGGCGTGGCGGAGCAGACACGGGCTTGCCCTGTGTCCAGCACTCCACGTGGATCTGAGGGAGAAGTCCGGGCTGGCGGCGTCACCAACACTCACCACGCACTTACACATCTCTCACTTTGTAACAAGCAAACAGCAGCCTCTGACTGTGTGACAGAGAGGAGGCCCAGGTGGCAGGGGAGGGCAGCGCCAGCGGCCTCTGCAGCAAGAGTCTAGGGAGCCTTATCAGGGCCCCTCAGTGTCACCTCTGTCAGCACTTCCCCTCTGTGGGCCTCAGCCCGAAGCCAGCTGTGAGTGCAGCCAGTGGTGACAGGGCTGCCCACGTGGCGGCTCCGGAACCTCCCTCTGCAAACACCTCCGCTGCTGCTGCTGCCGCTGCTGCTGCGGAAGGAAACAGCTCGGCTTCCCCTGGGAAGGCCGAGAGGACAGCAGGCTCAGTGCCCCCTGGGGCCGGGGACTGAGGCTTTGGCAAGAGGCCCCCGCGAGCAACAGGGAAGGCAGGCGGCCCCTAGACCTTTCCTCATGCCCTCTGCCATGCCCGGGTCATGCCAACCACCCTGCTTCCAGCAAGACAAGGAGTCAGCCACACCCTCCGACAGCCTGCAGCAGGCAAGCCGCTAGGGAGTCCCAGCAGGGGAAGGGATAGTCCCTGCCCACACCAGGCTTGTTTTGGGGGGACACTCCATTATTTCCTGTAACCCCACCCCCCACTCACTGCAGGGCACAAGTCCTCCCCACATGGTACCCGGTCCCTCTCACAGTACCCATAGGTGGCAGGGGGCACCAGATGATCCAGGACACATGGCCTGAGCTCACCCAGTCGAGAACAGTCATGAGCAGGTCTGTGAGCCTGACTGGGCTAAGTCGTGCACACCCGGCTCTTCCCAGGGGCTCCCATCCAGCCCCAGCCCCTGAGCAGAACCAGGCCTATTGTCGGAAGGGCACAGCCCTGCACAGCCCTGGGAACTTTCCAGAACCCAGGCCCACTGAGAAGAGCCAAACCCAGAGGCCCAGAAGAGAAGTCCGAGACACAGGGACAAAGCGCCACTCTCAGGCAGCCTGATCCCTCGTTCCAGGCCTGGCAGGAACACTAAGATGTCCTTTGCCAGACAAGGTACATCTTGGTCATCACCTGCCCCTCCCTCAGGGTTCCCAGCACCCCAACACACACGCACGTTCACCACCCCACTGCTGAGAGCCCCCCAAAAGCACCATGCCTTCACCTTCCTCATCATCAGGGCTCCGGAAGATTCTGTCAGGCTGAGCAGCGCCCAGGCGCAAGGCATCCGCTGAATGTCTTCCTCCCAGCAGAGCTTGCGGCTGGGGACCACAGCGACAGGATACACGCCCTTTTGCCCCCACTGTTCACACCAGACTCCACAGGCAAATGTCACAGTGACATACCAGCCAGCTTCTCTCTGGGCCCCGTTCACAGGCAGATTCCCCAAGCATCAAATTGTAAAAAGGGGCTCCCAGAACCAGGCCAAGGGCCACCTACACCTGTCCAGGCCCCTATGCCACCCCAGGCCCTGGGGTTTCCTCTTGTGAGCTCTCCTCACCCTCCCTCACCCCACCCCACCCACACAGGAGCCTCAGCTGACTGCACAGGAGCCTCTGGGTCCTTCTGCACCATGCTCAGGGGCTGCCTAGGGCTTCAGAGAGGGCAGGCGTCAGCTGCAGGCTATGCCATCCCCTGCCTCTGAGTCCCTGTAGGGACACAGGTGGAAGCCCCGATCTGCACCAAGATCAGAGCTTGTGTGGGCAGCGGAAGTGAGCGCCCAGACCGGGGACATGCAGGTGGGCAAGGAGACTCCTGGACCCCTGGGGGAGCGGTGGCCTGGCCTGAAGACAGCCTGTCGGGGTCCCCAAGTCACAGGACCCCTCTGCCTCCAAGTCCACCTCTAACAGGTGAGGCACTCCAGAACCAGCCACTCCACCCTTGCCCAAGAGCTCACCGACTGGCTCCTCTCTGTGCCGAGCAAAGAGTCACCCCTCTGACCTCGCGACCCAGTGCCAGGCAGGTCCCATGCCACCAGGGGGGACATCTAAGTGGCTCCAGGAATCCAGGCGCCAGTACACCCACCAGGAGGGCAAAGGAGTTGGAAGACTTTCAGAGCCACCACCAGCCCCTCCCAACTTCTTACTTGGAAAATATAAACTTCAAAAAACGTTGAAAAGAACAGTACAGCAGACCTCCACCCATCCTTCTCATGGAATCACCAACCAATTGTCACGGCTCGGCCACACTGGCTTTCATCTCTCTGTACAAACAGCTAGGCCCGTTTGTTATGTTGTGTGCCCTGACACCAGAAAGCAAGCTGCGGGCGTGACCTTCCTCCAAACACTCAGTTCCCAAGAACAAGAACCTTCCCCAGTGTACCGGTGACATCACAAATATGCCAAATAGATGTAATATTTATTTTATATTTTCTAATATAGTCCATATCAAATAACACTAGCTATCCCCAAAAATGTCCCTTGTATTTAGATAGGTTTTTCCACCTGGCATCTAAGTGTGGTTCACAGGTTGCTTTTGAGTGTCATTTCTCCTGGCTCCTTTAATATTCACACACACACACACACACGCACACACACACACACAATTTTCTGAATTTAGTATACTGACATCTGTAAAACTAGTACAAACCCCTCACCTGGAGAATGCCCCTCACTCGGGATCCCACCCACTAAGCTGAGGTCAACCGCTACTTTAGGGGGGAGTCTGTGTTCTTCCCACTGGGGCTGGGTTGGCCAGAGCCTGGCTCGCTCTGCTTAACCACTTGGTCTGAGCTGTACCACATGAAGGGCATGTGGTACAGTGGAGGGTCTTTTCCCTGGATAACTAGATGCCTGCAGGGTGACCAGTGCCACTGTGCAACCATCCAAGAGAGCCAACTTCGCGCCCAGTGCCGTCCTTTAACGCCGGTCTCTGCTACTCAAAGCAGGGCTGCCTTACAGCCGGCTGAGAGCCTGCAAGACCAAGGACCCCTGCCTCCACCACAGACCCGACAGACCAGCTTCCACTTTCTCGAGGTAGGTGTGTGTGCGTGTGTGTGTGTGTGTACACGTGTGCACGTGTGTGTGAGCACACACGCTGAAGTCTGAAGACACTGGCCCGCCACCTCCGCCACTCCAGTGTGCTCCAGCCTCTGCCCCAGCCTCAGCATTCTGTGCAGAAGTGCTTCCTTGGTCTGGTCTCTGCAGATAGGGCGGCAGGGGATCCGTCTGACCTCGTGCTTTCATCTCCTATCCGACGTGCTGTAAATCTGTCCTGTTAGGAGACTGCGCTGCTCACCCGTCCCTTGTGTGGCCAGAGGGAGCTTCCGTGAATCTTCCTGCACATCCTTCCTGTCCAGCACCGTGCAACACTGCAGGCTGGGCCTGTGCGCCTTCCCGGCCACAGCCCTAGAATCGCCATTTCTATGAGAAGCCCTGAGTTCCTTTACTTGGAAAGTGAGCACTTTTTTATTTAATTTTAAATTAATTAATTAATTAATTAATCGGTACAGGGTCTCGCAGCCTGGACTCATAGCGATCCTCCTGTGTCAGCCTCCCCAGCGCTAGGATTATAGGCATGTGCCACCACGCACAGTTTCAGGGGGGGCACAGCCCTCCTGGGGTTCTGGGGCCCAAAGAGCATATGGTGCCAGAGAGTGAACCTGGGTCCTACACTTGGACCCCCGAGCTACCTCCCCAGCCCCAGCCAGCGAGCGCCCTTCTCCTGGGCCTCTGTGTTCTTAGGCATCTTCACACCCAGTCTGCCCTCTGCTACCCTCACTTTGGCGATAAGAAAGAAAGGTGACAACGCTGGAGGATCTGGCCACTTTGCGGAACACAGCTGAGCTGCCCAGACCTGTCAGCATGGGAAGGGAAACGGACCAAGGCCCCCAGCAGCCACACCCTGCCCACATCATGTGTGTCACCACGCCCCCACCAAGGCCACAGCGCCCACAGCTGCTCTGGCTACCAACCGAGTGTGGGAGCTCAGGGAGGAAGGCAGCCTCCTCCAACAGGTGGCTTCTGCTCAGGGCCACCCACTGGCCTGGCCAGACATCTCCAAGGCTGCAGTCTGATAGTCTGAGCCTCTTCTGGCGAAGCCTCCCTCCTTCAACATGTTGTCAGTGACAAGCAAATACAAGGCAGTCCCACTGTGTGAAGGAGGTGACAGGGCCAGGCCAGCCTTCTCTCCAGGTCACTCCGGGACAGCTTCCACACTGCATCCAGCCCAGCCCAGCCCGGCCTCTCTCCTGAGAACAAGAAGCACACACATAGAGGGTCAGTGGCTCTGCCCTTCAGCCGGGCTTTCCTGGACACAGTCAAGGCCTGGAAGGCAGAGCCAGGGCTGCTACCATGCCTTGGGGAAGAGGAGAGAGTGAGCAAGAGCAGGGAGCTAGAAGGAAGGCCCCGGAGTCCCTGGTTTCTGCTCAGAAGCAGACCCCAAGGCACAGGGAGCTCAGTCCCAGAAAGCAAGACTGGAATGAGAACAGGGAGACACAGCCAATAAAAGCGCTCAGCCCTGGTTTGGTGCAGGGCTGGCTACCCATCAGGCTTCTGCTTCCCCTTTTAAGAAAGATACCATGGAGATGCTGGCCATGGGCACGAGTCGGGCACAAGGTTCCATCGCCAGGAGGCAAGAGCACTCCCCAGCCCTCCAGCCCCCCAGGCAGTGCAAGCTGGGCCGCGCTCGCTGGGTGCAAACCCCAGATGCGAGGCGACACGCATAGGCACTCGCACAGCTGTGCACACTCACGCTCCACAGTGGAGACCCTGCCCACAGGGTTCTTCAGTGACCTCTGGACACAGGAGGACACAGCAGGAACCAAGAAGAAACCCCAGAACCAGCCTAAAGGACCTGGGGAAAAGGTGGACTGAGAACTAGGAAAGACAGCTGGACAGAGCCAGAGGAAGGGCAGCCCGCAGTGAGCTGGGGCGGGGAGGTGGACTCTGGCCCAGAGGGGAGCCAGCACCTGAGGGGCTTCTCGCCTCACCCAACTCACATTCAGGGCCACCCCAAGAAACGGACCTCGGCCTGCGTCAGTCCACTACACTGGCTGGCTCTGGGGTTGTGTCCTTAGGCCCTCTGCTTCCCCGGGCTGGCTGGGAGTTGGCCACAGGAGGAACTGGCTTGAGGACAAGGCCCCATCTAGCTGCCATGCCTGAGACTCGGCTCCCACTCTAGGGGGAATCATCAGAGCCATCTCTCAGCCAATCCGGCCCATGGCATGCGTCCCACTGAGGAACCCGCTCCTCCCATGAGCTTCACAGGACACAGAGGGGAGCCCCTCATTGCAGCCAGTACTCCCAGCTGGGCTCATTCCCCTGGGTCACCCTGAGCTGGTGACCAGAACCAGAACCAGAACAAGCACCAGAACCAGGACCTCAGCTTGCTCAGTTCTGAAGCCCAAACTCAACTCGTAGCTCTCACACTGGGCTCACAGATGCCTGAGAATTGCAGGCACCGGGCGTGGGGCTTACTGCCCGAGATTCACACTGCATCTTGCCGCACTCCAAGGATTTAACAGGCAAAGCAAATGTTGGCATGACACAACCGACACAGACAGATTGTGGTAAGAATGCAAAACTTCCAAAGATTGTTGTAATGAAACACCAAACCAGAAAAGAAATCCAGGCTAGCTGAGCCAGGGGGGCCCCTCCTGAGGAGTCCACCAGCCACACCACCACACCAGTGCCGAGGAAGCCAGCGGTCTCTGGGGAGGACCGGTACCAGCTGACCCCCTCCTCTGTCTGTGGGTATTTTTTCCCTTTCCTTGGTGAAACGCGAGCACAGTGAAAAAGCAACACTTGGCTTTTTTTTTTTTACCATCCTTAAGTGATTGAATAAACACTTGTTCACCTGTGTCAGCCCCACAAATAGCTTCCAATCAAGTGCAGAGCCAGCTGTCCACCACTGTTGGGGTTTAAGGGTATGCCTGGCATCCTAACTCCACCCCTGAGAAACAGCATTGAGGGAAATACAAGAAGGGGGAAAATGAGGCGCCAGAGGGTCTCCCCACCCACCCCCACCCTCTCGGCAGGAAAGGATGCTTTCACCCACAGCAGGGTGTCCATGGTCCCAGGGTTAATAACTACCCCACTCCTCTTTCCATCCCAGGATGCTTGGAATTCCAACCAGTTCAGCAGATAAGCCTGTGGCTAAGTAGCCCAGGTGGGCCCACCAGGATCCCATAGGAAACCAGGGTGGGCTGGGGGACCCAAGCAGCAGGACAAGGGAGGGCCTCCAGAGTCAGGAATGGGAGGGGCCAGCGGGCCTGCTGGCCATGGATGGGCCACAGAGGAGTGGGTCATCCAAAACCAGGCATTCTTGAGGCGCTGGGAGGTACTGGAGACCAGCACACCGCAGCCTGGGGCTGCAATCACACATAGCCACTGCCACTGTGCTCAAGGGCTCTCTAGTGTGACCCATCTTGGGGGTGGCCATCCCAGAGGAGGGAGGACACCACATCCCTGGGGGACACAGCTCCGTACTGGTTTCATCCCGGCAGCCCCTCCACACTAAGGGCTGTGGCTGGGCTCTGCAAATGTGCCCTGTGGGCTGCAGTCTGCTGGTCCTGTACCCAGAGGCCTCGGCCTGAGCCTAGGTGCTAAGGCAGAGATGGGTTGAGAAGGGGTGGGGAGGGGACAGGGTTGAGTGGGGTGTGGCTCTTAGGGAAGCGTGCACAGGAAGCGCTTCTGGGCAGACACCTGAAGACTGTAAGGAATACTGGAGGATCACAGTGGGAGAGGGCAGAGCCAGTGCAAGGGCCCTGAGGCAGGCACCGGCTAGCAGTGTGCATGGAGAGAGAGAGGGCGAGCGTGCAGGGCCAGGGCTAGGAAGCCCCAAAACACTAGACGCAGGTGTTCCACTGGGCCCTTAGCGTGATTCCTTAACCCCATGAAGGAAGACCATCACGCTCCCATGCTGCAGACAGGGCAGGTGAGGCACTGCTTCACAAGCTCCCGAGGCCCACGCGGCTGAGTCACAGGAGTGCCAAGGCTGGCATCAGTGTTTCAACCTTCTACCCACCACACAAACTGCCTCAGTAGTCAGGTCCTAGTGCACGTCTCGGTGTCCATGTCTTGGCAGTCTGGGCTAGACCATGACCCTCAGGCCCGGGAAGGCGCTGGCTCCTGAAACTGCGAGGAACAGGGTGCCCGGTGGGCTAGGGGCGGGGCCGCGCCGCCTTCTGCTGGGCCACACTCCGGCTGCCACGCCCTTTCAAAGGTGACCTCAGCCTGCAGGAGAAGGCAAGGGCGGCTTGTGCAGGTCAAGAGGCTGTGGGAGACGTCCACGCAAGGCGACAAGAGCACGCGCGCAGCGCACAGGGAGAGACTGTGCCACCAGAGGCGAGAGCTGCCGTCGCCCACATGGGGACGTGGGGGGCAGGGACACTACGCACCTCCCAGCCTCGCCCACTGACCTTAGTCCCTCCCCTGCCCCAGACACACAGGGCAGCAGCCAGCCCCAAGGACTAGTCTGGCCAGCTAGCTGCTGGTGCGAGGGCAGGGGCTGTGGGCCGCGGGCCCTGCCGGCAGAACCCTGGGCAGGAACTTCACCCTTCTGAGCCACTGGGTTTCTCCAGCAAAATGAGCCTAGACAGCGAGGGGTGGCCCTTGGTCCCTTTCGGTCCCACCTAGATCCTGACCTGAGATCTCCTCACTGGGCCCAGAAGCTCAGCAGCCGCCCCCTGGACCCTGCTGCCACTTCCAGCCACCCACACACACTTCCCAGCACCAGGACAGGGAGCCCTGGCCCAGGACTTGGGCTCCCACTGCGTCTTCTCAGAAGCACAGGCCACAAACCACCCCAGAACCCCTCATCAGGCACGCGTCAGCCTGCAGCTCACAGGGACCCTGCTCCTTCTGTTCATCAGCCAGACAGCAGCTCCATCTCACCCCTTTCCAGCAGCGCCAGTCTGAGGACCCTGGCCAGGCCTCGTAGTCCACCCTCAGTGCCAGGGCCGAAGGCTATAGCCAGGGCGTAGGCAGTAGCACATGGGCACCAGGGTGACCCTGGCCTCCTCTACCCGCTGGGTGGGGCCCACTGAGGACAGCACGTTCCAGAGGCCCGAGCCCCACCCTTGGCCACGGCCCCTCACCCACCTGTCCCAAGCTGTCAGCAGAGCCCGCCTGCACCCCCACAGCCTGCGTGCTATTCCCAGCCCCCGCCTGGATGCTGGAGTAAACAGGGCAGGCCAGGGTCACAGGCCTCCTGCTCACCCACAGCTCCAGCTTCCAAGCTCCAGGGGTGCAGCCCAGGCACAGGAAGAGAAAGACCATCCACTGGACAGCCCCACAGAACTGAGGGCTCACGGGGGCGGGCAGGGTCCTACCCACGCTTACCCACCTCCAGGCCAAGCAAAGGATGGCAGTCTCTGGGAACCCCCCACCCCTCACCAGGAAATCCTGCCCCCAGCAACACTGGGCCATGCCAGGCGGGGCCAGCTCTTCCCATGACCTCCTCCAAGCAGCCCTCGCTGCCTCCATCCGGGCACAAGGTCACCCCGGGACACTCTGGCCCCTTTCTGTGCACATGTGCTCCTGTCTGGGAAGCAGGACCTGGGAGCGCGGCCAGGTTATCATACATGGGTCATGGTCCTCAGTGCCCACTCCTGTGACTCAGGGTGCCTGCGGGGTGTGTACCTGCAACACTCTTCTGTTACCAGCTAGGACAGTACTGGGTCACCTTCGCTATCCAGACATGGTGGACACACCCGTAATCCCAGCCTCAGGGGTCTTGGGCAGCTGAGGCAGGAAGATGGAGCACTCACGGCCATGATGAGACTCTGTCTTTATTTTTTATTTTAACAGGAAAAAACTAAAAATAACAATAAAAGTTTCAAAACAGGCTACTAGGAGAGTAACAATATTTAATACACTGCCTACTGTTATACTCATAATAGTGGTTTAGAATACAAGATATAAGCAAGAAATAATTCTATTTTTAAAAAATAAAAAGTAAAGCTCCCACCCCACCCCACCCCACCCACCAAAGCCAGGCACCACTGTGGGGAGTCCACCCTCAACAGCCCCTGGTCACAGCAGGTCCCAGTCTCCCGGCAACGCACTTGGGCCCCTGCCTCTGCCTGGGCTGGCCAGGACCAAGAGGCTCCACCAGGAGCATCCCCCACACTGCAAATGCTCTACGGGGCCCTGACTCCAGCCTGACTCTGCCCCAGCCTGGTCCAGGCCCTGCCCCACCAGCTCGCTACTCACCTGGAGACAGTTCTGCAGATGTCCCCAGCACCCAGGCTCAGCTCTCAAGGCCAGCGGACAACCCAGAAGGACAATGCAGAGGCAGCCAGAGCACGGAGCATCACTAACCCGCACCCCAGAGCAGGTCACCGCCTCTGACACAGGGGAGCTCCCTCCACCCCCGACCTAGTCTCCCCACATGCAAGGGCCATGGGGGCATCCTGTTCTCTCTGCTCCATAGGCCTGCTCCAAAGGCTCCAGAAAGGCTGAGGCAGTGAGCACAGGGACCCTCACACACACAGGAACGAGGGCAGAAGCCCCAGATCCAACTGCCAACACCCGAAGCTCTGCCTGCTGCCCGCTCTGCGCAGGGCCTTTCCCCAGGAGACACACAGTTCTGTAGTAGGGGCAGAAAGCCGGAGCTGCTCAGCATAGGCCTGGGCCAGAAGGAGGGGTACAGGCACTCCACGCCTTTTGTCCTCTCACACGGGGCCTGGACCACTCCACCACTGATGGACCAAGGCTCCAGCCCAGGTCCGAGAGCCGGGCTGGGTGCACAAGATTGCGCTGTGACCTTCAGTGTCCTCTGTGTGAAATGGGACACCCACCCTCCCATCTAACGCCCAGAATCCTGGTCCCACTGCCTGTCTGAGGCCCCCTGCACCGCCACTCAGGGCAGTGGGGTGGCTTCCTGCATCTCCCAGCATGGAAGACAAGGTGACCCCGAGGCCAGTGGCTGTCCTCATTGCTGAGCTGGGCTCCCAGCGCTGACTCAGCTCTCCCCGCCAGGCCCCGCAGCCCACAGCCTGCACCTCTGCCTCAGGGAAGCTTCTGCTGGCCCTGGGGAGCACGACCACCCCAAGTCCTCAGGAGAGCCCCAAGTGCCCCTGGGCTGCAGCCTCCTACAGGTCACCCAAGCAGAAGGACAGGGTGAGCCTGGTCACCTGGGGGAGATGGTGACATTCCAGCAGGCCAGGCCTGCTTCCAGACCCTGTTTGACAGAGTGCTTGGAGGAAGAGAGGACACCAAGAAATAAACTCTGGGCTTAGCCGGTACTTCAGAAAAAGGACAATTTTTGGGCCCTGTTCTGGGTGCAGCAAATGCATCCAAGTAATTGTGGATTCTGTTTCTCACCTCAGAGCTCACCGCTTACACTGCTGGCCACTCGATGGGCCTTAAGTCACCTCCCAGGCTGCTGGCACCCCCTCCCTGCCCCCAGTCCTTTTCCTTGGGAGGCGACAGGGGTAGTATTTGAGCACCTTTTCTCCCCAGCTTTGGGGATCCCAGGAGAAGAGTCAGTCAGCTGTGTCCGTGCTGGGCCCTGACCCTGGAGGCCCGCTGGCTGCCATGAGGTCCCCCTACACCTCTCTTCGCCCCTCCCAGGGTCCCTGCATATCCCGGCACTGCAGAGCCCACCTCTCCAGGGCCACTTCTTCAGAGGCTGTGTCAGCCTCCCCAGGCAGGGGCCCAGGGTCTCCTCTTCACCCCCAACACACACCAGGTGCTCTCTGACAAAGGCAGCCCACACCCCGATCTCCATGGGACTCAGCAATGTGCCCTTATCCCACCCACTCTGGGTACATTCTTCCCCCTTCCACTGAGCAACGTCCCCAGGCCTTCATCTCACCAAACTATCTAGGCTGGCCTCAAGCTTGCAATCCTCCTGCCTCAGCCTCCAGAGCAGCTGGAATTAGTGTGGGCCCCTGGGGCTGGCTTCCACTTGCTCTGTAAGGCACTGCCCTCAGGTCCTCTTTCCCCAACCCTGAGTTCCCTGAACAGAACTCAGCAGCAGGGCTCAGGCCCAGTCTGTGGCCCAGAAGGGAGAAAATTCAGGGCTTCCCAGAGCCTCGGGGTTCTCATCTGCCCAGTGGAGCCATGCTTCAGTCCTGCCAGGGTCACAGGGCACAAAGACAGAAAAATAGCAGCAAGTGTGATGGTCCTGGGCAACTCAACAAGCCCAGTGAGGTCGCCCGACAGCCCTGTGCCCCAGAAACCTCCAAAGCCCGACAGGCCCCCAGGAGCAAAGTCACCGGAGCACATGGCATCACAGTTCCCAGCCCCCCTGCAGACTCTGTGGCCCTGCCAGGGTCCAAGCCCTCTTCTGATGCACATCTGGCTTCTCCAGTAGATGGACAGACAGACAGACAGATACACAGAGGGGTGACTCACTCCACGCCCCTTATCTGACCCATCCCAGCTTCACCCCTACACTGGCCTGTCTCCTCTCTCCTCACCCCCCTTCAACCAAGGTCCAGCTGTGGGGGGACGACTCCCAACTTAGCTTTTTCAGTCTCCACAGGGAAGGAAAAGAAAATGCAAGGGGCACAGCAGTTCCATTTCAAGAAACTGTCACAAGCACAGACACACACAAACCCCACCGACCTGTGTGCCTGCGGGCTGAGACAAGTCTCCTCGGACAGGGCACAGCCAGCAGCTCCACCAGGAGGCAGGCTCTAGGAGGGGCTTTGCCCTCGCCCTGGGGGAACCTGCCCCTACTGCTGCAGTGCAAGTGAACCCAGAGAGGGCAAGAGCCGTGCCCCAGGGCACCACAGCACACTGCCTCCTCAGGCAGAAAGTTAAAACCTCTTAACTCTCCCCGCCGCCCTAAATTTTCTTCTTCCCTTTCTCTCATTCACTATCGTGTCTCCTTGCCCACCTCCCAAAGGCCTGGGGGCGCATTAGCAGCCCCACGCCCTCCATCACCCAAAGATGATTAGCTGCAGACTGGCTGTGACCCAGGAAGACAGCTGATGCCGCATCGGGCCCGAGAAACGGGACCCACAGCCACTGGGCAGGTGGGAAGCAGCGTCCCCTTGGGCGCCCTCTCTTGGCCCAGGCTCACCTAGGGCCCAGGCACGTTGGCAGGAGTCCTAGGGAGGGGGTGAGCTGACCAAAGGATCCAAAGAAAGCAGCTGCAGCTGTTGGGACAAAAACTGGGCTGGCAAAGGCTCTTCATCAGCCTGACCCCTTCCGGCTTCCAAGTCTCACGACAGACTCCTCTAGCCAAGGCCCCACGGAAGCCCACCCTGCTCACCAGCCACATGCCCCAGCCTCCATCACGTCCCAGAGGGGGACTCCCTCACAGACCCTGCTTCTCACCTGCAGCCAGGGTCCTCAAGTTGGCAGGGCGACCCGGCCCCTCATGGCCTTTGCATCCCAGTGCATGACAAAGAGGGAACAGATCCACCCGTCTGCTCTCCAGGACCAGGGATCCACGCTGCTTCACGTCACCCTGGGCCTTGAAGCAGGCCAAGAAGCGGGCATGCATGTCACAGACAGGCACAAGATGTGGCCCTCCAGCCCCCCGCCCCCCCCCGCCGGCAGGGTCACTGCCCTTGGCCCCAGCCCTGACAAGTGGACCCCAGGGTCACAGCCTTCCTCCGAGCCCCTGTCCTTCCCTGGAAATGCATGAGCTCTCTGGGCACTCAGAACCTCAACCTCCTCCTCCTCAGAAAGCCAAAGGCTCCCAAGGCCCAGGGTAGCAAGCCCAAACTGGGCCTAAACTGGGAGACAGAACGGCATCTCAGGCACTACCTGAGGAAGCAGCACAGCGGGTCGGGCCGGTCAACCCTCCCATCCCTACTCATACCTTCCAGTCATCCTGAATCAGCTGCGGAGGTCCTGAACCCCTGCTACTGCCATCTACCTTCCATGCCCCAAATCAGCTCAGCGGACCCCTCTGCCAGGCTCGACACACACAACACAGCAGACCAGGCTAGGAAGGGTGCTCGGGGGCACGGGAGTGCTGGGTAGGGGCACATTTCTCTCTGAGCACCACCTTCAGCACCCCAGCACCTAAGCCTACCGTGGCTGGGAGAGCAGGCAACAGGAGAGAAGTGACGGCCAGCTGCTGCCTCTGGATGTCACCCTCAGGAGAAGACACTGACACAGGCAAGACAGGCAGCAATGTGGGGAGCCAGCAGGGTCCCCAGCTAAAGTGACCAAGGCCCTGAGGAGGTGTGCTCTGCCCCCCCAGGCCTGTCCACAGCTACCTGCTGCCATGCCCCCTCACTGCCCCCACCCCCAGGCTCAGCCCCTCGACACAGGCCCTTCGGAGCACAGCAGGAGGAGTTCAAAGGCCCACTCCCAGGGCACCCGCAGCGTCCTCAGCAGCCCAGAGCTGTGCGCTTAGGCACTGCGGCCTGACCCCTCCCCACACCCTGCTCTGACCCCAATCCCGCTCATCTGTGGTGCAGGATCTGGGTCAGGGAGGAAGGCAAAGGCGCAGGCCCAGGGCAGAGCAGGGAGCTCAGCAAAGAGGCTCCCCAGCCCTGACGGGTCTTGGGTCCAGCAGATCACTCCGAGCCCCTCCCCCCCCCCGGGAGTTGTACCAGCACCTGGTACAACTGACAGCTACAAACGCTTCCCTGCAGAAGACCAAGGCCAAGTCCTGGTTGGCATCTGGCCTGACACGGCCTCGAACAGTCCCAAGAACCTGGTTACCAGCATGCTCAGAGCCCACCACACCCTGGGCTGTCTGCTTCTCTGGGACAGGGGGTGAGGCCTCAGTCACCCCAGGACTCAAGAGGCAGGGCAGGTTCAGCACCTGCTAGTCTAACCCCAGAGGAGTCCTGCAGGCACAAGCTCCCTCCTTGTACTCCTTGCAACCAAAGGAAGCCCAGTCAGCCCCAGGGCCTCCTCCAGCCACCAGCAGCTGTCTCTCCATTACCTGCAGCATTGGTACAATGTATCCCTGTGTGGTGGGGATACAGCTGAGCCTCCCATCTGCATCCACAAATTCAACTAACCCAGCATCAAACTGCCTCGAAAGAATTACATCTGTGCTGAACATGTACTGATTCTCATTATTTTCTAAACAATGTAGTATCAAAACTACCCATGTTGAATTGCCCCTGTATTAGGCATCATCCTAAGGCACCTAAAGATGAAAGAATGCAGAGCGATCCTGGGTGACAGGATATGTCTGTCACTGTATACAGGGACTTGACACTGGTATCTGTAAGGACTTGGAACCAGTCACTCAACACTGAGGCCCAGGCAATGTTCAGAGCACCCACTGTGCACCCAGCGGCGGGTGTGGATGGCACAGTGACCCCAGGAGGCAGGCCCTGCCCTCAGGAGCACAGGCACAGAACTGCTCCAGCTTAGGCCGGAGCGAGCCTTAGGGGCTGCCTTCCCAGAAGCATCCACCCGGAAGTGCCCCCATGCCTACGTGTGGCCCAAAGCATGATTGTTTTCTCCCAAGAAGATGTTTAAAATGATACAAATATTGCCATTACTTTGCAAAAGAAACACAGTAGCAATGGCCAAAAAAAAGCACAGAGAATATAATTTCAGAATAGTGTCTTTAAATGAAGTCAACTGAATAGTTTTTCTTTTTTAAGAAAATATGCACATGCAAACGTGCTCACATACGTGTACACACACAGCCTTGTCTGTCCTCACTTTGCACACAGAAACCCATCTCTGCACTAACTTCCGGAGACCCCAGGGCCCTCCGATCAGCCCACCACCCATCCTCAGGTGCACACCAGACCCCAGATGGGTCCCCCAATCTTGCCTAAGGGAGAAGAGCCCTGGGATTAAACTGCCACCTCAGCTGCAGGTCTCCAAAGCCCTTCACCAGACCAGACCTAGGGGCTCACCCCACCGCAGCAACCCAGGCAGCTGGCCCAGACAGTCACACCACTGGGTCAAGCCTCAGTTTCTCCCTTGGCTGAAGGGGTCTCCTAAAGTCCTCATCCACTGGGAGTAGTGGTGGCAGGGGCAGGCATGCTGTAACCTAGGCTTCCACCATCAAGTTAATATTTGACAGAGTTTCCCTCGGGCCAAGAGCCTGCCTTCCTCTTGTCAGTCCCAGCCCTGACCCCTGCAGGCCCATTGGCCTGTGCGCAACACTGTGGCCTTGTTAGGAGGTGGCGGCCTCTGTGGGAGCAGCAGCCCCGTGCCAAGCTTCCCACAGGCATGCTCCTCTCGAGGGCGGATACCGGGCTCTACGGTGGATCCAGGACCCAGCCTGGGTGGCAGCTTCCCTGGCTGCTTCCCTTCTACTGCCCCTGGTGACAGGTGTTATTACCCCTAATTTGGAGAAGAAGAACAAGGCATGGTTGGTCAAGGCTAAGAATGCAGGGGTACTCAGTCCCAGCCCTGTAAAGCCTGCGTCTCTCCACGACATCACGCTTCTGCTTGGTGTGGAATCCGACAAGTGCCCTGCCCAGGCTATGACATCTCAGCACCCTCCTCTTCATCCCTGTCCCTCCAGCCTCTGCCTGCCGTACACTGGGCAGGAGACCCCATCAGCTTGGCCCTGTATAAACATCCATCCTCACCGCCTAGCTGCTGGGCCTGCCCTCCTTCCACGTTTTTAGGGTTAGTATCCTTTGCTTTGCACTTTTAATCCCAAAAGGAGACCTGCCAAAGACACAGCTTTAGAGAAACACAACACATCAGGCATCAGATTCGAGCCTCCCACGGCCTCTGCCGGCCCTCCACCCACCATGCACCCCGCCCACAGACACATCGACACCTGAGCACCAGTGGGGCTCACACACTGAGCGCGTGCCTGCTGTCCTGCCCCTACAGCTGCTGAACCCCAGCTCACTGTACAGAGCCCAGCACCCCGGCCGGGGCAGCAGCTCTGCCAAGGCAGGAGCTTGGTCTGGTAGCCCCTGAGACCCCACAGCCTGCTGTAGTACCCAGCACAAAGTGGATGCTCAATGCATGTGTGGATCAGTGACTCAAAGGCCAGCAATACTCAGCCCGAGATGAAAAATAAAGAGGAGAGAAGGAACAAACGCACCAACAGTCACAGAATACATGCAGGGGGTCGAGATGCACTCCAACATGTTCCGATCGTTGAGTCCAAGACACACACACACACACACACACACACACACACACCCCAGGCCTATGACAACATCCTAAACCCTGAGCAGCGAAGGGCTCAGCACGGATTAGCCGTCTACAGAGGCCGGTGACAGACACTCCCACAGACAGGCCCTGGGAGAGGGGCAGTGCGCCGGCCGGCTGCCCACAGAGCTGGCACCCAGTGAGCTTCTGCTCGGGACCCTGCACCTGTCAGCAGCTTTACTTTCAGCAACACACATGCAAAGAGAGCAAACAGTACTCAGTTTTCACCACAAAAGGCGTTCAGGAGCGCCCGGCCACTTGTCCAGTCCCAAAGCCAATCAGAGGACCCCAGCACCCATGTCCTCTCTGTCATGCTTCACAGGGTGTTGCGTGGGACAAGCAGTCTAACCCAGGAGGATGTAGGAACCTCGAGGCCCAGGAAGGCCCTGGGTGACAGCAGGAGGGAGGAGCTGAAGAGTCTCCTCATTCTGTCCCGTTTGGCAGCATGCAAGGAATGAGCTTGCCCGACTTCCCCGTCCAGGACCAAAGGCTTGCTTAGGTGCCATATGGCGAAAGTGAGAGAGACACCAAAGGGGCGATCTGTGAGCTGGGGAGGGAAGCAGTGAGGGTTGGCTGCTCTGAATCCCAGCACACAAAGCTTGACCACATCAGCCGAAATGTCCCTCTCAGCCAGCCCTGCTCTTCCAGGGTGCTGACACCCTCAGCAGCCCCACTGCCCTCCACGCCCTGGAGCCCCTTACCTGAGCCCCACACCTGTCCCTTCTCCTTCCCAGCAAGCTGCCCCTCTGCTCCCTCACACACAGGGCAGTGTGCCTGGCTCAGGCCCTGCCGCGGGCCAGCAGTCTATACACAGGGCGTCCGGGCCTGCAGTCTCAGGAAGGGCCTACTTGCCCGAGTCAATGCCCACACAGCAGGCCAGGGCAAGGTGCAGGAGGCCTCTCTACTGGGCCATGAACCATGGACAGAAAAAACGAAGACGCTAATCCGAGGCCCGGATAATCCAGAGGGAAGAGGCCCTGTGCAGGAGGGGGAGAAGAAGACAACAAGACAACCTAAGGTGGAGGTGTGGAGGGCTGGGAAGAGGCCTCAGACACTTGGGAAGGAGGGGAACACCAAGATGGGGCAGAAGACAGGCCTGTGGGCGCAGGGCAGCAGCTTTGGGCTGGGGCCTGGGAAGGGCGAGAGGCCCATGCACACTGAGGCCCTTCTGCTCCCCACAGGACAGGCCCCTGTGCACCCAACTGTCAGTATAGTGTGAACACTTCAAGGACAGACTGTGTGCAGGCCCAGCCCCTACTGTGAGGCTGACATGTCTGCTACAGGGAGGACTATGATGAGGAACGTGGTGCGGCCGAGGCACAGTCTCACAATCCTATAAATAACCACTCCGCCCCTTCCCTCAGGGAGCATCTGCTTGGCCGGGCAGCACTCCGCTGTGCCTGACAGCCTTGGTCCCTCCCACTCCCAGCTGGTGCTCCCTGCTGTCCACCCTGCACCCCTCCTGAAGTGCTCAGGGCTGGTCATCCACCAGGGGCACGTGGAGTGCACACTCCCCACCTGACAGCCTTCTGTATCCTCACTGGCTGAGCTCCAAGAACAGCCTCCTCGTGTGCTCCCCAAGAGGACCCCTGGGTGGGCCACAGACCTTCAGAGGCCAGCAGGCCAGATTCCACCCCCACCCCAGCTGTCCTCCCCAGCCACCCCATCCCCCAAGGGGACAGCCCGCCAACCTCTAATCCTCCGTCATCTGACCCAGGGTCCGCCCTAAATTGGCTTTGCCCAGCCACCCTTCTGAGGCCCAAAAATGGACACAGTCATTTATAGAGGGTCCGACCAGCCAAATGCAATGGGAAGATGACCTCATGGTGCCCACAGGCCTGCGCTCCAGGCACGAACTCTGCACCTCCAGCACACTGGGGATGTGTGGGCAGTGGGGAGGGGTAGGCTGAGACCTTACAAGAATAAACTCCATGCAGGACAAAGTACAGGCATCCAGTCTGAGACAGCACTGGGGGCTCAACCTAGGACACTGTACCTGGCTTATATCCACAAAGGATTTAATGAGGGAGAGATGGCACAGTGGTTACAGACAAATCAGCCCCCCTAAGCCCAAGTCAGGGCTCTCAGCCAAGGCCCCCAGGTGCTTCATTAGTTCATAAGTATTCACAGGGCCAGAAGAGTGCCAAAGTATGTACACAAAGACATGTGCACAGGGCTAGCGAGATAGCTCAGTGGACTATGCGCCTCTTAGGCAAGCACAGGGACCCAAGTTCAATCCCCTGGCACACATGAGCTGGCTACTGAGATCAGGCCTAGTGGTGCACGCCTGTAATCCCAGTGCTGGGGAAGCTGAAAACAGGTGGATCACTACAAGTGCCGAGCTGTGTAGTGAGAACCCATACCAAATATATTTAAAAAAAGTTATGTGTGTGCCTGCCAGACCAGCCATGGAGGCTGATGAATCAGTGGATGACAACAGCCCAGGATCCAGGGAGGCTGATGTAGGTCAGCTTTCCTCATGAGCCCCGCAGAGCCCCTGGCACAGAGGGCAGGCCGCCCTTGACCATGCTGTTACCCTCTGAGGCTTAAGGGATGTCTGCACTGAAAGGGATGCAGAAAAGCAGGGAAAGAAGAAAAGATGAGCAGTCAGGACCTTCCACCACAGTTACTGCTGCTCATGGTCAGAAAATACCCTCCCATGACAACAGGGAGAGAGCAATGGTCCCCTTATCCAGACTGACCAAGGCAGTGGGCACAGTGGCAGGCTGCTTGTACCACAGTAGGACTGAGCTCGACGAGTCCTGAACATGACCAGAAGATGCTGAGGAAGCAGCCCTCTGGGCAGCATGCAGACTGTGACAAATGCAGATTCTGAGTGGCAGGCGGCACACAGAAGAGGCTGGAGCAGAGCAACTTCCTGAAAGCGGAGCCTGCGGCCACCCAAGAAAGGAAGACCTGAAAGGTTACTTTCAGAGACAGCCAGGATGCCTGGCACATGCTGCCTTGGCTTCTGACCGGGCAGGGTCCCTAACTGGTACCCACTGGGCAGAGAGCAGCTGTGGCACTAAGCAACTGCGGGCCCAGGCGGAGCACAGCCAGCATCCAGAGTCCACCAGCTGTCGGCCAACTGGCCAAGGCCACAGAACAGAGGCCAGGAATAAATGGACTCTCGCAAGAAGGGAACAAACCCCATGCCTGTTGCCCCTACAGTAATGCCGAAAACGCTGCCACAGGGCAAAGGGGACAAGGAGGAGCAATGGGGAGGCAGGGAGAAGTCCGACGTAGGGAAGAGGGACTTGTCTCAATGGCCCTGTAGTTCTCCTGCAGCCCCTTGGGAGACCAATCCAGACTCCAGCCCAGGGCTGCCTGCTCCAAGCACTTAGATGGATTACCCTGCCACAGGGGAGGGAGAGAAGGAGGGAGGGAGAGCAAGGGCGGACGCATCTGCTGCTGCCCCTCCAACTGGGTGACTGAAGTCGCCCCAGCCCCCAGCCAGCTATTCCTGGGACACTATTCCCTCCTCCTGCTGGGGGAGGGGAGAGGTCTGACCAGATCTGGCGCTCCGCGGAGAGCTCTCCACTCCGCACACACCCACCTCCCAGGCCAAGAACGCTGGGGTGAGCAGTAGGGCTCCAAAGGAGTCGCAGGGAAAGCCCTCCTACCGTCATCACGTGGCCGCATCCTTAGGGAGCCCGAGATCTCAGCTGCAAAAGTCACTGTTTATAAACAGCCACAGGGGCGGCAGGGGAAGGCCTGCCTGTCCCCCAGCCCCACCACAGGACACTGGGGGAACTACCCTAGCAGAAACACAGATTCTGCAATCTCAGATTTCAGAGTAGGAATCGGCAGGGGAAGTGGCGTCAGCAGCAGCTGGCGTGATCCAATTCAATCAAGCAGAGACAGCTTGGGATAAAAGGCCTTCGGGGCGGGACCCCCGCCCCCAATCCTTGCATTTCCTGCATAGTCAGGGTGCCCACAGCCAGCCGGAGTCACTCCCGGCGAGGAAGGGTCGCACTTCCTGCGGCACCCCCCACGCCAGTCCTCCAGGCCGGCTCCCCCCGGCCGGCCGCCCACCCCCCTCCCCAGCCGCCGGAAGCGCGCGGCCCCCTTCGGGTGAGGGCACCTTTCCGAATGCGCAGCTTTCGGCCGCCGGGGCGCCAGACGGGAGCTCCCGGGCCGCCGGCAGCTCTCCGAAAGGAAACCCGATCCCTCCTTCGGCCTGCGGGGAGCGAAGGCTGAGAAAGAAGCAGCCCGGGGGGTCGCGGGCGCGTGGGGCACCTGGCTGGAAGGTGAGCGCCTACCCTGCCGCCAGCCCGGCCCTGGGCCTGGAGAGGGATCCCCGCCGGCCCCTCAGCGTTCTGGCCCTGGGTTCAGGAGCGGGGGCGAGGGCGAGAGCGGCCCGCAGCGTGGCGGCCGCTTTCCCGCAGAGCGGCGGGGCAGGGTGGGGCGCAAGCGATGCAGAGCTGGAGGACTGGAACCGAAGGGGACGCCGAGGGCGCTGGCCGCAGCCGCAGGACCTGGGAGCGGTCGCCTCGAGGTGGCAGGGTGACGCGGGGCGGGCAGGGGGCTCCGGCTGGCTCACCTTCTCCTGCGCGCGGGTCAGCTTCTTCTGCACGTTGCTGGCGATCTTCCCCGCCGTCACCCCCTTGCTGCCCATCTCTGCCATCGTGGCGCTGGCCTCGCCCGGAGGCGGGCGCGGGTCTTGCGCGGGAGGCCGAGCGCGTCGCACTCCCAGCCCCCAGCCCCGCCGCCGTCCGGCTCGGGCTCAGGCTCCGGCTCGGGCTCGGGCTCGGGCTCCGGCTCCGGCTCCGGCTCCGGCTCCGGCTCCGACTCTGCACAGCGCACTGGGCCGCCCGGCACACTGCTGGGCGGAGCTAGCGCCCGCGGGCGGGGGCGACGCCGGTACGCACGTGGGCCGGGCCTCTGCGGGATCAGCGCCCCCTGCCCGCCCCCTTCGGACCAGACTCTGCCTTTTAAAGAGCCACACCGGCCCCGAGCCGCTCGGCCGGGGAGGAGGAGCAGCGCTCGACTGGCTGCAGCGTAGGGGACTCCCCAGCGCTCGGGCGACACCGCCTCGGGGCGGAGACTAGCTCGATGGTCCCTCTTCCAGGGCCGCCCAGACCCGGCGCTAGGTCCACCCTCCGAGCTGGCCCCTCCAGCGGCGCTTGAAAAGAGGCCAGGTGGAGGAGGAGGTGCTTTCAAAAGTCAGTTAAGGCTCAGCGGTGGCGCGAGGCCCTGGCCTCCAGCAGCCCCGAAAGTGACAGAGCTCGACCCCAGCGACGGCTCTTCCCGGGCGCCGCACCCACACCCCGGGCCCAGGGTTTCTTCTCCTCCCTGTCTGGGCGCACGGCGTCTCCAGGAGCCTTGGACAGATCTACACGTCTCTTTCCTGCGTGTCCAGCCTTTTGCCAGTAATAATTATATCAACGACCTAACACTGTTGCATGCGCCGTGTGCCTGGCACTGTGCTGTGGTCCGAGGGGCGTTGTCTTATGTAGTGTCGGGATAGCTTGTGAGCTAGCTATTATTATTCTCTCTTTACAGAAGTAGTCCTGGTGCAAGATTTCTGACTACATCCCAGGCCCTCCGCCGCTGTTCACCCGGTTGTTTCCAAAATCACACAGGAAGGAAAATAACTCAGGATCATTATTGGTGTAGAGAAAGTCATTGTTCACTAGCTTTTTTTCTTCGCTAGCTTTGCCAACACATGAATGACACATGAATAACACATCATAAATGACAGTCATCTGGTTCCCTGGAGCCCAAAGGGATACCAAAGTGGGGGGTAACCAAATCTCTCATGTTCGATGGCACAGTCTTTGCACATAAACTACACATACCTTCCAAGTGCCTTAAATCATCTCTAGGTGACTTACTACATGAAATGCTGCATGGATACTTACAATAAGGAAAACAGTCTGCTCATGTTCCGTGCAGAGAGCACTTTTCCCCCTGCATATTTTGATGCTGGAGTATGGAATCCACAGATAGAGGGCCGAATGTAACAAATGTGTGCCCTCTCATGATACCCACACCCCCGTCCCCTCAAACATCAGGGACGGTGAAGGGTGCCAGGAAGGTGCTGTCTGGAATGAAGGGCTGTGTCGGGGGACTAAGGGAACGTGTGGGACTGCACTGAGTGCTGTGCAGAGTCCCATCCAGCAGCACCTTCATGTCCCTCCCTGCAGTCAGAGAACCCTTGAGGACCTGGGATGGGGTCCTGAACACAGGAAGTTCTCAGGAGAGGGAGAGGGGCTCTGTAGACAGCACTGCCAGTCCCTCACGGGACCTGCGATGCCCAGGCCAGGAGAGGAGGACCAGCCTCCGGCCACACCCTCCAGGCTGCTGCGCTCGGTTTGCTGCTTCCTGGTTCCTCCGTGGGAGCTCCCTCCCCGCCTGCCTGTTACTGCTTCTGTTCTGTAGACCAACAGATTCCAGCTCACCGGTGTGTCACAGGTGAAAGTTGGATGACTAGCAGATGCCGAGCACCAGTCTACCCGGAAAAGCACCCGAGGCTGCCTGACTTCCTCATGCACCCCCATACCCAACCGAAACAGCCAGGATCCTCCAGAAAACTCGGCATGGTGTCACCCCACTGTCTCGATCCCCGTGCTCTCAAAACGAACACTTCCAGCCCTCCTCCAAGGAAAGGAGGAAAAGAACAGAAGTCGCACCTAGTGTAGTCAGCCCCCAGGGAGCGGTGGGTGCCTCTGTGCTGCTCTGATTTGGCGCTTCAAAATATCACTTGATAGAAAAATTGAAGCAACTGAAATGTTGGTCAGCAGAATAGCGACATCTCAGAGAGCACAGCAACCGGAGGGGCCGCTAGGGAGTCATCAGGAACAACCTCTCTGTGGAACAATATGAGAATAGTGCTTGCAGCAAAATTATGAATGGAAAAGGGATGGCAGAAAATTGTACTTGCACAATCCTTACTGCCACATCCAGATAAATACAAGCATCAGAGTCAAAGATTCAGAAGAGGGCGGGCCAGATAACTCAGCAGATTAAAGGGCCAGGAAGATGGCTCAGTAGAATAAGCAGTTGCCTGGCAAGCGCAAGGGCCTGAGTTCAATCCCGGTTCCTCCAAAAGAGAGACAGACAGACAGACAGACAGACAGACACTGGACATAGTGGTGCACGCCTGTAATCCAAGCACTTGGGAGGCTGAAAACAGGAGGATCTCTAAGTGTCAGATCTACCTAATGAGACCCTGAAGAATGATGAGTCAAGGAAGGAAGTGGACGGAGGCACTAGAGCCTCCTTTCCCCTTTGTTTCCCACCTACAGGCATGGCCACCACACCAGGTCTCGGTCGGTCGTGGCTCAGTGACCCTGGGGGTGGGGCCAGCACAGCATGTCCCTGCATTTGCCTAAGCAGGCGCTTTAGTCCGCTAAGCTATCTTGCTGGCCTCACAGCTCTGTTTTTAAAGAAAGTATTTGTTTACCTGATCTCTTAGTTCAGAAAGCCCTTCCTCAAAGCCAAAGCAGTGGAGGATATATTTTGAAAATCATAGTTTTTTTATTAGTAGTAGTACATTTTTGTAGTACTAATGACAATTAGAGTTGGGAGTTGGTAAGTATACATACAAGTCTTTATTCTTTTTTCCCCTTGTTTTGGATTCTCACCCTTCCTCCCCTCCCGCAGTGCTCCTTCCAACCCCTGGTCCCCCTCCCATTTGCAGAAGCTAATTTTCATCATCTTTCCTCAGACTGTTTCCCTCCCATCAACTGATGGTCAATTTGTGACACCCAGTGAACTGAGCCAGCGTGGCGCTGGGTGTGGAGACCCACCCGGAGACTGCTGCCAACAGCATGAATAGGAGAACCGGGGAGGAAGGTGGGAGCTCTTGGTTTCCTGGAGGAGCTTGTCCTGCTGGCTTTCCTGATATGAACTCGCTGTTCTCATCAAAGGAACTCAGGACCTTGTTAAAGCTGAGAACGGCTCCTGCTCGCTCGGGGGGAGCTCTCGTCTCACTTTGGGCTCCTCTTCCTGGCTCTGGACAGGATGATGGTGCACTGTTCAGTGTCCTGGAGAAGCTTGCTGCCCTAGATTTCCTGATAGACTCAGTTGTTCTCATCCTCGGAGGAGTTCAGGACCTCACTGTGGCTGAGGATGGCTGTGATACTTTTTAGAAGAACTCTGGTTCTTACTTTGAGCATTATTTCCTGGCTCCAGTTCAGATCCCTCAGCCTTCTCTCCCCCAATAAATATTCTGCTCTTAACCTCAAAAAAAAAAAAAGGAAAATATTTTTAAGTTCATAAAAAATTAAGATCCCAACATATAAATAAATAGGCAAATAGAACAAACAGGCAGTTCATGAAATTGGATATTCATATAACCAAGAAGTTTTTAAAGTTTATTCTTTACCACTAATTGAATAAAATACTATTCCAGTCTCCACTTCCATTCATAAATTCTTTTTTTAAATTATATTAGGATGACTCAAGAATTAGAAACTCTAGAGCCAGGAGTATAGCTCAGCAGCATAAGCTCCTACCTGGCAAGCACAAGGTCCTGAGTTCAATTCCTAGTACGAAAAAAAAAAAAAAAGAATTAGAAACACTAGCATAGTACTGCTGAGAGTGTAAGTAGACACAAAATTTTGGCACAGACATTACGCATTAGAACAATAGTCACTGCAGGGCATGGTGGTGCATGCCTGTAATCCCAGCACTCAGGGCTGATTGCAAGCTCGAGACCAGCCTGGGCTGCAAAGTGAGTTCAAGACCAGCCTGAACTGCATAGCAACACCCTGACTCAAAAATACGAAAGAAAAGAACAATCACCAAGAGAGCCACTCTGCTTGGCTGCATAATCTCAAGTTTAAGACCTTGAGACTAAAATTTCAGCCACGTTTGGAGCACACAGATGCCCGTCACATCATTTAGAACAGCATAAATATAAAAAATGTCCTAACTATTACCATCTGAATGCTGGTGATTAATGAAGCTATGGTATGAGCAAACATGAAATGTTTGCCAACGCAGTAATGCTTTTAAAGTCGTAGGTGACAAAAATATATTGGCAATAGACTAATGCGGGGCATTACATTGTGCAGGGTGCCATGCTGTCTACCAGCCAGCGTGGGCTTGGTATCTCTGAGGAGACCAATTACGCTTTCCTTTTCCTGTTTTATTTTTATTTTCCCGATTTTGTATATGTTGTTTTTGTCATCCAACATGCCATTAAAAATACAAAATGAGGGGGCTGGTGAGATGGCTCAGTGGTCTAAAGCACCTACTTAGAACAAGCTTAGCAAAGCACAGGGACC
>NW_004524590.1:2569029-2580083 GCF_000260255.1 Octodon degus | reverse complement strand
AAATAAATAAAATAAATTAATTTTTAAAAAAATTTTTAAAAAGTACAAAATGAAATGAGGAAACTCTCCCAGGGCACACATTTGGAAGCCACAATGGCAGAACAGAGAAAGAAAACTCGGAGTCTGAGCATGTGCGCCGTGTGTCCGAATTCGAGAGCTGGGAAGCAGTGTTTATGTATTTGTGTGCATATTTGTAGTCAGTGGACTTCATTTTTTAGGACAGTTTCAGGTTCACAGCAAAGTTGGCAGAAGATAGCAATGTCCCGTGTGCCTGCTGCCCTCGGGTGCAGAGCCCCCCAGCGTCAGCACCCTGCACCAGGGCGGCGGGTTTGTTACAGTCAATGAAACTACACTGGGGGATCATCGCTCCCCAAGGCCCGTAGTTTACGCCACTGTTCACCCTTGTAATGGACATTTTCAGCTTGGGACAAATATTTAATGACTTCTGTTTACCACCATAGTCCCCCAGAGTGGCTCCATGCCCTAAACACTCCTGTGCGTCCCCTCTGCATTGTCCTTCCACTGTGGCCCCTAGAAAGCGCAGGCCCTTTTACGCTCTGTTCTTTAACTCTTCCGGAATGCTACATAGTTGGGATCACACAGCTTGTAATCTTTTCAGACTGACTTCTTTTCTTAGCCATATACACAGAATTTCCTCCATGTCTTTTCATGCCTTGAGAGCTCATTTTCCTTTGGCACCAAATAATATTCCATTGGTTGGACTTGTCACATTTTATCCACTCACCTATCGTGGGACAGCTTGATTGTCTCTTAAGTTTGGACAATTATGAATAAAGCTGCTATACACATCCTCGTTGGGGGCGTGTGTGGATTTAAGTTCCAGGATGCTGTGGCTCAGTTCTGAGGTGTGTGGTTGAATGAGTAAGACTGTGCTCAGCGGCGTAAGGAGCTTCCTGCTCTCCACAGCGGCAGAATCGTTTCGCATTCCCACCAGCGTAGAGCTACCAGAGGCTCGCTTGCCCACCACGGGAAGCGTCTGTCTGGAAGTGGAGGTCAACAAGAATGGAGAGCTGGGGACAGAGTGAAAAGCAGAGACCGGAGGAGAGGAGGAAGGGCGTTGCTTGGGAACTTGGCCTGGTTACGCTTGCGTCCTGCCCACTCTTCCTCCAGCTGTCCAGTTCCATAAGCCCGTACATTTGTTCTTGCTACGTTCAATTCGATATCACTTGTAATCAAAGGAGGCGTGCCATCATGCGTCATCATAGTAATGCCCTTTGGGGTGACAACCCTAATGCATTCCTAGTTCTATAGATCTCTCCAGGTTCGTCTTTCTCCAGTGCCTCTGCCTGGTTCACCTGCATTAATATGTAGAGTCCAAAGCAGGACAGTTTTGAGTGAAATGGAAAAAATGAATAGAATTATAGCAAGGAAGTAGATGTTCACCAGGACCGCTGTGGACGAAGAAGCACCCATGAGTACCAGACGCTGTGGGTTTGGAACTCAACTGTTCCCCCAGGCTCATGTCCCTAATATATAAGAGGCTTGGTCCCTGGCACAGCAGTGTTCAGAGAAGGAGTTTCGGGAGGATATGGGTCACAAGGGCTCTGATCTCATGAATGGATTAGTCCATTTGTGGACTCATTGCTTAAAAGGTTTTAGAGAAATTAGGCTTTGTTGTAAAAACTCACCTCCAGCTGCCTCTCGCCACCCTCCGCCTCCCCTACGGAGGGGTGAACGGCTTCTCTACCACCCTTTCCACTGCCGTGCTCTGCCAGGCCACAATCTGGCCACAGACTGAAACCATGGACCAAAACAAACCTCTTCTCCTTCAAGTAGAATTTCTTGGTCGTTTTGTCACGGTACTGGTAGCTGCCTAATATTAGTTTAGGGGTTTAGGAGTTAAGAGGGAACTCAAGTAAGAGGCTAAGAGACACAGTTCGCTGCATGCTCGCTCAGCTTGCTGCTAAGCATCCACATCTGTACCTCTTTCCACAGCCTGTCCAGTACCCATGAGGCAATCCAGGCAGAAAAGAGAGGGTAGCCTTCCAGAGAACCCTCAGCAAGGACCTCCTCCCTCCCCACACTCTGAGGCTTCCAAGCCCACTGACCCACATATTTGGGTCCAATTTTACCAGCCCTGCAGGGGAGCCTACGGAATGAGACAGTTACTAGGCCAGCGACTAACCCAAGGGTACTAACAAGGCTTCAGGCAGTAAGTAAACTAGTTCTTTCCTTTTGCCTCCAGCAAACAAAGTCTCCAAAAACAAAAAAGAGGTGACAAGATGACAGCTCGCTTGTTCCCCCTCCATGCCTTGAAGCCTCCGCTGCTCTCTGAGTGGCACTCTGTTTAGTAAGCCATCTGGGTCAGGGTAGGCTAGAAAGATAAGTATAGTATATTTTCTGAGGCGCATTTCCAAAGCCAGAACCTGGTTTCTTGGTGTGGCTGAAGGGTAGTAGATTGAGAGGACGAAAACTACAACAGCTTGGGCTTTAGGCTAGGAGGCTCAGGATCCACCAGTAGGCACCATCTGGCCCCAGGCGGGTCACTGTCTGCCCCTTTTAAATAAGCAACAGTAGGACTGGGCCCTGCAGCTGTTGAGGATTAGAGGTAACCTGAGCAGCTCACGCTGAGTGGACTTTTGAAAATGGTAACTATTAGCAGGACGTGCACTCTGCTAGTTAATCTGGTACGGGGCCGCGTTACCGGTTAAACACAGTAGGCTGACCTTTGCCAGCTTTATAGATGGGCAAACAGAGGTGCCGGGAAGCAAACAGCCCTTTGCCCAGCACCGCTTCAGCAAATCACTGCTCAAGTCCTATGGCACTGCTGTGGGAGCTACAGACTGCAGCCTTCGGAAACGCGCCCTGAAATTCCACTGTTACTGCCTCTGTGTTATTTACCCCTCAGAATGGCTCACCAAAGTGAATGCAGACCCATGATCGCACGGTACACTTTGGAGCTCTGTGTTGTCGTTGTCTGTTTGTGCTGCAGATTGAAGCCAGGGCCTCCCCGCTGAGCTACATCCTCAGACCTCCTTCTGAATTTTTAGTTTGACACAGGGTCTTGTAAAGTCCCTAAGTTACCCAGATGGGGCTCAAACTTGCAACTCTCCCTTCCTCAGGCTCTGGAGTGTCAGGTGTGCTCCACCTTACCTATATGGCTTTCAAGCATTTCTAGAGCCTCATTGATCTATAAACAAATTAACACATGACAGGGCATCCAAGAGGACTGGCTGGTTCCTGGAGCCTGAAACTTCATTTACGGGGTACAAGCCTGCCTTTAGGAAAGCCCTTGAGGGGGCGCAGTAAGGCCTCTTGGGTGCTTGCATCCCAAGAGGGACTTGAGACTCTGTATTAGAAGGCAAAGGACAGTGGTGCTTCTAGTGACAAGTAAAGTAATAAAAGTTTGGAACCAATATAAATGTTTAATCATGGGTTAGTTAAAAAAATTAGTCTCAAAATTTTGGTTTCTCCACATTTTAAATATTAAGCTACCATTAAAATTTGATAAATAAGGCTGAGAAGATAGCTCAAGGGTCTGAGCACCTGCCTGGCAAGCACAAGGACCCAGGTTCAATTCCTGGTACCACATGCTGTGCCAGCCCAGAACCCTGGGCACACTGTGATGGCCCCAAAGCCAGGTGTAGTGGAGCATGCCTGTAATCTCAGTGCTAGCGAGGCTGGAAGCAGGATGATTAATATGATTCCAAGATAAGTCTGAGTTGCGTAGTGAGACCCTGTACCAATGCATTAAAAAAAAAAAAAACCTTAAAAATTAAAACTTTTTTTGACACAGGGTCTTGCTATGTATTTCAGGCCAGCCTTGAATTCACTATGTAGGCCAGGCTGGCCTTAAACTCAGATGAATCCTCCTGCCTCGGCCTTCCCAGTACTAGGACTGTAAGCATGTGCTACCACTTAAAATTTTTAAACATCTGCCCTCTCCAATATCATTGTGAAAAAGAAGAGGTACCCCAATCAGACAGGATTACTCATAATACAAACACTCAACAATGGGCTATATCCAGAGTGCATAAGGAGTTATTGTGTAACTCACTGGTAAGAAGGCAAACACATCTTTTACATTTTTTTAATTTTTAAATTTATTTTTTATTTATTTATTGGACACAAGGTCTCACTACACAGTTCAGACTCTTGTGATCCTCCTGTCTCAGCCTTCCCGGGGCAGGATTACAAGCGTGCACCACCATGCCTAGTTTTGGGGCCAGCGTGACATGCAGTATAGAGGATCAAACTTGGGTCCTTGCATTTGCAAGGCAGGGGCTTAGACCACTGAGCTATCTCCTCAGCCCATAACTCATCTTTTAAAAAGCAAATAATATGAAGAAATCCTTCTTCACAGCAGACGGCAATAAGTAATATGGAAAAAAGGCTCAGCTTTCTTAATCTTTAGGAAGGGCAAATAAAAACCACAAAAAGCCAACACTATACACAGTCACAGAAATAGTTCAGATTACAAAGACCAACAACCCCAAGTGTTGGCGAGGACGGGAGCATTTGGAACTCCACTCACAGCCACTCTGCTCTCGCTCTACCAGATTCCTTCCGATTTGCTCATAGTGAATCTGCTTTGCTTTCTTTTCCTGTGTCTTCTACCTCTGCTGTCCAAGTTCATCATATATATTTGAACTTTAATTGTGAGCAAGATGAATGTTTTACCTGAGTGATCTGGTGGTTGCAAATAAACACCTGGATGGAGAGGGTCCCTGGCTCTAGAACCCACACATCCGTCTCAGCCTTGCATAGAAAGCGCTATACACCAGGAGGACGCTGAACGCATCCTTCCTAAAGACTCGAGGCTGAGGGAAAGCCTTCCTAAATCCTGTTTCCATCACATTTCCATCACTGTGACAGAATACTTAAAATGAACCAACTTAGAGGAGGCAAGGGTCACTTGAGCTCACAGTCTTGGAGGTTCTGGTCAATGGTTGGTCAGCATTGTCACTTTCTGCCTGGGTCAAGGCAGCACATATTGTTGAGGGTCACACAGAGTGGAGCAAGCTGCTCACCTGTGACCGCTGGGAATCAACAAAGGAGAGGAAAGAATCGGGGTCCAAATACTGCCTTCAAAGACACCCCTTAGCCTCCTTCTGCCAGGCTCCATCTCCTAAGGTTCCACTGCCCTCCAGCAGCACCACAGGTAAGGGACCAAGCTGTCAACATATGGTCTTTAGGGACATTTTTAAGATCCAAACCATAGGACTGGCCAAATAGCTCAGTGGATTATAGCTCCTGCAAGCAGACACAGGGGCCGGGGGGTTCAATCCCTGGGCCTGCTTTGCTGGCCCTGCCCCTGGGGTGTGCTGAGACAGCAATTGAGACTGGGCGTGGTGGCACATGCCTGTAATCCCAGCTCTTGGGAGGCTGTAAACAGGAGGATCACTACAAGTCCGATCTAGTAGTGAGACCCTGAACACCCGGTAGACCCTTCCCTAAAATACAGAAATAAATTAATTAATTAAAATAAACTTTAAGAAATCATAACACTATAAAAAGAAGATCCAAGCCATAGCACATACTTGAACTAACCTACTTTACCTGTCCTTACTTGTTGTTAGCTGACTCTAAAATCACCAAACTTAGAGGTGTAGATAGTCCCTCTGGGTCATGGAGCTGAAGTTCGATTATGCAACTAGATCGCCAGTTACTCTCTAAGCCATAGTCATCTTTCCCTGCACCTCAGCTCATAAATAGCCCAAAGCCTGCCTTCCTGGAGGCCAAATTGAGACTCCCATTGCCACTTTTGGCTGCCTTGTTAATAAACTCATCTACACAAAATTTGTCATTTCAGAGATCAGCATGCTGTGGGATGGGTAAAACAGGCCTGGGTCAGTAACCGACAGCTCCCTGTGTGTCCCACTTACCCAACTCTCCTCCGCCCTCTCTTTGCCCAGCTACTTAGCAACCCTCGTAACACTTAAGGATGCCGCACAGGAGTCATCTCCTCAAGAGAGCTTTCTTCACCCCATGTCACTCAGGTAGGGCCAGTGACCTTCCTCCATACTCCACAGGATCCTGAGCTTGCCTTTCACAACCTAACATCTCCATACACCAGAAGGACATTCTGTCATGGTAGGGGAAGGTGCTCCGGGACCCAGCTCTTTGCCTGCTAGGGAATGAGGGCATGCCCACTGTACTCTGTCACGCCACCTCATGATGACCAGGGCTGGGGGAGGAGGTCTCTCTCATTTGGGGAGAAACATTCTTCCTGCTCAGGCTTTAGTTGAAAGCCAACAATGATCTATACAGAACATTGCTGTCCTTGAGTAGATGGGCTGCTGCTTGAGACCAACACCCTTGAACTCTAGCTCCTGGGGGAAAGGGACACGGTCTTCTTAGCTCATACCCTAATGCCCCTTGAGGCTGGTAGGTATAGATCAGATACTCAGAAAATACAAGCTGCTAGTGGTATCATAGGAGGTTATGGGTTTGATCCACCCAAGCTTGGGGAAGGCCCTCAGTACTGGAAGGGCAGAGGTTGAAGCAGAGTGACCTTCTGAAGGTGGGGTCTCTCAGTGGACAAATGCATTCGTCCAAAGTCACCTGCTTGACTGCCTTTTCACATATGTCTTGTCCTTGTCACTTCCTGTCTCTCTTAAGAACATCGGCCGTGCTAGGTCTGGGCGAGACCCAGAGTGAGATAAGCCACTGGCCATGTTTGACTCATGCTGCTGAGCTGCATTGCTCCTCAGGGCAGCAGGACCCTGCGCTCTGGGGGACGCACAGGGGCTCGGCTGAGTTCGCCTGGCTGACCTCCGGCGCAGGTGTGGCCAGCAGACAGAGATGCGCATTCACCAGAGTGCAGGTGGCCGGCGTCACTCTCACAGTGAAATCATGGTTTTTTTGCATTTTATATTTTACAGAGGAGAACACTGAGCATAATAATCGTTTTTGTTCCTTCTAAGTAAACATCTGACAATGTGCAATTCAATGAGTTTGGCCCCTCCAACACAACAATGACGCCAATGAATGAAAAGACGTGCATCTCTCTGACAATCCTGGCTGCGCAAGAACTTAGCTTCTCTTTCGAACCCTGGCTCTGCAGTCTCTTCTGGCCCTTGCTCCCACTTCTTAGAAAGCTCTGGTCCTGTGATTTGTCTGTAGTCCGTGCTCTGCATCAGAGGATACTCAGGGCCCCTTCCCTTCTCTCCTCCCTCACTCACATGGCCACCTCACAGTCCTGTTCCATTCTCCATCCCTGGGGACTTGGTCTTGTTGAGTGTCTCGGCAGGTGGACAGCCAGGAATCACTTCCCTTTTCATTCTTCGTTGGGACTCTGAGCAGCCCTCACAGGTTCCTGAAGGCCCTCTCGGGTAGACATGGCTGCTCGGCCAAGTCTCCTATCTCTCAGGCTCTCCCAAACTCAGCTGAGGTCTCTGTCACCCTTCCCTGGGGACTAGATCCTGGCATCAGGGCCAGGGACTCTGGAGAAGCTGGAACATTGAAGCTCTCTTCACTTGCTGATTCTCCACTGTCCCACACTTACTACAGAGCAAAGCCTCAGCCACTGCCTGGTATGTGAACAGGGCCAAGTTTTTAAAACTCGGGAGCCAAGAATCTGATGAAGAATCATTCCTTGAGGCCACAAAAATGGAGAGCTCATGGGATTCAGCAAAAGAGGGAGAAGTCAGAAGTGTGGGGCTAGCAGCATTGTTTAGCATTCCAAGTACTGTGACTAATAGGTACATATATTGTAGGTAATTATAGATCTGTCTAGTTATCTAGGATAGTTCGTACAGAATCCAACGCAAATTGAAGATAAAAGGGTTGCTCACTGGTTTTGGTACTGATGTGAGTGTTTTGGTACCCAGAGTCCTCACACTAAGCAACATCCCTAGCCAATCTCTCTATCTATCTATCTACCTACCGACCTACCTACCTACCTACCTATCTGCTTATAGGCAGGCTCTTGCTAAATAGCCCACACTGGGCTCAAGCTTACTATTCCCTGCTCAGCCTCCCAGGGTGCTGTGCCACTGTGCCCAGCCATTTTTCTGCAGGGTGACGAGGCCCCAGCATTAGGCTCCTATAAGTGAGGCACAAGTACCTTTTCCAGTGACTTCTCCCAGGAAATGCCAGCTCCCAATCAGCACCCGGGACAGCACTAACTGAGCCCGGAAGAACCTGCACACCAGAAACACAGGGAGCCCTCACCTGGAAGGTGACAAATACTCTGAATTCCTCATTACAGGTGTGGCCTGGTGCCAGAACTCCGACAACTGGGAATCCTGTGCAGGGCAGACCTGCCGAACTGGCTTTGGCAGGTGCTCAGACATAAACACCCCTGGTACCAAGCAGGTGCTGATGCAGGTCCCTTTCCAACAGCGCAGCTGCAGCTGCAGCTGCCTAGGGTGGAGAGGTGCCTGGAGCCACCTTGTGACTTAACCTTCCTAGAAGACAGCCTCTCACAGGCCACCTGCAGTAATTAAGGCGCCCCAAGCAAGGAGCAGGCTCTTGACCCTACAACTCCAAGACCACAAGGCATCCCAGGGCCACACCCACCCTGTCACAGGTTCAGATAGGAACAGTTTGGCAGCATTCCAGTGAATCTTGGAAGACCCCTGACCAGAGAATCATAGGTCCCTTGGGTGTTCCCCAAGGCACCAAGTGTTGCAGCTGCATGGTGTACACACCCCCTTACCTATGTGCCTGGGACTGCCTTCCTGAGCTCTCCTCCCCACATCTGTGCCTGCCCAGTCTACGGTCCCCACATCTCTCCTGTGTTGCCCTCTCTCTACACCTTGGTCTTCCCCTTAACATAACCTCTCTGTTACCCAGGGGCAGCTTTTCTAAAATGTTCCTGTGACTGTCTCGCCCTTCACTTCCTTCAGTTAAAATAAAATCTCAATACCTCAGATTAGCGCCCAGCCTCTGTGTTCCCAGCTCCCACCCGCTTCTCCCTGAACTCCCAGGATCCCCGACCCTTCCTATCCCCCTTTGCCTCCCAGCAGTGGCCCAGGGGTTCTTTCTGTCTTTGTCTCTTTGGTAGCAGTTCATCTTTGTACATCCAATTCAAGACTCCTACTATCCTGTTGGGCCAGTATGTGTCACAGGATCTCCAGCTCTTATTCCACCTTGTCCCTATCTCTGTCTCCTGGGGAAGAGGCACCCACCTGACCAGCCTGCCCTAGCAAGTGGCCTGTGACACTAGATGCAGGGCCTGGAGTGGGATGACTGAGAGGGGCAGAGAGCCGGAGCCAGGCAGGGGAACGAAGGTTGCACTCTTTGCACCTCCGGCTACATGGAGCTCCTGCAGGGCAAGCGCTGCAGGTGACATAGTGCACCTTCATGGCACCCAGATGCACAAGGAGGCCCATGTACTCTGTGATAATATTTTTTTCAGAAAAACAAAAATGCCCTTGTTTTGCCATCATTTTTTTCTTTCTCTGTTAGTTTGAAATGACAAATTCATACAAAGTGGAAGAGAAGATCAAGGGCCTGTATGCTGTTTCCCAAGCCCCCAGTGGAGACATCTTGTATAACTGCACTGTCATATGAAATCAAGAACTTGCCGGGTACAGTGGTTGTGTACAATCAGCCTTTCGTATTCACAGATGACCCATCTGTAGATTCACCCAGCTGCAGGTTGAAAAAACAATTGCATCCGTTCTGGGCATGTACAAATATTTTTCCTGTCACCACAAGAAAACAACACAGGGTGACAACTATTTGCATACCAGTTATAGTGTATCAGGTATTATAAGTAAACTAAGAATGGTGTAAAGTACAGGAAACGGTGTGTGGAAGTTATATGCAAATACTGGGTCATTCTGGGTGAGAGACTTGAGCAGCCAGCTAAGATACCCATAGGGGCCCATCCCTGTGGAACCAAGGGACAAAACTGTGCAGCTCTTTGTCCCTCACCAAACGCATACATTTGGAGGCCACCACTATGACAGAGAAATTACCCCAGGTAGGCCTCCCTGAAGCTGTCCTCAACTACCCATCAACTCCGGCAGCCACTAACCTTTCTTCCATTTCTATGACTTTGTCATGTCAAGAAGTCATATTCACGGAACCAGCAAGCGTACGGCGTTTTGAGACTGGCTCTTCCGCTGAGGATGAGGTCCTGGAGAGCCACCCCAACAGGTGCCTCCAGTTATTCCTCCGTGGGTAGGAGCCACACGAAGGAATCAACACGTGGGACTATGAAGCCCACCCTGGACCTTGCTGTGCTCAGGACGAGTCCACATTTGTGATCCCAGGGAAAGTTATTGGAATTCCAGTAAGCAACTCCAGCTAGCACTTACAGTGTAACCCACAGTGAGAACAAAGACTTCCAGGACTGTTTGTAGCTGTGGGTGTTGGGCTTTTTGGCTCAGAAGAGAAGCAGAAGTCAAAGCAAGGGAGGGAAACGTCTTTATCGCCCCTGAGCAGGACATGGAGAGGATCAACAGCAGGAGACGGGGACCCTCTGACCTGAGACAAAGGAAGGCTAAGATTTTATGGTGTTTACGGATTTTAGGGGCAGGGTTTGAGGAGCAGGTTCAGTGACATGGAAGGAGCTGACTGGGGGTTCCCTGTATCCTTAGGCAAGGTAAAAGGAACCTGCATCCAAGGCTTGGGTTGGGGAAGGAGGAAGTGGCCTCTGGGAGGTGAGCTGCTGTTTTCTGGGATTCAGCCACGTTGAATCAGGGCCGTGATAATTTAGCAGTTTGTACTCAGGCCAGAACCTATCAGTAGGAGACGAGGGGCTCTCAACTCCAGCTAGAACAATGGCGAACAGAACAAAGGCCTGACCCGGGGCAGAGGCGGGATTCTTTGTGAAGAGAAGCATGGCTTGGGCATGTGTGAGCGTGAGAATGGCAGGAAGCAGGTGAGCGCGTGAGCTGGGCTAGGTAGGAGGCCGGAAGTCGCCTGTGCAACAGAGAGAGGTGGGGGACAGCAAGGGGACTCTGCGTATCACAGCTATAGACTGGGACAGTGTCTAGTGTTTGGGGTCGGTGTTTCAGTTCTGATGTGTAATGTTCATGCCCTGAGAAGTCATAACCCCTTTCTCCAGGCTCATTCTCAGTCCACGTGTCATCTCTCTCCCTCTCTCCCTCTCCCTCTCCCTCTCTCCCTCTCCCTCT
>NW_004524590.1:2568030-2568621 GCF_000260255.1 Octodon degus | reverse complement strand
CTCCCCCTCCCCCTCCCCCTCACACACACACCTTAGGGGCAGGGGCTTCACTGACCTGTGGCCTAGCTTTAGAGACTACACATCAGCGCCTTGAGCTACAGCCATTTGCATTACTTAAAGCCAATTGATGGAGTAAGATAAACCTTAACCAACTGCATTGCATGTAGCAATACAGAAAAAGAGGGCTAGGTTTAGCTAAAATGGAGACAATTGCTCTTCTTTCAAAGAGAATCATCCAGGTGGTCATCCACATGCAACCAAAACAACCAAAGGGCTGGCCAAATAGCTCAGCAGATCGAAGCAGCTGCAAGCAGGTGCAGGAGCCAGGGGTTTGATCCCCAGGCCTACCTTGCTGGCCCCTCCCCAAGGGCGCACTGAGACAGCAATTAAGACTGGGCAAGGTGGCACTCGTCTATAATCCCAGCTCTTGGGAGGCTGTAAACAGGCAGGTCACTATGAGTCCGATCTAGTAGTGAGACCTGGACACCCTGTAGGCCCTTCCCTAAAATACCAAAAGAAAGAAAGAAAGAAAGAAAGAAAGAAAGAAAGAAAGAAAGAAAGAAAGAAAGAAGAAAGAAAGAAAGAAAGAAA
>NW_004524590.1:2563399-2567930 GCF_000260255.1 Octodon degus | reverse complement strand
AGAAAGAAAGAAAGAAAGAAAGAAAGAAAGAAAGAAAGAAAGAAGAAAGAAAGAAAGAAAGAAAGAAAGAAAGAAAGAAAGAAAAGAAAAGAAAAGAAAAGAAAAGAAAAGAAAAGAAAAGAAAAGAAAAGAAAAGAATCAACAGAGTGTAGAGATAACTTATGAGATGAAAGAAAAACTCTGGTGATTATGCTTCCAGTAGAGGATTAATATGTAGAATATATTCAAAACATCAAATAATAATATAATAATAATAACCAATAATAAATGAGTAAATGGATTGCAAGGAATTCTCTCTCTCTTTTTTTTTTTGGTCGTACCAGGGATTGAACTCAGGACCCTGGGCTTGCCAGGCAAGCGCTAATTCTACTAAGCCATCTCCCCAGCCCATGCAAGGAATTCGCAAAAGAAGAACAAATGGCCAATAAGTATATGAAAAATGTTCAATATCTTTAGTCATTAGGGAAATGCAAATCAAAACCACATTGAGATTCTGTCTCACTGTAGCCAGAGTGGTTTGGTCATCAAGAACACAACAAACAGGGCCAGGGAGATAGCTCAGTATAATAAGTGCTTGTGTGGCAAGCACAAGGTCCTGAGTTCAATCCCTGGTACTGCAAGAAAAAAAAGAAAAGAAAAGAACATAACAAATAGTGCTGGTGAAGAGGCAAGGAAAAGAGCCACCCTACACTGTTAGGAGAATGTAAACTAACACAACACTATGGAAATCAAAGCTAAAAACTGATATACATTTGACCCACCCGTGCTACTCCTTGCTATATTCTCCAAAGAGTTAGAGACAGCATTACGCACTTGCTCATGGTTATAACTGCACAAGTCACAATAGCTAAGCTGGAAAAGCAGCCTGGCTGCCCATCAATGGATAGAGAGAACACGATGTGAGTGTCATTCAGCCGTAAAGAAGAAAAGGGATAAAACTAGACACCATTAGGCCAAGCAAGATAGGCCGATCTCAGAAAGTTAGAAATTGAATGTTTTATTTTACATAATAAATCTAAAAATAAATGCAAAAACAAAGAAGAAAGGATAAGATACTAGAACACAGATTTCTAGTGATGAGGAAAGTTATGATAGGTTAAAAATGATCAAAATATACCATTAGTCAGTACCTCTTTATACACAAAGAAAGGAAGGAAAGAGCAAGCAAGTTTTCTTTATCTGAAATGTTTGTTGTTCTTCCTTTTTTATTTTTATTTTTTAAATGCATTTGGTACAGGGTCACACTATGCAGCTCAGACTCGTAGTGATCCTCCTGCTTTCAGCCTCCCCAGGGCTAGGATTACAGATGTGCACACCACTCCCAGACTCGGTGGCCAGCTCAGCATGCCCGGGGGTGGGGCCAGCGTGGTGTGTGTGCAGGGGATTGAACCCTGGTCCCTGCGCTTGCCTAAGCAGGTGCTTAATACACTGAGCTATCTTGCCAGCCCTGCTTCTTTCTTTCTTAACTTGGATGCAATGTGACTGTCTGCTAAAGATGAAGTGGCTCAGGGAAGAGACTGGTGGCCAGAGAGACCAGATGTGTGATTGGGAGTTGGAGCCATGTGACTGTCATCCAATTTCCAACCTTTGTGGCTGAGGGAGGAGCCAGGGGCTGAGCAACTGAGTCATGCCTTTCTGATGAATCCTAGGTGGAACTTCATGGAGCTTCCTGGAGGAAGAAAGCTTTGTTATGCAAGAAGGAAAGAACCCTGGCTGCTTGGGTGGGGCCTCAGGAGCTCCACCTCGGGACCCTCCCACACCTCACCTCAGCAGAGGCTTCCTCCATTGTTACAGTAAACCTGGACTCACAGTATGGTGCTTCCCGGAACTCTGTGGTCACACTGGTGATGTTGCAACCCTGAGGAGCTCGGGGGATCTGCCTGCACTCGTAGTTTGCCAGAAGAGCGGGTGTCCCAGGGCTGGGACATCTAAAGTGGGAGCAGTTTTGTTGGGGGCCATTTCCTTTAATCTGTGGGATCTGAGCTATAGTTTTGCAGGACCTGTAATGGTTTCAGAGTGCAAGGTTTAAAATGAAACACTATCCCAAATCCTCTGCCTTTGCACTCATACCTTAAGACAGTCTGGTTTGTATCTGCAAACTTCCTTGCTTGTATTTTGGCCTGAATTAAATTTCTTTTTTCTTCTAAATTTATTTTATTTGACACAGGGTCTCACTAGGAAGCTCAGATTCATAGTGATCCTCCTGCCTCAGCCTCCCCAGAGCTGGGATTACAGGTGTGCACCACCATGCCCACTTTCAGAGCCAACATGGCTCATCCAGGCTTCCAGCCCGGTGCAGCATGGGGTACCGGGGGTGGAACTCCAGACCTTGTGCTTGCCAGGCAGGTGCTTAGTCCACTGAGCTATCTCGCCAGCCCCCACTAAGATCTTCAAACTGCTTTAATTTTGTCCGTTTGAGTCCTATTGATACTATAGATGAAAGGGACTGATTTTTGCATATTGAACTAACATTGCATCTCACTTGTTCATAATGCACAATTATTCTTATGTCTGCTGAATTGTGTTTGCCTGTGTTTGGCCAGGAAGTCTTACATCTATATTCATGCTAGGTATGATAACCTCAACAGTTAACGTTAGCATCTTCTGAATTTATCGTTCAGTAATGTTCTATTTATACATCGCAGAGCTTACTCTCAGTGTGTACTCAACAGAAAAACTCTCCCAGGCGGGCGCAACTGTCATGGGCTGTCCTCAATCCCAAGTTCCAGCTCACTGGCGTGGTCACGGTTGGGAGTCACCATCCTCCCAACCCAGGGGGGCTTGCAGCTGGAGCTGGAGCCGGAAGCCCTCCAGGAGGTCCTTTGTACAAGAGTGGCTCAGAAGCCCCACCAGCGAATGCTTCTGTCCTGTTGCTCGGGACCGGGTCTCACATACTTAGCAATAAGGCTTGGGGGAGTATTTTTTCTTCTTTTGTCATTAATGTACGTAGATAGTTACAGAGAATGATGGGTTCATTTGGGTGTGTTTGTACATGGATGTGACCATTTAGATCCCTTCAGTCCCCCCTCTGTGCCCCCTCCTTCCCCCTCATTTACCTCTAGTTTCTCTAATAGGTTCCTTCTAGGAAGGGATTGCTAAGTCCCTCACAGAGCTACATCCACATGCTAATGCTATGGGGACAAGCAGGAAGCGACGAGTGTGGACACCTGGACCCACCTGCACGACCACCTTACACCTGGCTACTGGGAGCCACCTCTCGCCGGAGCGTGTGGTTCTCTTTAGGATCACACTGGTGCCAAGTAAACGACTGTCTCTCGTGGTAAATAGAAAAGGACAGGGTACGGGTTATATACCAGTGTCGGTCTCAAGTCAAGAGAAGGCCAAACAACTTCACAAGGCCCCCTCAAAAAGGTTTCACAATAGCTGGGGTAAAAGCACGACTAGAGAACCCCGTCTTCTTAGGACTTGAGTTCCAAGCTCACGCTGCGCGCGAAAATCACAACGACAGCAGCGGGTGGCCTACAGTGACTTTCTAAGGTGTGATTAGCAAAACCATACTTTTCGTCATTTGACATTTATGTTTTTTTTTATTTTCTTGGTTTTGTAGATTTTCCCCCAACTTTTCCTAATGGAAATGTTCAAATATAACGACACGTGGAAAGGCAAACACAAAAAAATACTCATATATGCATCAACTCAACGCAGCAGCTGCGAGCATATTGTACACAGACGTGGTAGAAGCGTCATGTGTAGCAGGTATGTAATGTACCTCTCTGAACCGCCTAAAAGTAGCTGCAGATGGCACGTCCGTCCTGGAGACCTCAGCATGCATCTCCTGAGACAAGGGGTGTGTATCCACAGCCTACCACCATCACACCTAGGGCGTGCACAGGCTCCTGCTTAATATCATCTACTGCGCGGGCTTTCCAGGTGCGCGTGTACTGGAAGCCTGGCCCTCGGCGTGGCAGGATTAAAAGGTAGTGGAACCTTTAAGAGGTGGGGCTTACTTGGGAGGTGATGAGGTCACTGGGGGCGTGGCCTCAGAAGGCATTAGTGCTAGTGTTGCGGAGTCGGTGGTTCTTGCAGGAGCAAGTGGCTATAAACGCAAGGCTGGGCACTTGTTTCTGCGGGGTCGGGGTCGGCCTAACTCGTTCCCCTGACCCATCCTAGCCTTATCACACAGTAAGTAGCTCTGAATACTCTTCACTGGGTGCACCTCACGCTGAATCACAGTGGGAGACACCTGATGTCAGCTGGGACCTGTGCTACTGGTACTGCTGTAGTCACGTGGCTAAACCGGTGCCCTCTAATCTTCCCGTTGTAAATGTATATTTTTATTTTGCAATAAGCAGATGAGCTGCAGTGTGGTCACTTGGCACCACCGCAACATCTGGTCCCCAGCAAACTGTCAACAAGTGTCCCAGTGCCCGTGGATAACCCATCCCTCAATGAGTATCTTCCAAGGATCACAAACAGTAGTCTTCTAAGTAAAGTATCATGTCATCTGCAAATAAAGATAATTTAACTTCTTCTTTGCCTATTCTTATTCCTTTTATTTCTTTCTCTTGTC
>NW_004524590.1:2553824-2559594 GCF_000260255.1 Octodon degus | reverse complement strand
TCTCTGCAGGGATTGCAGCTGCAGGGTTACACCTCAGGCATGTATGCCAGGCCTAAGCTGTGCCTGGAGGGGGCAAGGTGAAGTAGGGGGAAGAGGAAGCTCTCCCACACACTCACTGGACCTGGGCTAAGACTGGGTCCCGGGGTTCCCAGAACAGCGCAAAATTCCTACTCGGTGGGCGGAGTGGGGGAGGTACTGCGGAGTGGTGGGGGTGGCCCGAGGGGGTGGGAGAGGGTCCAGCCCACGCTGCACCTGGGCTGGGACTGATCCCGCCGGTGCAGGGTAGCAGGAAGCTCTCCACACACTCACCGGACCTGGGCTAGGACTGGGTCTGGGGGTTCCCGGAAGTCGGCAGAAAAATCAAACAGTAGTCTTCTAATTCTAATCTTCCTCCCACATTTCCTGCTAAAGAACATAAATCCACAGTTGTTTCTCCTCATTTCCAGAATAAGAAATTAGTATAATAGTCACTGTGGCCCCAGCATCCATCTTGTTCTTATTCTTTTTTTTTTTTTTTAAGTATTTAGGACAGGGTCTACAGGGTCTCAATACACAGATCGAATTTGTAGTGATCCTCCTGTTTCCAGCCTCCCAAGCAATGGGATTACAGGCACGCACCACCATGATGCCCAGTCTCATTCACCTTCCCAGTGTGCCCTGGGGGTGAGGCCAACTTGGCATGCCAGGGATCGAACACCGGTCCCTGCATCTGCCTAAACAGGTTCTTTAATCCGGTGAGCTATCTGGCCAGCCCTTTTGTTCTTATTTTTATATCTATTTTTTCAACATTGGGTTGAACTCATGGGTGTTTAGTTATGCAGGTCAATTAATTTAGTTCTTGCTCTTTTTCATGCTCATGTTGCCCAACTTGGCCTGCGGGAGACCCTTTCTTCTGACTCCTGCCTTCTTGCTATTTCCTTGTTAGTCTTTGAGTGAGTATGATCAGTGCTCTCTAAAGAAATATTGAGCTACTAGGAGGGTGTGTGTTGGGGGACGTGATTTTATTTTTTTAAGAAATTGCTTTCCTCCGTTATGGAGCAGGCAAGACTGAAATCTGCAGGGCAGATCAGGAGGCTGAAAAGTCCTGCAGGGCTTCTGTGCTGGGCAGAGTGCCTTGCCCAGAAAATTGCTCTTAAGGCTTCTCCCTGGCAGGATGAGGGCCACCCACTTCCCAGGGGATGATCATCCTTGGGTGGTAGATGCTCGGCACATCTGCCTGGCTGCATCTCAGCTGGTGTTTGGCAGGACAAATGGTGTAGCCTGCCCCCTGCACACCCAAGGCTCTGTGTGTGGACATAGGGATGTGTGACACACAGGCCCATGGTCCCCCGACACCTGGCCTTTTCCTCCCTTCTCTGCCCTTCTCATAGGATTCCCTGAA
Organism: Octodon degus; assembly: GCF_000260255.1. Lineage (NCBI taxonomy): Eukaryota > Metazoa > Chordata > Mammalia > Rodentia > Octodontidae > Octodon > Octodon degus. Next base: position 2,558,213 of record NW_004524590.1, on the reverse strand, counting down.
GCAGGACCTTAGGATGTGGATGACTTCTCAAAGAAGGTCTTGTCTCCTTCCTCTAGGAGTTGGAGATCAAGAGCCAGGGCGCAAAGAGGGGCCTGGACCGAGGGTGTCACACAAGCTTACTGCTGCAGGCCCCGAGTTCTGCGCTTGACTCCCCTTACTTCCTGTGCCAGGCACACTCGGGACTAGCTCACGAAATGTCTGTGTCCACAGTGCCATCAGAAAGCAAAGGGTCAGCAGACATGAACTGTGACAAACACAGCTAGATTCCTTTCCTGTCTCTGCCATCACCACTAAGCAGGTTGAGAAAATTAAATACTTAATATCATCAGGCTCCCCTGCAGCTGAGTGGCATGTGACCTGGCTCTAGGAAACAAAGCTTCAGTGAAAATCTTCTGGGGTTGGAAAGGTTTCTGCTTTTCTCAATTAAAAGGAAATATGCAGCTAGCACCATGTCATTCTCCTAGCTGCCTTAAGCTTACACAAAAAATGACTGGGGCCACAGCAGCCTTTTTGTAACCAAGAGCCAACAAACAAGAACAGATGCTTACTCGCTGGTAGGACTGCACCGGACACCCAGAGTCGCTGGACCAATGTAACCAGTGACCTGACTGGTAGACTCCTGTTAAAGGACTAGACTTATATAAGTTGGGTTTTCTCTTTCTTATAACAAAAAGCTTTCTTCAGTGATACACACTATTCACCAACAACTTAGTTCAACAAATAGTTGAGTCCCACCAATGAACCTCGTTCTAAGGATCCAGGTATGAATAAGACAGTGTCCTTGACTTCAAGGAATTCTTAGTGCCAGGGAAGATAAATATCGCCCCCTCTTAGAAGACAGGACAAAAAAGAAGCTCAGAGGAACAAGGAAACTGATCAAGATCACAGAGTATTTGGAATTGACCCTGATGGAGACCCTCCCTGCCCGACAGCCACCAGAGACCACTGCGGGGGCACAGGGCCCAAAGGATCAGAAAGCCTCACACGGCTTTCCTCCAGCTTCTCTTTTTCTGCATTGGGAAACCCACAGTGGTGGAGCCACCCCAGGAGAAGAGGACATCTGGGACTTGGGAGGAGTGCGCGTGTGCACACACGTGAGCAGGTGTGTTCAGAGCGGGCTCCGGCGCAGCGGCAACAGCTCCAGGCTGTCAGTCCCTGCCCACTGGCCCCACAAGAGGAGCTTCTGCCCCAAGTCCCCTGAGCAGACACTTGGAGGCGGGAAGCTTCTGGCAGTGGGGCTGTCCCAAGGCCCCATGCTCAATAAGGCTTTAGATTTTTAGGGGAGCTAAAAATGAGACACACGCATGCATCTTTGTTCTGCTTTTTCAACATTCCCTTTTCCTCTTTCTATGTTCAGCAGAAGTAGCCAGGGAAGAACAAAAGCAGAATATGAGGGGGAGATGGAGGGAGAGGGGAGGGGAAGCTCTGGCTGACTGTGGGGCCCAGTGCCCAGGCCCGGGTAGGTTCTGCGCTGCCCACTAGTCCAGGCCCAGTGCAAAAGCCTGCTGCTGAAAAGAAAACTAACAGAAACCCCCATGTCTGAGCACGTGCCAAGGGCCTGGCTCCGAGCCCCCACCCAGTTCACAAGGCAGAAAACAGAGGGTCAGCATGACTGGCTCTCAGACAGCAAGCAGTGAGGCAGGCTCTAGATCCAATTCCAAAGCTTGTCTTTTGGAGCCTATGCCAGGGACGGCAAACTGGCGAGTCCAGGCTGGCTCCATTCTGCATGAGCACACGTTTCACTGGACCCACATGATTTTGGCCTTCCCAGTGATTTAAATTGCATGAGTTCCATTGATCCACAGGTCTGGGTTTTTTTTTTTAAGGGGGGGGCGTGTATTTTTGGGTTTTTTGCCAGTACCATGCTGATTTTATCATGGTAGCTTTGTAGTATAATTTGAGGTCAGGGATGGTGATCCCTACAGCCTTGCCAGGGTTGCTTTTGCTATTCTAGGTCTCCTCTGGTTTCAGATGAATTTTAGAAATGTTTTCTCTAGATCTGTGAGGTATACTAATGATATTTTGATTGGGATTGCATTGAATCTGTATAACAGTTTTGGGAGTATGGCCATTTTCACAATGTTGGCTCTTGCTGAAAACCCTCTTTGATCTCTTTTTCAGAATAATGTAATTTTCACTGTACAGACCTTTTACTTCTTGTATGAAGTTGAGCAGAGGTGGACTGTAGTGGACAGGTGACTGGTAGTCCAACTTCTTCTTTTTTTTTTTTTTTTTTTTTTTTTTAAATTTATTTATTGTGTGTGTGTGTGTGTGTGGCCAGCTCAGCCCACCAGGGGGCGGGCTGGCTTGCATGTGGTGCTGGGGATTGAACCGCGGTCGCTGTCCTTTTGCTTAGCTTAGCTTGTTGTAAGTAGGTGCTTTAGACCACTGAGCCATCTCCCCAGCCCTACTTCTTTTATGAGATTGATTCCTAAGTATCAGGTTTTTTGTTGCTATTGTGATGGGTGGGATTTCCCTAATTTTTTTCTTAGTGAGTTTGTTGTTTGTGTACAGGATTCTATTGATTTTTGAGTTTGATTTTGTATCCAGCTATGCTGCTGAATTTGGCTATTAAATCCAAGATCTAAACATTAAAATGGAAACACTAAATCTACCAAAGAGAAAGTATGTAGAAATATTGAAGACATAGGGGAAGGTAGAGGGTTTGTGAATGAGTACCACACTGCATGGGAAATACTTCAAAGAATCAACAACTAGGATCTCATCTTTTTAAAAAGTTTCTGCACAAAATAAAATGAAAAGTTTCTGCACATCAAAAGAAATCACCAACAGAGCAAAAAGAAAACTCATGCAGTGGGAAAAAACTTAGAGCCAACTGTTCCTCAGACAAAGGACTACTATCTATCTAGAACATATAAAGAATTTTTAAAAATCAGGTCCCCAAAATTCAAAGATCCAATCCAAAACTGGGCATCTAAACTAGATATACACATCTCAGATGAAGAAATACAAATGGCAAATATATGAAAAATGTTCAGCATCACTGATTTATTAAAACAACACTGAGATTCCATCTCACTCAGACAGAATGGCTATCATAAAAAAGTCAACCAATAACAAACACTGGTGGGGCTGTGGGGAAAAGGAGCCTGCTCCACTGTTGGTGGGAATGCAAACTGGCACAACCACTACGGAAATCAATGTAGAGAGTCCTCAGAAAACTATGACTAGAGGTTCCATGTGACCCAGCTATTCCCTTTCTGGATATTTTTCCAGATGAATTGAAAACCTCACGCACCCATGTTTATAGCAGCACAATTTGTCATAGCTAAATCTTGAAAACAACTCAGATGTCCATCAACTGAGGGCACCTGATGTGATATTTTTATACAATGGAGGATCACTTGGCTATAAAATAAGATAAACTTGAGGCTTTTATAGGTAAATGGATGAAACTAGAGACTGTACTTACAAGTGAAATAAATTAGCCCTGCATGTGTGACCATTGCACTGTCTCCCTAGTGTAAGAAACTGCAGGAGTAAATAAAATCCAAAATGTACCATAGATATTACAAAAGAGAAAGAAAGAAACTGCTCAAAAGAAAAGGACACCTGAGATGAGGGAAAGGAGAAAAGAAAGAAAAATTATTGTGACAGGTGCCAGCCCAAGTACAGAGGGCTAAATTGTCACGGCCCTGATTCAATATGGCTGAATCCCAAAGACAGCAGCTTCTCTTTCCAGTGACCACTTCCCTGTTTCTTCCCCTCCGCGGTCCTGGACACCGTTCCCAAGCGCACAAGGGAGCCCCAGTCAGCTCCTTGGGTGTCACTGAGCCTGCTGCTCAAGCTCCGCCCCCAGCAAAAGCCCATAAAGTCGCAGCCTTCCTGGCTCAGGTCCGAGGATCCCCCAGCCCCCGGCATCGATCCTCTCCGTGGCCTCCTCAGTGGCAACAGAGGCCCTTCCCTCACTGTCTTTCACATCTGCTTCTCTGCCACAGCCAAAAAAAGAAAAAAAAAGAACAAATTATACTACCAATTTCTATTAGTTCACCACTCCCTATGGCACCTCCAACATCAAAGACAAGAGTCAGGGCCCCTCAGCACCTCCCTGGGCCACTCCCCTCGTCCCGGTGCCCACGCAGCTCTGCAGGCAGTGGGCTTTGGCTTGGCACTCGGATACTTTGTTTTGTGGAAGGATAGACAGAGGGACAGATGGCTGGGTGGGTGAATGGACGGGGGCGGAGGGAGGCACAGGGTGGGTGGATAGGTGGGGAGGTGGGTGGGTGGATAGGTGGGGAGGTGGGTAGACGCCTCATGATGTGTGCATGGCTGGATACGTGGGTGGGTGGATAGGTGGAGAGGTGGGTGGGTGGGTGGATAGGTGGGGAGGTGGGTAGACGCCTCATGATGTGTGCACGGCTGGATATG
>NW_004524590.1:2552289-2553724 GCF_000260255.1 Octodon degus | reverse complement strand
GGTGGGTGGATAGGTGGGGAGGTGGGTAGACGCCTCATGATGTGTGCACGGCTGGATATGTGGGTGGGTGGATAGGTGGAGAGGTGGGTGGGTGGATAGGTGGGGAGGTGGGTAGACGGCTCGTGTGTGCGCGGCTGGATACGTGGGTGGGTGGATGAACAGAAGAACTGGAAGGGCTCTCTGGATCTCAGGAGCCTCCCCGGAGTTCTTCTGGGGAAATGCCCCGACGTCCTGTCAGCCAACCCGCCAAGTGCTAACTATCCCCAGGACGTCCACCCAGGGAGCCAGCCGGGCAGATCGCCCTCTTCCTCTGAAGCCCAGGCTCTCAAGTGCCCAGCACACAGCGCCGCACTGCTGCTCAGTGATCCCTTCCAGGACACACACTCGGGGCTGGGACCTGGCTCAGAGGAGGGCAGGTACTGATTTGGGTGAGATGAGAGGCGGCGGGCAAGGCCGGCCATGGCCAGTGGTGGCCATCAGAGAAGAAGCATGCACGTCAATGGACCGTGCAACGCCTGCCACGTGGGGTTCCAAGGCTCGCCCAAGTGTGTGTGGGGGGTGAGTGAGAGGGAAAGAGGGGGCCCAGCGTGAGCATGAGGGCACTGACACCCGCAGACCTCCCTGCACAGCCTGGGAGGGCAAGACATGACAGCGGGCCTGAAGCAAGCGCCATGACCTGGTGGGGGAGGGGGGACGGGGAGAAGCCTACGCCTAGGCCGAGAGGTGTCCCACCCCAGCGCTAGGACAGGTGGTGTGCAGCACGGCACGCCCGCCCGCCGGCACCCGCAGAAGAAGGAGGAGCAGAGCCGTCAGTGTGGCTGGGGTGCTGTGACTCTTTTTAAAATTTTATTTTAATTTTATTGAAAAACAAATATGAATGAGACAGTTTCAAAGCTGATTAATAGGATAGTTTCGATAATCAATACATTGTATATTGTTATCTTCTTAGTGGTTACAAGATGCAGACAGGGTATCCTGTGCAAACACTGTTAGTACACTTCTTCCTTCTCATTGAATTAAGCGACAGTAGCTGTATATCTATCCTATTTTTAAATTTTAATTTTTTAATAGATTGCAAATTGAAAATAAATTATTTACAAACATAAATGAATATAACAATAAAAATTGTCCAAAATAAAAATGAAGAAAGAATTTACAGATCAGTCATAATAGTTCACTGTGTCAAAACCAAAAAACTTATATTCGTATAACTAGAATTCTCAAAGTAGAAAGGAGTAGGCAATAAATATTTAAAGATTTAAAATTTCTGAATTTACTTCAACTTATAACACCATATTTCCAAGAAAAATGAACCTTTTAAACAAGAAAGTTAAATAAAATCATACCAAAATACACAAAAATGAAATTGTCCAAAACTTATTGTAAAGAAAAAAATCATTAAAGCATATACATAAAAATATTAGCTATGGAAGAA
>NW_004524590.1:2532951-2551515 GCF_000260255.1 Octodon degus | reverse complement strand
TAAATGACCAGCACTTCTAACAGTTTGAGGATAGGATATCGCACCAAGTCCTAGTGTGTTGTGGACATGCATAATGACCGTCACAGTTACTGGTGGCTAGGTGTCACTTGTGGGACTGAGCTACAGCTATCTCTTTGAAATCCACCCTGTAGACTCAGGTGGAATCATGACCCGTAGGGTGGAAGAGGAGTCCATTTGTAGGGTGTGCTGATGGAAATATCTTGCTGCTGAACACAAAAGAATAACTGAAAGATTACTTTGTGTGTGTGTGTGTGTGTGTGTGTGTGTGTGTGTACATGCAGACCTTTATTTGTAACTTATTTTGTATTAAAACTTTCCCAACACTTCTACTCTTGGTGTTTTGATACAGACTGAAGAAATAGAAAAGACAAACTACTTTGGAGGACATAAAGCACTTATAATGTCCATTATTATATTATTTTTTAAAAAACCCACTAGAAAGAAAATCCTTGAGTGCAACAGCAATAATTTTAATTTGCTGTGTATTTCCCACGCTGTTAGGATGAGGACTGTCGCTAGGTGCAGGCGTTGGGTGTCAGGGGAGGTCTTATTCCCTGACCACATAAAAATGAAGGTCTTCAGTGTCTCCGACTAACTATTGGCTCTTGATAAAGCTTTTGAGGTCTTCAAGAAAAGTAAGGTACTCTTGCTGTTCCAGGGCTATGCTGAGCTCCACCAGCTCATCTGCGAAGGTGTTGTCCACCCCTCGGTCGGCCAGGAAATCCTTTGGGTGGTCATACAAGGCCCAGTCCAGGGAATCTGTGTTAAGCATGTAATTAGTGTCCTTCCATTCAGAGTCGCCTGTGGCCTGAAAGCTAACTTCCTTGACAAAGGAAATGTCACTTTCAGCCTCCTCTTCTCCAATCTCGTCCTCTGAGTAGTGACAGTCCAGTACAAGAGCCTTCTTGCTGTCACTCTGGGTAACTTCTACCACAAAACTGGGAGTTGATGTGAGTTCAGGCTCTTGTTCTTCGCTCTTTTGCCCCTCTGAGGACTGTTCCTCAACATCTAAAGTTGGCAGGATGCTATTGTTAATGTTGAAAGTGACAGCGATCTTTTCCCCAGCAACTTTCCACGCTAATTTAGCTTCTGTCCCATCCACTTCCAGCTCCCAGCCCCCAGACATCTTGGGAAGGGACTTATGCTTCTGAATTTTTTTTTTCCTCTTTAATTTCATCAGTAAGAAATTCAACAAAAGCTTTGTCTTCTTCGGTGTGCAGCGCTCCGAGGGCGCAGCCGCAGGCGCATGGCCCGGTAGGCTGCAGGAGGCCAGGTGGGCGCGGCGACCCTGCGCTCACGGACAGCAGCCCGAAGAGGGGCGGGGTTGGCGGGGCGACGCGGAGGACCACGGCGCCCAGGGCGCGCGCGGGGCAGGCTGCGCAACAGTGGGAACACCGCAAAGGTGGGTACCGCAGAGACGCCCACGTGCGAGAGCAAAGAACAGCCAGGACCTAGTGAAAGATTACTGTCGTATACCTCTTATTTTCCTGTGTTTAATTGTTTGCCCTGTTTGGTGGGTTCTTTCCATTCTCATTCATGAGACTGTGAACAGTTTGGGGTGCTGTGATTTGAATGTGCGCCCCAATAGTTCATGTGTTGGAAACATAATCTCCAATTTAATATTGATGTTATTTGGAAGATGTTATTGAGGAGGCAATATTTAGTGAGGTCATGGGGCGGGCGGCTCCTGTGGCCACATTAGTGAGGTCATGGGGCGGGCGGCTCCTGTGGCCACATTAGTGCTTCTGTGAGAGCAAGAGAGACAGAGTGCCCTGAAGCTGCCGACCCGACCTCTTGCCACGGGAGGCCTTGCCGTGTTGTGGCACGGCACCCAGACGCTGCCCAGAGGCCCTCGGGCTTCCCAGCCTCCAGCTCCCTGAGCTAAATCTTCTTTTTTTTCCTTATAAATCACCCAGTCTGTGGCATTCCATTACAGCAATGGAAAACAGATGGTACCAGAGGCAGGGAGCTCAGAAGAGCTCTCACCCACAGGGCAGGGTGTGCCCAACTCCCCAGACAAGCCGGGGGTGGCTGGGACCTCGGCTGACCCAGAAGCTCGGACAGAGATGTTGACCACAGCTGGGAGCCTTGAGATGCCGAAGCCAGTGGCCAGGCCTAATTTGGAGTGAAAGCGCATAGCGATGTCACTGCCGTGAAGTCCCTGACGCGCTGATCACTTCCTCCTGCTGCTTGGGCTAGAGCTTTTCTCCTTCCAGGGAGAGGAGGCCCACTGAGGGGGCACAAGTCTCCTCTGTGCAAGGACCCAGCACCCCGTTCTTTGAAGGCAGAGCCCCTGCTGCACCGCAGCCTGAGATGACCAGGACCAGAGAGGTGGCCTGGCACCTGGCAGAGACAGGACGCGCCCTGTTGAGGTTCGGAGTCCCTGCTGGCATCCAGGCCCATAGGACGAGCTCGGTGGCCTCAAAAAAGACACAGGCATTAGGCAAGGGTGGGGAAGGCCTGGCTTAGGCATTAACCTTTGTGCCCAGCGGCACCTGTGGGCCCTGGGACTTTGCCCATGCTCAACCATCCGATTCTACAGGCCCTGTCTCCTGGAGTGCTCCCACCACTAGGAATGCAGAGACCTGGAAGAAGGGGGGCCACGGACCTCGCTCCCCATGCCTCACCGCTGGGTCCCGTGAGGCCTGTATATAGCCATGCGCCCTCAGTCAGTGTGAAGCCTCGGCCCAGGCTCCTTCTTGGGGACTCAGTCCTCCCACCACTGGCCAAGTGCTCCTTGAGGACATATCGATCCTAAACCAGTCACTCTGGGGTGGTGGGAGAGACTCGAGGAGAACGGAGCTCACCTCTTGGTGCTGCGCCCATCCTGCACCCTCCCGAGGCCCCCTCCCTTCTCCCTGGGACCACGCTGGGCTGAATTTTTCCCATCTATTGCCACTTGCTTCCTCTATGCCAAAGAAAAGTCCTGAGCCTGAAGTACCCAGAGATTCAGGTTGTTTTTCTGGGGAGTTTAATTTTTAAGCTTCAGCCTGCTTAGCGAAAGAAGCCACGAATGGTGGCTCATGGCAGTGGACCACAGTGCTGGCGGCACTTTCCGTTTGGTCATTGCTGGGGCCTAGGAGAAGCCTGAGTTAGCTTGTCTCTGGCATGATCTGGCCAGCATACTGGGTTCTCTTATTAATCATTTGCCCAACAACTCTGTTGGTTATCTACGGTCTATACTATCCTCTAGCAAGAACCTTTTTATCTCTCCCTCTCTTGTATCTGTGCCTTTTATTCTTTTTGTGGTCAAAGGAACGTCTATTTTAAGAGGCATCAAAGGGTTCTGAGTGGGAGGGAAGTCTCTCCTTCCTGTCCCCTCTATCCCTTCCCTTCTCTGGCCATAAACACCCTGACTTGTCATGTGAGCTCCTGGCATCCACACTCAGATGGCCTCCGATGTGTGTTCTCTCCTCCCCACTGTTGGCTAACAAAGCCTAGAGGGAGAAAGTAGCCACCTGCGTGGAGCCTGCTGTGGCTTGGAAGCACGTCATAAGCTCGGCTGCCAAGTCGTGGTGCTGCTGGGAGGGGGCGGGGCCCCATAGAAAGAAGCTAGGTCTTTGGAGATGTGCTTGGGAAGGTGCTGTTGGGCCTCCAGGCCTTTGCTCTTCTTTCTCTTTGCTTTCTGGAAACCATGAGCTTACATCATGACATGAGGTCGCACCACTGGCCCCAAAGTAGCCACGGACGGAGACCCCTAGATTGTGAGCCAAAAGAACCTTTCCTCCTCGTGAGCGCTTTGTCTCAGGCATCTTGTCATTGCAACTAAAAGCTGCCATAACACTACAGATTGTGTGTAAGGAATTTTGCAGAGTTTGAGGGGGATGGTTTGCCGGTGCTCCAACCAACCATGTCTGGGATCTCAGTTGAAAAAGCTCCGGGATCTAGGGATGGGGTCAAGGGGGTGTTTCTCCCACGATGTCGGGATCCAGTGCTGGGTAGCTTGGGAGGTACCCTCAGAAGTGACTGTGGATCAGAATCCCACAGGTGGCATGAGTGTCCCCACAACAAGGGGGTGTCAGGCGTCCAAAAGCAACATGGCAGTGATCCTGGCAGAAGCTGCACAGCCTTTGTGGCCTTGTTTGGAAATCCCAGAGAATCTCTGCGGTTGCAGTGACAACAGTCCTCCCCAGTTTCACAGACAAGGGATGGGCCACACCTCTCACTGGGAAGAAGTGACAAGGAGTCCGTGGCTGCGTGCTCAGGCCACCAGAGGTGCAGTGTGGTCACACCACCATGCACATCGCTCATGTTGCATTTCACTCAATAATATGTCTTGGTGGGTTTGCGATACATATTTCCACAGAGCACACACAAGGCTTCCTTATTCTTTTTGTAGCTGCAGCGTAACCCCATGAGGGTGGCCGTGTGTGGTTGGCCAATCATGGCTTGCATTGTTTCCAGGGCTTGCTATTGAATATTGCTGCAGTGCGTGTCCTTGACAGTGTCCTTTGTCACATCTGCAGGCATTTTTATGTTTTGGAGTATTCCTGAGTTTGGCGAATGTTGGCAAACTGTTCTCCACTGAGGCTGTATCAGTAATCCGAGTAACTGTGTGAGCAATTTGAGCGACTGCTTTCCAAAACACAATTCTTAATTTTGTTTCCAAAACTACTGAAGGAACTTCTTTTGGAGGGTGGGGTGCTGGGAATGGAACTTAAGGTCACACACTCGCCAGGCAGACGCTGTGCCACCACGCTAAGTCCCTGGCCTGCAAGAAACCTTTGATTACTTCCAATCCGGTAGCATTGTATTTTGTTGTAGTTAACTTACATATCTCTATTGTACTTTATTTTTTATCTTCATTTTATTAAACTACATGTGACAAAATTTGCCATCATAACCTTTCGCAAGGATACAGTTCTGTGACGTTAAATATGTTCACATGTTGTGAGGCCAATCTCTGAGCTTCTTTTTTTCTTACAAAGCTAAAATTTTGTGACTGTTAGTCCTGGTGTGTCAACTTGATTAGATTAAGAGATCCCCTACAGGTTAGTGAAGCACACTTTCCTAATGTGTCTGGGTGGGCCTTGGATGCGTGGCCTGGGGTACCACAGCCGGACCTCCCTTTTCTAGGGGGTACCAATCCCCTGCCCTGCTTCCCAGCTGCCGTGAGCTGAATGTCTTCACAGTGCCACACTCTTCCTCCATGATGGTCTCCCTTGGAAACACCAACCACGATGGAGCCCCTTGAAGCCATGAGCTGACTCATCTCCTTCAAGTCATGGGAGGTGGATATTGTGTCCTCGTGGTGAGAAAGCTACTGAAACAAACTCTAACCCCAAACTTGGTGTGCACGCAAAATTCATTCTAGAAACATGCCTGTAATTCAAAGCACTTGACTAATCAAAGCAAATTTCCACATAAGAAATAATGGAAAAAAAAAAAAAAGAAATAATGGAAACTTAAACAGTTTGTTCCACAACCCAAAAATGTCCTTATAAAAAGGATCACAATACTGTAATATAAGACATTTGTAGTAAAGGAAAATAAGTAAATCTGCATTTGCTTGGAGAACCTTCACGACGTGTGAGGGTGACAAGGGACTGGAGGGTTACTGTGCAGGACTATTGCTGACAGAGTCACTGCCGTCTACTCAGTGAAGTCTTTCCCTTTTTGTGCAGTTGTAGTAAGGAGTCTATCCAGTGACACTTGCTTTGGCCTTCTTTAGAGAATTTCACAGAGATGTGGCACTACATGGCTCTGCCTAAGAAATAATGACTGCTCACACAGCTCCAACCTTTCTCGGGTGATTTTTCTATAAGATTTTGCACCGTCTCCCGCATTTTACACATCTCCCTTGTCTCAGGTACCCTTCTTTTGTTTCTGGGACAAAATGCCCAGTACCCAAAGTGAAGGAAGGAAAGATTTAGTTAGCTCCCAGTTAAGAGGTTTCAGTCCACACTCGGCTGGCTCCAAGACAGAGCGGCACATGGCACAGAACAGCCATTCACGGTGGCGGCAAAGAGCAGAGAGCAAATGGGAGGAATAGCAGCAACAGTGGTAGCAGAGAGCAAGTTTTCCTCCCTTATCTGTCTCCCTTATGCTACATTCAGACTGTCTGCCTCAGGCCAGGGGTTAACACTCATTCCTATAATCCCAGCAGCACTCACACCCATAATCCAGCATGGGATCATGAATTAATCACCAAGTCTAGAAGTCCACCCCATGACCGCATGAGGCTTTGGGGCACAGCTAGGCACAAACCATAACTTTCCTAATTTCAGTTGAATTGAGGGATTCTGCCACCTTTTCGTCCTTCTCTCCTCTCTAGCCTCTTGTTGCTGGGAGACAACCATCTGCAATCTCACCATAAGGCAAGAGGGCAGGAGGGGGTCAGAGGCTCACCTGTGACCATGTGACATTCAGCTTCACACACTACTCATATTGCAAGACATCACTCATTTATTTTATTTTACTTATTTTTTGGTGGAACTGGGGATTGAACTCAGGCCCTTGAGCTTGCCAGGGAAGCACTTATTCTACGGAGCCATCTCCCTGGCCCGCATCACTCATTTATGAAGTTAAAATGTATTAGATCTGGCATGGTGGCACATGCCTGTCATCCCAGCACTGGGGAGGCTGAAAAACCAGGCGGATCACTATGAGTTTGAGCTGCAGAGTGAGACCCTAGACCAAATACATTTTTTAAAAAATGTATTAGAAGTATTTGCTTGTCTTGCACAGCACTCAGGACAAGTCACACACACTCCAAAGTTTCACTGTAGCTCCTATTTCCCTCCCCCTCCTCCCACCCCTAGCAACTGCTGTTCTACTTTCTGTCTATATAAATTTGGCCAATCTAGGTATCACTTGCCCTTGAAACTGCACCCCATGCCACAAGGGCGGCCACATACGTGTGTCCCAGCAGACAGTCAGGCCAGGACCCCACCCAGTGGCCAGCATCAGCTGCCTATGTGTGAGAAAGCCTTCAGGGAATCCAGGCTCACTACAAGACGTCCCACTGAGGCTCCACACGGTGAGACAAGACAGACGCAACTGTGCCGGCCTGAGTTTCCAAGCCACACAACCCTTGAGATGTAAATAGTGGTCATTAATATTTGAAACCTGTCAATTTGGGGACAGGGACAGGGAGATAGCTCAGCAGTCTAAGCACCTGCCTGACAAGCACGAAGGCCGGGGTTCGATCCCTAGTACCACGTGCTGTGCTGGCCCCACACCAAGCTGGCCACCAAAACCAAGTGTGGTGGCACACACCTGTGGTCCCAGCACTGGGGAAGTTGAGAGAGGAGGATAACTGAGTCTGAGCTACATAGTGAGACCTTGTACTAAATAAGTAAATAAATATTTAAAATAAATAAATAAATAAAGGAACAAATTTTTACATAGTAGTAAATAAATAATATATACTTTGTTTTTATCTTTATGCCACTAAAACTAGTAGTTTTCAAAAAATAATTTTATTGAGAAACAGCAATGAGACAGTTTCAAAACCGATTACTAGCACAGTTTCAATAATTAATACATTCCATATTGTTGTCTTAGTGGTCATTCACTGTACAAGATGCAGACATGATATCCCATTCACAAACACTATTAGAATAAATCTCTCTATTCATTGAATTAAGAGAATGCAGCTGTATATCTATCCTAACTTTTGAATACACAGATACAAAATGGTTGTTCATTTGTATTCCCCTTTTTTGTTTAGTTTTGAGTATTCCATTGTCATTTAAATATTGTAGGTGTGTGAATTCAGCAAAATATTCCAATATAGTCCAGTAGTCCATAATAGTAGTGGGTTTTCCTTAGGACTGGCAACGTCAGAAGTTGTTGACTTGAGCCTTTTACAGCTCAGCATATTAATATGGCTTTACTTTTTATGCTTCATTTTTATGCTTTTCTACTGGATGGTTAAGACCAAGATAACGCAAGACCTATATAACAAGAAATGTAACTTTTGTATCTGATAAAGTCAGTGAAATCCCCTCAGGATTTAACCTGAAACCCTGTACCGCAGATTGTAGATCCTTTGTCAGTGTCAGCCATGTGGATGAGTCACGGCCACTGCTTGACCAATTTGCTCTCTGTGAAAGCCTGAGAGAATGTTTTCTCTCCATAAAAGTTCAGAAGGTTTTGTTTTTGGTTTTGGTTTTTGTTGTTGTTGTTGTTGTTTGTTTGTTTTGTTTTTACTGGCTCAGGATGCCTTCAGGGCAGGTCTGGTAAGGCTTCAGGATCTGGGGATCAAACCACAGCATCCTGAGCATGACTGTTTTGTGTAAGCAGTCACTTAAACAGCTGGGCTAACTGGCAGGCCCCAGGGAGTCTTTTTTTTTTTTTTTTTTTTACAGCTTATAGTTTTTGTCACATCAAAAAGGTCTTTCCCATTCAGAGGTTGTAAAAGTTTTCTCTCAGTTTCTCTATGGTTTTATTTTTCAGGTTTAAATTTCGGATCTACTTCCATTCTACTTTAGTGTATCCCACAGGGAGTTTAGCTTCACTTTTCTCAGAAGGCTGCCTAGTTGTAACAGTTATTTTTAGGTGTAGTCTACCTTCTCTCCACTGTTACAAAAGGCCATTGTTGCATTAGACAAAAATTGTCATAACTGTATTGGGCCGACTTCTAGAGTTTCCTTTAAACTGGATGCCTCACCTAGGGGAGACTGCACACTACTTTAATGATACTGTGGGTTTATCTTTCTTTCTTTTTTTTTTTTTTTTTTTTTTTTTGGTGGAACTGGGGATTGAACTCAGGCCCTTGCGCTTGCCAGGGAAGCCCTAAAGCGCTTATTCAACTGAGACATCTCCCCAGCCCCCATACTGTGGGTTTACGATGCATTTAAATAGCTGAGAAGACTACACCCACAGCTAATTATCTTTTGCAGAGCTTTTCTTCTCTGTTTTAGTTTTTTTGTTTGTTTGTTTTTGTTTTTGTGGTACTGGGGATCAAACCCAGGGATACCATTTGTCCCATCCTCCAATCTTCTCTATTTTTTATTTTTAGGCAGGATCTCACTCAGTTGCCTCAAACTTGGGCCGGCCAGATAGCTTAGCGGATTAAAACGTCTGCTTAGGCAGACATAGGAACCGGAGTTCCAACCTGGGCTGCCCTGCTGGCCCCAGCCCCCGTGTGCGCTGAGACTGGGCGTGGTGGCAAGCGCCTGTAATCCCAGGGCTTGGTAGGCTGAAAACAGAAAAATCACTATGAATCCAACCTACATAGTGAGACCCTGTGTACCCTGTACTAAATGCATTTAAAAAAACAAAATATAGATATATAAATAAATAACCCCTAACTTGTGATCCTCTTGTCTCAGAAAGAGCTGGAGTCACAGGCGCGCACCACCATGCTTGATTTCCAGAGTTCTACTACCCATTTGCCTAATTTTCCTTGTGCACCGTAGAACTGTCTTGTCCATTTCTCAAAATGATGTCTACTTCCGGCTGTGCATGTGTGCTAAGGGCTAAACCCTGGGTCTCACACAGGCTGGGCACGCGCTCCCCTGCTGGCCTCTGCCCCCGTCCCCTTCTGGCTTCTGGTACTGCGACTGAATTATGCATCACTTAAAGACTTCCTTTGATTGCATGTAATAGACCTAGATCCGCAGCGGCTTCTCCGGAGAGGAAGTGAGCCTTCCTCTGCTAGGCTAAGCGGGGAAGTCGTCGGGGTCCGGGCTCTGCTGCCTGGGCAGGGGGTCCCTCGCTCGCAGCCTCAGGGGGGCTCGGAGCCTGCGCGCCTCGCGTCTTCGCTCCAAGCTCGATGCGGAGAAGTGCAGAGAAACAGACAGATGTCGCTGGAACTGCGTTCGGGGACAGAATCCCTCCGGGAAGCTCCGCCCAGCCGGCCCGAGCCAGGATCCCGGGCTCTCGCTAGCTACAGACTACGGGGGTCTGGGCAGAGACTCGACCCGCCACTCTGTCGCCCCGGGGGGCGCAGCTAGGACCTGTGAGCGAGGAGCAGGAGGAGGAAGCCGAGGCGGGAGCCGGGGGCCGGGAGCGCCTTGCGGAGGCCGCGGTGCCCTTCCGCGGCTTAGCTTCTGTGCGCTT
The DNA here is from genome assembly GCF_000260255.1 of Octodon degus. Taxonomy (NCBI): domain Eukaryota; kingdom Metazoa; phylum Chordata; class Mammalia; order Rodentia; family Octodontidae; genus Octodon; species Octodon degus. Next base: position 2,541,486 of record NW_004524590.1, on the reverse strand, counting down.
GCAGGCATCCTAACGTGTTTCTCTTGCATCTTGCACACCCGGAAGCTTATGCCTGTTTGAGCTCTTATCACTATTGCAGAAGGAGTCATGTTTCCATTGTAGCTTCTTTTTTGATATTTGCATATATGAGGTGTGATCAAAAGGTATGGTGAATGTGTGGACCTTTTTTTTTTTTAATTATAGTAAAAGATGCAATGCCACTAACCCCTCTCAAAATAGTTTCCCAGCGTGTACTAATTGATGTCATTGTTCTTGGCAGTTGTCTCTTACTGTACCAAGTTTTCTTAAAATTTAAATTGTACCCTTCAATCTCTCCTTGCATGTAGGTTACTGGTTCTGTGTACTAATTTGGACACGGTTTTTCCACGTATTTCCCCAGGTATTCAGGGGGCGGTATTCCAGGACCCTCCCCTGATACTCAGCTTCCTCACAGAAGGTGGCGTAATATTTGCACATTTGTGTTGGCTTTTGTACAGAGTGAAGGACAGAGCCCCGGTTCCCACCTTCAGCAGGCGGACATCCAGGTTTCCCGACGCCGTGTTGGAGACTCTGTCTTTTCTCCAACTTTCCTTTTGGCGTTTCCGCCGGATGACTGCAGACACGCGAGTTCATGCCTGGAGGTTGTATTCTGTTGTGTCTGTCAATGTGCCTGTTTTTAAGGAGACAGCATGCTGCTTTGTCCTAGCGGCTCAGTGCGTTTGGAAAGTGACATCACGGATCCCACACCGTTGTCCCTTTAGCTCAGGATTTCACGTTGTCCCGCACCGTTGTCCCTTTAGCTCAGGATTTCTTTGGCTGCTTGAGATCGTTTGTGCTTCTGTAGGAATTTTTTAAGTTCAGTCATGAATTAGTTTACTCTGCGTGGAGTGCAGCCGAGGCAATGGGCTCTGCGAGAGCAAAATGGACGTGGTGTCAGCGCTCGGGCCCTCCCGCCCGCAAGGCAAGGTCTCAGAGTGACCAGGCCAGGACTGAAGGAAAGGCCTTCCCACGCGCACAGCAGCCCGACGAGGAGCCAGCACCAGGACACAGGCTTCCTCGGCCACGCGCGTGGGCAGCTCGCAGCTGCTGGAAGTTGGCAAGGACGGTGAGCACCGGAGAAGCGGGCGGAGGCCTGCGGAGCGCCGCCGTGGGCGCTCGGACCAGCGCGGCGGCGCTGACCTCTCCACACGTTTTTCTACGCCTCTGGGAAGTTTTTCTAACAGTATTGCATAAGGTCTTAAATTTTCATCTTTCAAAAATGTAACTCCATTATACACACTATTTATTTTAAGATACACTGGGAAATTAACATATTTTAATACAATTATTTCATTCCCTATATTTAAAAAATCTGTCTTCTTGATTAAATTATTTACATAACAAGTTTATGAATTTCATCCTTGGTGATGAAAATTAATGTCACTTTTTTCATAAAAAGAAACTAGATAGGGCTGGGGAGATTGCTCAGTGGTCTAAGCACCGGCCTGGCAAGCTCCAGGACCTGGGTTCGGTTCCTGGTACAGCATGCCGTGCTGCCCCAGAACCCCAGCCGCACTGTGCCTGCCCGGGAAACCGGAGGGGTGGTGCGCGCCTGTGATCCCGGAGCACGGGAGGCTGAAAACAGGAGGATCACTACGACGCCAAGCTGCCGCAGCAAGACCCTGTGCCAAATAAATAAATAAATATTTTAAAAAATTAAAATAAACTAGATAGTTTATAAAATGAGATAACTTCTTGGATGTCGCAAGCAGACCCACAGCTGACTATTTTCTGTAAGTGAAAAATACATAATTTAGAAAATTGATGATGAGAACTTAGAATATATCCCCACTTCGCATCGAGTCCCCATGCCCATATTAACAAATACATATCTTCTTTAAAAAGTAGATTAGAAACCACTAGGAAGAATGTATGCAGTGTGTTAATTATTGAAACTGTCCTACCAATTTGATTTGAAACTGTCTCATTGCTATTTGTTTATCAATAAAATTATGGGGGGAAAAAGTAGATTAGATAAATATCTCTATATTAATAAATACCACAATCTTATTCTTAAATGTTGTTTAATGCCCAGTCTGACTGTATTGCACATTATTTTAAGATATTATGTTGTTGAAAATGGAGGCTAAAGTCCAATTTTTCATAATTATGAATTAACCTTTCAACCAATGTTTTCATATCCCATATTAATCTTCAATCAATACAAACTTATGGTTGATATGAGGTTTGCCATCTGCGTGATCTTAGGCAAATTTTACGTCTCGAGGTCCTCATCTGCAGAATAGATGTGGTCACTGTGTACGACACGCTGCGCTTGTTGCTAAGCATAATATTGTGGTAGTTAGCTTCTGTTAGGGCAACAAAATACTCCAGATCACCCTATAAGAAGTTTGTTTTGGCTCACAGCTTTAAGGTTTCTTTCGGGCTGCTCCCTGATTCCCACACTTTTGGGCCTGTGGCAGGACTGCACATGGTGGTGGGGAGCACACAGCTAGCACACGGAGAAGAAAGCGGCTCACCTCACGGAAGCCAGGAAGCAAAGCAGAGAGAGGAAGAGCCTGAGGCCCCTCAATGCCCTCTGACCAAGCTCCTACCACAGGGCCCTGCCTCCTCAAGGGTCTACTACCTCCCAGCGGGGCCCAGCTGGGAGAAAGCCTTTAACACCTAGACCAGCTCTGGCTCCCAGTACAAAAGATACATGAACAGCCTCGTGTGGCCCCTGGGTCTTTGCAAGGGCTTCGCTCACAAAGCTAGATGACCACCATGACAGTGAGTCACCATCCCATTTCCTAGGATTCTGTCCTAGTATAGAAGGTATAGAAAAAGTGGGAACACCCAGTCTACCCCAGATGCTCCCCAAGTGCAGGAGTTCACCTGAGCCTAGTGGTGCATGGTGAGTGGATGTTAGCGGAAGGTCAGCTCCAGCCTAAGTGGAAACCCGGATGTCTCGCTTTCTTCATCGACCATTACACTTCTACAAGTCCTCGCAACACTAAGGAGCACGAGGGCACTACTGGGAGGATTTCCAGGAAAGAGAGACCTAAGGTGTTAGAAAGAGTGGACCAGTCAGACCCATCCGAGAGTAGCCAGGACTAAGACCAGTGCTCCTGTCTTCTAATTCTACCCAGGGAATTCCACCCAAAGCACACAGGAAGTCCTGGTGGTCGCCCTTAAAGAATCCACATCTAAGATCACAGCAGATCCTCTAAGGAGCAGCGCATCTGAAGACTTTCCAACTTAAGGAAAGAGCCTTGCTGTGGTATGAGTGTTACGCTTTCCTACATCAGATTGAAACTTGGCCCCAAACTTGTACGTATCTGGTACTTGGAGGTGGGAGTCTTGGGAGGAGATTACGTCGTTGGGGCCTGGGGGCTCTGCCTTTACAAGAAAGGCCATTAATGGAATAATGAATTAATGGGGCATTGAGGGAATACTTTAGCTATCAGGACCGTGGGTCTGTCACAAAGCCACTCTGGCCACCCCTTGTGAGTCCCCAGGCCACAGGGTGCCCTGTGCTGCCAGGGACTCTGCAGAAAGAATCCTCTAGCAATAAGGTGCTCACTGCATAAGGTGCCTCAACCTGACTTTCAAAACTTTAAGAAATTAATTTCTCTATAAGTTATCTGTTCATAGGTACTCTGTTAAAGCCACAGGAAGTGGACCAGCCAGGCCTTTGTCTTTTTTTTACTTTTATTGCTGTTGCTTCTTGTTTCTCTTTGATATAAAAAGGAGGAAGTTCAAGAGCAGCAGTAAAGAGGGAGAAGAGAAAAAACCAAAGAGAACAAGACCTGACTTTTCCTTGGCCCAATTGCAGCCAGGGTGGGCAAAAGAGGTGCCAGCGGCTCAGCACTGCCTAGAGCCGCCACCTCGGCCTCCCATCTGTCTCCTGTCTAGTTCTTGCTGGGAATGAAATGCTGCCCTGGCAATGGGTGTGTTAGGATGGAATTCGACCTTCACCCTGAGCTACATCCCAGCCCTACTTATTTATTTTAAGATGGGAGCTCCCTAAGTCACTGAGTTGTCTAGGTTGGGCTCGAACTTGCGGTCTTCCAGCCTCGGCCTCTCAGAGGCTGAGCCACCATGGATGTGCCCCCATGCCGGGCTTCTGTTGTTTCCACTGTAGAGCCAAGAAAGTAGTTCTATGAGATTAGCCACGAACATTTGATAGGTGTTTTCAGGTGATCAGCACAGCAGAGAAACAGGCAGAAGGAAAAAGGGATAGGGCTTTATTTTCTTTGAGGACACAGGAGGGAATGTGGGGAAGGCTGAAGAAGTCTCTCTCAACAAGACAAAGGGAGGCTGAGGCTTTTATGGGCCTTTTACCATGGGAGGGGTTTGAAGGGCATGTTTAGATATACCTGAGAAACTGATTGGGGGTCTTCCCTGAGACAGTGGGAAGGGTGAAGTAAATTATGTCCTGGGCTGGGTTGGAGAAGAAGAGGGGAGGTGGTCTTGGGGAAGATGGGCTTTGTTTTAAGGGCAATGGCCATATTAGATGACCACCATAATGATTTTAGCAATTCCTACTAGGGCCAGAACCTATCAACATGAACAGCTAATATTTATGGGCTGCTAATAATATGCTGGGACGCTGCTGAATTCATTCTTACTGTTCTCAAGAAGAGACCCAATTGCCATTTCTGTTCTGCAGATTATTTCCCTGAGACAGAGCAGGAAGAGCTCCAGCTGCACCCGGAACCTTTTGACCACTCAATCCCACACAATCTCGTCCAAAGTGGGCTGTCGAAAGCCCCTTCCATTACCCCACAGGGCACTCTGGGCTTCAGGGAGACAGGCCACCTCCCACATGGGAGAAAAGTTGGGAGCACAGCAGGCCCTTAAAAGGCACTCATTCATTCACTCATTTGTTCACTCACTCACCCATTCATTGAGCACAGCCTCGCGGAGCCAGACTCTGGGTAGGTGCTGGCAATGTGCAGCTGCTTCTCTCACCATCCAGGGTGACCCTGTCAGCCTTCAGCATGGGGAGCCACAGCCCCTCCACCTGCTACTTGCTGACATTGCTGTCTCACATGACTGATGCATAAAATTTTAAATTATGTGCATTATTTTTTCAAATGACTACTAAGTTCTTAGGACAAAAATATGTCAGCTAGGGCCAGCAAGATAACTCAGTGGACTAAGCGCTTGTTTTGACAAGTGCAGGGACCGAGGTTCAATCCCCAGCCCCACATGCTACCCCGGCCCTGCCTCTGGACATGCTGAGCCAGCCACTGAGACCTGGCACGGTGGCACACACCAGTAATCTCAGTGCTGGGGAGGCTGAGACAGGAGGATCACTGCAAGGCTCATCTGCATAGTGAGACCTTGTACCAAATACATTTAAAAAATAATAAATTCTTCAGCTACTTGCACCTCACTTTGTCATAAATGACTGCTGGGCGCATCCTGCGGCCTATGAAGCACAGCAAAAGGAATTTCTGCAGACACTAAAGTACCAGCATAGAAAAAGTGTGAGAAACTGCTCTATGATAAATTTTTATCACTGTATTTGCTACATCAGAGGACAGACAGGTTTGACTAAACAGAAATTGCTTCCAGAGAGTTTAAATTTGTAATCTAACCAAGAAAAACAGTTGAAAATAACATTTATGTAGGGACCAGAATCCCTGACTTCTTCCCCACAAGAAACTTCCCTGTCACAAAGAACCCAAGAACTTTCTTGGAATTCTTATGTATTTCCACATACACAAATTATGCATTTTTGTTTTTAAAATCTGTGGGATGTTAGGAGTTGATCAAAGTAACCATGGGAAGGAAACACATCAACATGCCGGCAAGTGTTTCAGCCAGATGAAGGATTCTGGGATAACTGTCTTTTGTAGAACTTTCTCTATTACCTATGTTATTTATAACGATCAGAGTCAAGCATTTTAATCTGGAAAAATAAAAGTCCATGACTAGGGTAGCTTCAAATCTTTTGTATTAAATGTATGCCCAATTCTATTAATAAGAACTCAGGATCTAGTACTAAAATATCCATCCCCTGTCATCCTCCTTTTGAGAAATGAAACTCCTGGTCATAAAAATAGCCTTTGCTTACAGTTAGGAGAGAATTAAAAAGGAAAAGGAAAAAGAGAAGGAAAACTGCCTGTTAGCAAGTTTAAATCCAGACAGTCTGGGGACCAAAGGATACAGTGAAGTTCAGCTCAGTCCCCACTCTGAAGTCCCAAGCCCTCCACGGGCAAGAAGGGGGTCAGTGGCTTTACCTGAAGCACTGAGTTCAGATGCGGCTTGATTAATTTTAGAAGGCCCTGGCTTTCTGAGTCATCCTGAGGTGGCCTGATTGGAACACGCTGGGCGAGCCCAGTTCACGCTGGCTGTCTTCTCAAGTGTCCCAGCTCCCTGGGGTCCTGCCAGCTCCTGGCATAGGGAGGCCTTGTTCCCGTCAGCAAGTGCCGCCTTACCAACAAGGGGGGGGCCTGGGTCACTGGCTGGACCGAGCAGGACCACCTTAAAACCCTGGGCTCTGTGCGTGGGGACTTCAAAGTCAGCTAGGATGACCGCAGCAAGGCCGCCAGCCCTTTCTGTCGTGCCTCAGGTGTTGGGCTGATCACCCAGGTCTGGGAGCCACCACTGTGGGGACACCGAGTTGAGTGACACGCAGCCCTTGCTGACGAGCAGGAGGAGCTCTTGGTCCTCTGGGAACATGACAGCACACGTGGATCATGTGCCCACAACACCCAGCCTGGGAAGGAACCTTCCCGAACACACAGCTGAGAACAGGATGGTCCCCGAGGAAACAAGAGCGTTGTTAGTCATCCGCAGGCTGACATACCAGGAGTTATCATCTCAGGCGGCTTCAGCAGCGAAGACTCCAACAGCACCTGGTACCTGGGCGGAGGTCAGCGCTTTTCTGCCCAGTGCTGCCAGCTGCCCACTGAGCCTGGTTCTCTGACCCCCTGCCCAGCCACAGCACCTGGTTCAGGGTGCCTGACCCAGTTAGGCCTGTTTCCAACAAGCTCTTCTGGGGATTTTTCCCAACTGGAGCAAGGAGGAAGCCCAGTAGGTACGCAGCGTGTGGAGAGGCCCAGCAGAAGCCTCCTCCGCAGCATGCTCTTCACGGTGTGCGCAGAGAGGGAAGGCAGCCGCCAAAGCCCCGCGGACGCCTGCCCGGCTGAGCCCTCGGTTCCGAGACCCCGCCTGCTACCTAGTTTGGTTGGGGCTCCTTCTATCCCTCGCAACGAGAGAGCGGTAACAAACACCCATGCTGTGTCAGCTCATCCAAAGGCGAGCTTGGGGGCCAGAGCCCTCCCCTCCGCTCCGCAGGCCCACTTCAAACAGCACGCGTGTGTTCATCGGCCAAGCTCGGTTTAGGCCTCCAGGAAGCTCAGGGAAAGGGTGTGAGTGTGGATTTGGAAGGACGAGAGCACAGGGCAGTCTCAAAGTGGGGCTGCGGGCTGAGAGCCTTTATTCTCGGCTAGGCTCGAGAACCCCGGCTCGGCTCTGCAGGCAGCGCCCCGAGGCCCGCACACTGTACTCCCGCTCTTCTTAGCAGCGCGCTGGGGTGCAGGCAGGGCACAGGGCCCCGCGGCTGCACGTCCGGGAAAGATGAGCCGGGGCTCAGCTGTGCCGGCCTACTCGGCTCCCGTTGCAGCCCAGCCTCCGGAGGAAAGCCGAGGGGCTCCACCAAGCTGGAAGCGCGTCCAGCCAACCGGCCCAGGGAGCCCAGGGCGAGCCCTCGCGTCCTGACAGCTCGGCAGCGCCAGCCCCACGGCCGCGCGCGTAGCGCGGTGTCCCTCGGCGTGGTTCCTTTGCCTGGGCTCCTCCTGGCTTTGCCTTTCTCACAGCGTGGGTTGTTCAGGAACATCACAAGTCACAGGCAGACTGTCTCCAAAGAGTCTGACTTCCTGAACTCAAATTTTCTCTTAAAAATATTCAAATACATTAACAGATTTATTAAAATATATTTCCAAGGGCCAGTCAGATAGCTCAGCGGATTAAAGCACCTGCTCAGGCAGGCTCAGGGACCGGAGTTGGATCCCCTGTGTGTGTGTGTGTGTGTGTGTGTGTGTGTGTGTGTGTGTGTGTGTGTGCTGTCCCGCCCCCGGGGTGCACTGAGAGGGAATGAGACTGGGCATGGTGGCTCTTGGGAGGCTGAAAACAGGAGGATCACTAGGAGTCTGATCTGTGTAGTGAGACTCTGTAGATCCTGTACTAAATACATTTTTTAAAAAGGTTGGCATAGTGGTACATGCCTGTAACCCCAGCACTCAGGAAGCTGAGGCAGGAGGATCATTGTGAGTTCGAGACCAGCTGGGTTACAAAGTGGCTCAAGGCCAGCCTGAACTGCGTAGTGAGATCCTGTTGAGAGAGAGAGAGAGAGAGAGAGAGAGAGAGAGAGAGAGAGAGAGAGAGAGAAATTAAAGTACAATTCATTTGTTGCATAGGTCCTGCTTTACCTTAACCATCCAGCAGAAAAGCATAAAAACGAAGTATAAGAAGTAAAGCCATGCTGTTATGTTGAGCTGTAGGGGACTCAGGTCAACAACTTCTGACATTGCCAGTCAAGCGGAAGACCCAATACTATTATGG
>NW_004524590.1:2513489-2532280 GCF_000260255.1 Octodon degus | reverse complement strand
AGCACCACATGCCAGCCAGCCCCGCCCCCTGGTGGGCTGAGCTGACCACACACACACACACACACACACACACACACACTAAATAAATAAATAAATAAATAAATGTACAATTCAGTGGTTTTAATACGTCCGTCACCATTGTCCGTTTCAGAGCATTCCTGTCACTCTAGAAAGAAATCCCTAACCCCTTAGTGGCCGTCTCTCAAAGCCCCCAGCCTCTTTTAGATCTGTAGAGTCCACACTTCCTATAAATGAAGTCACATGCTGGGGGCGGCTGCACTGGCCTCTTTTGCGGAGCACGGTGTCTCCAGGATCCCTGTTGCTGCGTGGGTCGGCGTGTGCTTAAGGCTGGGTACTGTTCCATCACATGAGTGTCTCACGCTTTGCTTATTTTTTCCTCCATTGGTAAACATTTGAATTGTTTTTACTTTTTGACTATTATGAATAATGCTGCTAAGCATATTTATATAAAAGTTTTTATTTGACATACACTTTCATTTCTTGTGCATGGTACACACCCGACAGTGGAATCTCTGGTAAAATAACTCTGACTGAGGCGTTTGCCAGACTGACCCGGTGTAACCATGATATTTTCCAAGTCACATGCCATGCGAGAGAGCTAAATTTCACCAACCCGCACACCACTTCTTCTTTTATTTTGATTTTAGCCATCCTACTGAATGACAATGGTATCTCATTATGGTTTTTAATTTACTTTTCCCTGATAACTAATGATGTTAGCTTTTCACGTGCTTTTTGGCCTTTTGCATATCTTCTTTGGAGAAGTATCTATTCAGATCCTTTATCCACTTTTAATGGTTTACTTGACTTATTATCATTGAACTATAAGACTGTTTTCACTTTAAATACAGGACTCTTGGGCCAGCGAGTTAGCTTAGCAGGTGCCGGGGATCGAACCGCAGTCCCTGCGCTTGCCTAAGCTTGCCTAAGTAGGCGCTTTACTCTACTGAGCTATCTCACCAGCCCAATGATGCCCTTTTAAAGCACAGAAGTGTTTAATTTTTATGAAGTTCTGTTTATCTATTTTTTTCCTTTTGTTCCTTGTGCTTTTCATGGTATAGCTAAAGAACCATTGCCAAATTGAAGATCACAAAGATCTTACACTTTTCTCCCAAAGTTTTTGCAGCTTCAGCTCTTGTATTAGATATTTAACCCATTTTGAGCTAATTTTTCAAGGCAGTTCCTGAAGAATAGGTCTCGTTTCTTTATTGTGTGGACGTCCACTAACACCAGCTTCACCCATTAAAAAGACTGATTCCTCCCCCCCCTCGCCCCCCCCCAGTTATGGCGCTGTGTGGATAGTTAATTGAGCATGAACACAAACATTATTCCTCAGGTTTTCATCTGTCCCCTCTGCCAGTGGCTAGTTCTGCCTACTTCCCTAAGGCATAAACAGAGCCTTGGGAGGGCCAGCATTTCCCTCCTCAATGACCCATCATCTCTTTAGGGTGGGCCATCCTCTCCCACCCACTGAGACTGAAACTGAGACTGCTAAGATTATAAATCTCTCTAGGGCAAGATCCTTCTTAGCATAAACTCACCTCTGCCCTCTTGAGCCATCTGATCATCCCACCTCAATCAATAAATGTTAAAAGTCTGGCTGCCTCCTGGCCTTGTTCCTTGTTCCTTGTTCCTTAGGAACAACTGGTCAACCCAGATCCCCACTGCGCTGCCATTTTGTCTCTGTCTGTCTCTGTCTCTGTCTGCCTCTGCCTCCTTCTCTCCCTCCCTTCCCCTCTCTGTGCACTATAACACCTAGCAGCAAATTGGAGACTCACTGCAGGGGCCTCCAATACTCAGTGACCTGTACATCTATTCTTACGTCAGTAGCACATTGATTACTATAGCTTTGTTGGAAGTTTTGAAGTTGGAAAGCATGAATCATCTAATTATTCTTCTGTTGAAGATAGTTTTGGCTGTTGTGAGTCCCTTGAGCTGCTGGCTGAGTTTTGGGATCAGCCTATTAATTTGGGATCAGCCTATTAATTTCTACAGGAAAACTAGCACAGATCTCATAAATGAATCTGTAGATGTACTGGGCAGTATTGCCATTTGCTAGTATTGAGTCTTCTAATGCATGAACACAGAATGTCTTCCAATTTATTGAAGTTTTCAAGGCCAGCGAGATAGTGCAGCAGACTAAGTGCCTGCTTGGGCAAGTGTAGGCACCGGAGTTCAATACCCAGTACCACAAGCCAGCCACCAAAACTGGGTATTGTGGCTCATGCCTGTAACCCCAGAGTGGGGGAGGCTGAAAATAGGAGGATCACTGTGAGTTCACGCTGCGTGGTGAGACCCTCTACCAACTACATAAAAAATTTTCTTCTTGAATTTCTTTTAACATCTTATAGTTTTCAGCTTGCACTTCCTATATCTCTTTTGTTAAGTTTCTTCTAAGTATTTTATTCTTCTTGATCCAATTCTATACAGAATTATTTTCTTAATTTCATTTTCTTTTCTTAATTTTTAAAAGACAAAAACCAAACAAAACACAAAATTCCAAAATATGATGGGGGTTAACAGTGATTAATATACTGCATATTATCTTTAAATTAGTTACTCAGAGTACAAGATATCAGCATTTAATTGTCCAAACAATATTAGCATAAACCAATCTTTTCAATGAGCTATAAGAAATTAGTAGCATAACAATTTTAACTTTCTTTTATATATTTTTCCCTTTGCTTTTCCCTTCCTTCTTTTCTGCCATCAATTTCATTTTCATACTATTCACTATTGACATAAGGGAATAGAACTGATTTTTGTATATTAATCTTTTTTTTTTTTTTGTGGCCAGCTCAGCCCACGCTGGGGGCTGTTGAAGATAGTTTGTGGTACCTGGGATTGAACCGCGGTCCCTGCACTTGCCTAAGCAGGCGCTTTAGACTGCTGAGCTATCTCGCTGCCGCCCCCCCCCATATTAATCTTATGCCCTGCAATTCTGCTGAGCTCATTTCTTAGCTCTAGTAATTTGTGTGTGTATTCATGGACTTTATTTTTAGCTATGTGGTCATATTGTTTGTAAACAGAGGCAATTTTACTTCTTGTTTTTTAATCTGAATTACTTTCATTTCCTTTTCGGCTAGTTGTCCTGACTGGAAGTTCCAGGACAGTGCTAAGTAGAAATGGAGCAGACAACCTGGCCTTGCTCCCCACTGTGCGGGCAACGCACCCTCCCAGTGGGCAGTATCAAGCATGATGTTCACCGCGAGCTATTTACACAGATGCTCGGGATTGGCTTTCGGCAATTCATCTGCCCCCCCCCCCCGCCTTGCTGAGGGTTGTTGCTTTATTTTGGTTTATTTTATCATAAAGTGTATTGAATTTAGCTGAATGACTTGTCTGATTTTTCCTGCTATCGTTCATACTGATGGCTCTGCGGTTTGGCCTTTCATCTGTTCTCATTAAACTGGTTTTCGTTCTGGGATTTTAAATCAACCTTGCATTCTATTATAGCCTTCACTGGGCAACAGAGTGCAAACCTGTCCACTTGGTGCTGCGCTCGGTGCACCAGCGTTTTGCAGATGGGCTTCTGGGTCCGTGTTCAGAGGAGGCGCGGTCGCTAGTCTTTTTTCTTTTTTTTCTTTTTGCGTGTGCTGATGGAGTCAGAATGACTGGTCTCATAGATGATTTAGAAAGTGTTACATCCTTTATTTTTGCAGAAGAGTTTGCTTAGAATGGACGGTAAGCAAATGTTTGGTAGCATTTACCAGTGAAAGTCATCCGTCTTTTTCTCGTGGGTAGTTCCTGGTCCCTAATTCAGTCTCTTGATTGGTTGGAACTCATCCAGACCTTCTATTTCCTGCTGAGTCAGCATTGGTGGTTTGCGCCTTTCTAAGACCTCCACATTGTCTAAGCTATCTGATGTACTGGCCTATCACCATTTGAAATATCCTTTTAGAATCTGTTTAAATCTCAGTAAAACCAACAGCATGATTTCTTTTCACTTATGGTTTTAGTTACTTGAGTTTCTCCTTTTTTTCTTGGTCAAGGTAGATAATGATTTATTAGGGTAGTTGGCCTCAAAGGAATAAAATTATAAAAATGTGTTGATTCTCTTTATTGTTTTATTATTCTCTAGCTCATTTATTTTTACTGTATTATTTCCTTTCACTCAGCTTTTGGCTTGATCTGCTCTGTGTGTGTGTGTGTGTGTGTGTGTGTGTGTGTGTAAGCTTAGGTTACTGATTTGAGATATTTCTTGTTTTTATTTCTATTTTTTTTTTTAGTTTTTATTTTAGGGAAGTGTCTACAGGGTGTTCAGGGTCTCACTATTAGATCGGACTCCTAGTGATCCTCCTGTTTACAGCCTCCCAAGAGCTGGGATTACAGGCGAACGCCACCACGCCCAGTCTCAATTGCTGTCTCAGTGTGCCCTGGGGGCGGGGCCAGCCCACCAGGTGGGGGATCGAACCCCTGACCCTGTGCTTGCTTGCAAGGGCTTAAATCTGCTGAGCTATTTGGCCAGGCCTTTTACAGAGGATTTTATAACTATAAATTTGGTCTTAAGCGCATGTTTAGCTCCATCCCGTAAGTTTTAGTATATTGTACTTTCATTTCACTGATCTCAAAGTGCTATCTAACTTCCCTTGTGATTTCTTTTTGAAGCATTGGTTAGTTCTACATATTTAAATTTCTCAAACTTGTTATTGATATATTTTTTGTTTGCTTGTTTGTTTCATTGTGAAAATATACTTTCTATTATTTCAGTCTTTCAAAATGTTTGTCTTAGGGACTACCATGTGGGTTTCATAGTTGTTTTGTTAATCTTTTTTTTTTTTTTTTTTTTTTTTTTTTTGAGACAAGGCTCAGGACAAGCCTGTGTAGCTCAGGTTGGCCTCAAAGCCTAGGCTGGCCTCAGAGTCAAGGTCATCTTCCTGCCTCAGCCTCCCAAGCACTGGGGTTACAGGTGGGCTCCACCTGTCATCCGCTGGACTCTCCTTTATTACTCTTACCTAAGATCACTGTATGCGAAGTCATTTGTGCGCCCGTCACTGCCTGCCGTCCCTCTTCTGCCTAGTTGTTCCGCCCACTACTGAGTATGTCAGTATATCAAGCTTCAACTATTACCATTGCATTTGCAGTTTCTCATTTTAGGTATATTAGTTATTAAGAGGTCTGTAGTGGTTACATCTCGCAGATCAATTGGCACTTTTGTGGTTATATGAGATGTTCTTCATTTTTAGTAAAAATTTTTTCTTTAAATTTTATTTTGTCTGATATTAGCATAGATATTCCATCTCATATCTTTGCTGTTTGTGATATATATATATATATATATATATATATATATATATAGTTTATTTTTTATTTTTTATTTTTTTTTAATTTTTGGAGGGTCGGGGAGATAGCTCAGTAGAATACCTGCCTGGCAAGTGTAGGCATCCTGAGCTCAATTGCCGGTACCACAAAAAAAAAGTAAATTTTTTAATTTTTAAAGAGAATAAAGGGTGCCTGCCCATTAGCCCAGTCATTTAAGTGAGTGCTTCAACAAAGCAGTGAAGCTCAGGATGCTGTGGTTGGAGCCCCACATCGTCAAGCCTTGCCAGGCCTGCCCTGAAGGCATCCTGAGCCAGCCCCCCCTCAAAAAAAAATCTTTCTAAAGAGAATAAAACATAATCTAAAAACCCGTTAGAAATGACACAGAAGCTCACCAAACAAAGCGATGGGAACTCAGCAGCATATTGCTGTCCTCAAATGGACCGTTCGGGTTGCCAGACACGAGCATGCAGCGTTGTTCAAAAGACTATAGAAAATTTAAAAGGAAAGAGAAAAAGAATTTGAGCGTTAACTGTTCCTTTCCACAGAGCGGCAGAAATCAGCAGCATAACTATGCAAGCCACCTGCGGTGCACCTATGTTTTGCCCTTTCCTTCCTTCTTTCTTTTCTCTTTTCCCGCACCCCGGTTGAAATGTGTCTCTTGAAGCCAGCATATAACTGAATCTTGGTTTTTTCTTTTCTTTTCTTTTACAACCAGTCAGGCAGTTTCCTCCATTTGCTTTACTTGTTTAATCCATCTACATTTAATATTATCATTTATACGGTTGGAATTACATCTGCCATTTAATTTTTGTTTATATATTTCTGATATATTTTTGTGCATTCCTCTGTTACTATCTTGTTTGTTTGTTTGTTTTGTTTTTGTTTTTTGTGGAACCGGGGATTGCACGCAGGCCCTTGCGCTCGCCAGGGAAGCGCTCATTCCCCTGAGCCACCTCCCCGGCCCCAACCCACTACTATCCTGTTTTGGATGGAGTATATATCTCTGGTGTACAGTTTTTTGGTCTTGTTAATGCTTTTACTACATATTTTCAAGGGTTTTCTCCTTAATGTTTACTGTATTACAATTACCACCTGAATTTATATCGATCTAGCTCGTATTAATAGCAACTTGGTTGCAGTGGTTTACAAATGTGTTCCTATACAGCTCTGTTCCTTTCTCTCTCACCGTTGTAGTGTTCTTTTCATCAAAATTTAACATGTATTTTTACATGTTTTTATTACATGACTATCAACAGAAATTTCTTTTTTTTTTTTTTCTGTATTTTAGAGAGGGGTCTACAGGGTGTTCAGGGTACTAGATCGGACTCATAGTGATCCACTTGCTTACAGCCTCCCAAGTGCTGAGATTACAGGCACGCGCCACCACGCCTAGTCTCGGTTGCCATCTCAGCGTGCCCCGGGGCGTGGCCGGCGCGCAGGCCCAGGAATTGAACCCCCAGCCCCTGCGCCTGCTTGCAGGCGCTTTAATCCGCTGGACAGAGCTTTTTGGTTGCTTTCCTTATTTGGATTATATCACCCTGTTGTTTTCTGACGTCCAGTGCTCATGCCGAGCAGTCAGCTTTTAATCTTACCTAAGATCCCTGGGGGGGGGGGGACGTGTCTCTCTCACTGTTTGTGGGATTCTCTCTGTTGCTCGCGAATTTTATTGTTGGTTTTACTTTCAGTGCTGGGGCCACGCACGTACTAAGCACTTGCTCTACCACTCTCCCACGTTCCACGCTCCTCCTTTAGGAGTCTCCCTTCATCTTCGGTCTTCGACAGTTTGCTCATCGCGGGTTTAGGTGTAAATAACTCAAAACTATCTACTTGAATTTCGCTGAGCTCTTGATGTAATGTAACATAATGAATACATTAATAGTATTCATCAGTTCTGGGAATTTTCATCCAGAGTTGCTTTAAATATTTGTTCTGACCTTTTACTCTCCTTGCCCTGAAATCTCATTACGTATAGGTTGGTTTTTTCAGCGATGTCTGGAAGACTCTAAGGCTCGGGGCATTTTTAAAATTCTTTTTATTGCCATTTGTAAGACTGGACAACCTGACCTGACCTGCATTCAAGGCTTTTCTCTCCCGCCTGCTGCCGAGCCAATCCTCTGATGAAATGTTCGCCTTAGTTATATTTTTCAACTCCAGAATTTCTATTCGGATATTGATATTGATGTAGATACTTTCTTTCATTTTATTGGCATTCCCTACTTGTTGTGACAGTGCCCTTTTTCTTTTAGTATGCCATTTTCAGTCTTTTGAATGTGTTTCAAACAACTGGTTTGAGAACGTAGACAAATAAAACCAACATCTGTCCTTCCTCAAAGATGGTTCTATAGATCGCTTTTATCCTCCTGTCAATGGATGTCTGAGCCCCTTCTCTCTTGGCTCAAACACAATACCCCACACCCTTGACTCAAAGGAAGACAGATCTTATTTTATTTTTTTGAATAATTTTATTGAGAAACAAATAGCAACGAGACAGTTTCAAAAGCGATTAGTAAGACAGTTTTAATAATTAATACATTGCACATTATTGTCTTCGTATTAGTTACTCATAGTACAAGGTGCAAACATGATATCCTGTCCAAACACTATTAGTACAAATCTTTCTTCTCATTGAATTAAGAGAAAGTAGCTGTATATCTATCCTAACTATTTTGTATATACAGATACAAAATGGTCCTCCATTTGTATCCCCTTTTTTGTTTAGTTTTGTCAGAGATGGGTATTCCATTGCCATTTAAATGATGTAGGTGAGTGAATTCATCAAATTAGTCCAATATAGTCCAGTAGTCCATAGGAAGAAAGGCCTTAATTTTGGTTCATGGTTTTAGTCCAAAGCTAGCCACTTCCAAGACAGGAAAGCTTGGTGCAAGGCCTGGGCCAAGGAAAGACTCACCCTTCACCGCCGCCACCGCCGCAGCCAGAAGTGGGCGGAAACAGGAGCTGCAAGGGGGTGCGCCCTCGAGTTCACGCTCGGGTCCCTCCGCTGGGTCCCACTTTCTACCCTCGGATTTACTGTGGCGTCCCAGGATGGGGCCACCTTTCAAAAGCCCCACCTGTGAGCGCAGAAGGCCTGGGACACCCCGACGGACACTATGGCAATGGATCATGACTTTTATTTCTATCTATGCTTATGTTTCTTTTGTTGAAAACTAGACGTAGCCTATATTATGACAACTCTGAGCATCAAATTCTTTCCAACTCTGCAAAAAAAAAAAATCCTTCTGCCTTTTGGGGGCCTGCCCCTTAGCTCAGTTCTTTAAGTGGCTGCTTCCACAAAACAGTCAGGCTCAGGCTGCTGTGGTTCAATCCCCACAACTCAAGCCAGCCAAACCTGCCCTGAAGGCATTTGGAGCAAAAAAAAAAAAAAAATTCTTTCCAACTCCAAGAGTTGTTATTTTTACTGTTTGTTGTAGCTATTTTCATTGTTTCTTTAATATCTTTTTTTAAAATTTATTTATTTATTTATTTATTTCAGAACCAGGGATTGAACTCAGGCCCTTGTGCTTGTCAGAGAGGCACTTATTCTACTGAGCCGTCTCCCCAGCCCCTAATTTATTTATTTTTTAATGTATCTCGTACAGGGTCTACAGAGTCTCACTACACAGACCGGACTCATAGTGATCCTCTTTTTCAGCCTTCCAAGCACGCACCACCATGCCCAGTCTCAATTGCCATCTCAGCGTGTGCCCAAGGGGTGGGGAACCAGGGATCAAATCCAGGTCCCTGAGTCTGCCTAAGCAGGCACTTTAATCTGCTGAGCTATCTGGCCAGCCCTTTAATATCTTTTTGAACTCTGCATGATCTGTAACTTTTTTTAATTTTTAAAATTTATTTATCTATTCAGTTATGTATTTATTTAGTACAGGGTCTCTTTATGCACCTCGGACTTGCAGTAATCCCCCTGTCTCAGCCTCCCCAGGGCTGGGATTAGGGGCATGTGCCACATGCCTGGTCTCGGTGGCTGGCACGGTCGCCTGAGGTTCTGTAGTTGTACATAGTTGTTGTATGTAGTCACCGTAATCTGCACTCAGGTATCCTGATGGTCAGTTCATAATTGGGCAGAGATTTTCTGAAACATGTGGGAGTCCTAAGTCTCCTCGCCTTTCTAAGGGCTGTGTGTGTTAGGCAGGGTGGCGAGATCACTCAGCGGACCAGCACCTGCTCAGGCAAGTGCAGGGACCGTGGATTACTTCTTCAACTTTTTGATTCCCGGTGGATACTTTATTCCCCAGGTTTTCTCTTTTGCTTGTTTTCCACTGGCTCAGCTGTTGGTGGGGTTAATCCACTGCCTGTCGTTATCTTGAAAAATGTATAAATATTTTACATGATCTAAAGATAGAATCAGATCAGGCATAGACATCTGCATAAATTGGGTCTTCCCACACATAAAAAACTAGCTGAGTTAAATAAAATGATACAAAACATGAACAATTGGTTTATGAACAATTAGAATCCATGAAAAGGTTCTAAACAAAAGAAAATCAAAAATTCTATTGAAAGGCTGTGCAGCAGGTGCCCACCATGCCCCACCTAGCACCAGACCTAGAAGCCAGGGCTGCCGTCAGAAACCCAGTCTTCAGAGAAACATTTTTCTTTTTTCTTTTCTTTTCTTTCTTTCTTTTTTTTTTTTTTTTTTTGGTGGAACTGGGGATTGAACTCAGGCCCTTGCATTTGCCAGAGAAGCACTTATTCCACTGAGCCATCTCCCGGCCCAAGAGATACCTTAAGAGAACATGAAAAGTCTATCCAGTGCTGGCTAGACCACGCAAAGAAGACTAATCTAAGGTCAACTGCAGTTAGTGAACACTCAGACCACAGTACAAATGGCGCACAAAAATTGGTCCTAGAAATAACTCCAGCGGCTGGGGAGATAGCCCAGCAGCGTAAGCGCCTGCCTGGCGAGTGCAGGGACCTGGGTTCACTCCCCACACCACCTGCCATGCCGCCCCGGAACCAGGCATGGGGCGCATGCCTGGGATCCCAGTGCTAGGGAGGCTGAGACAGGAGGATCACTACGAGTCCAAGCTGCATAGCAAGACCCTGTGCCAAATAAATTTTTAAAAAACACCAGAAAACATTCCAAATATGGGGAAAGAATACAACATACAAATAAGTGAGACAAATAGAACCCAAATAGCCATGATCAGAAAAGAATTTCTCCACAAGATGAAATCCCAGAAGTCCAACATGAAGACAGAATCTTGAAAACTATTAGAGAAAAGCAACAAACCACTTATAAAGATAAACCTGTTAGAATTATGGCAGACTTCTCAACACAGTCCTTAAGTGCCAGAGAGCTTGCCGTGAAGCCTCAAAAGCCCTAAACATAGGTGACTGCCAACTCAGACTGAGACGGCATATAACCAAACTTTCAATTTTATTTTTTTAAATTTTTTTAATTTTAGGGAAAGGCCTACAAGGTGTGCAGGGGTCTCACTACTAGATCGGACTTATAGAGATCCGCCCGTTTACAGCCTCCCAAGAGCCGGGATTACAGGCGCGCGCCACCACGCCCAGTCTCAGTTGCCTTCTCAGTGTGCCCCACGGGCAGGGCCAGCATGGCAGGCCCAGGGATCAAGCCACTGCCCCTGTGCCTGCTTGTGGTCTTTCAAAATTGACAGAGGGATAAGGCGCTTCTATGAAGAAGTTCCTGACCACCAAAGCAGCCCTCCGACAACTTCTCAAGAGTAATCTAGAAAGAGCAAGTGAATTAACAAGGTCTGAAGAAGTGCCAACTCACTTCAGTTGCCCATTCTTTAATTTGGTCTTTTACTTCAGCGGGTCTAATTTTCAGAGTTCTTTATAAGAATGAAAAAAAAAATTGCCAGCTATTCCTGAGACAGAGGACTATATTTAGAATACATAAAGAAGCGTGAATGGTCAATAAATCCATGAAAAATGTGCAGTGTCTCTAGCCAGCAAACTGACACAACACTAAAATTCCATCTTCCTCCAGAAAGAATGGTTACCACCCAGAAGTGCATTAATAACAAATACTTAAGAGGTTTCAGAGAAAAGGGTCCCTTCCACACTCTTGGCAGGAACGTAAACTAGTACAATCATTGTGGAGATTTCAGAAAACCAGAGCTAGCAATCCCATTCACCTCTTGTAGGTGTGCTTTGAAAGACATTTTTTTCTTTTGTGGTACTGGGGATTGAACTCAGGAACTTGCGCTTACCAGGCAAGCTCTTACTCTGCTGAGCCATCTCCCAGCCCTTACAGGGGTCCTCTGAAAGATGCACACACACCTACATTTATAGCACTGCTATTCATAATAACTAGCTCTTGCAAGCAGCCTTGATGTAGCCAGGAGATAAATGGGTAAAGAGAATGTGATGTTTGGGACCGGGAGCTGGCTCAGTGCAATAAGTGCTTCCCTGGCAAGCGAAGGGCCTGAGTTCAATCCCCGGTTCCGCCAAAAAAAGAACAGAAAATGCGATGTTTATGCACATGGGAGTATTACTCTGTCCTAAAGAAAGATAAACTTGAGTCACTTGTAGCAAAATAAATGCATCTTGAGCCCATGTTAAGTGAAGTAAGTTAAACACACGAGCTTGATTTATTTTTACGTATTTGGTTGCTACAGGGTCTCACCATGCAGCTCGGACTCATGGCGATCCTTCTGTTTTCAACCTCCCCAGCACTGGGATTACAGGTGTGCGCCACTACACCTGGACTCTGTGGCCAGCTCAGCCCACCCTGGGGACAGGGCTGGTGCAGCATGTGGTGGCTGGTGTCGAACCTTGGTCCCTGTACTTGCCTAAGCAGGTACTTTAGTCTGCTGAGCTATCTAGCTGGCCCCTAAACACACAAGCTTAAATATCACCTGGCGTCTCTTCCATGAGACATGTGAAAAATAAAGAGCAAAATAAAAGACAATAAAAAATAGGGAGATGGGCTGATGAGGTAGCTCAGCGGTCTAAGCCTCTGCCTAGACAAGTGCCAGGACCAAAGTTCGATCTCTGGTGTCACATGCCAAAGCTGAGACTGGATGTGGTGGTGCATGCCTGTAATCCCAGAGCTGGGGAGGCTGAAAATGGGAGGAGTCTGAGCTGCGTAGTGAGACCCTGTACCAAATACAGAAGTAAAAATAAATACACAGATAGATACATACATACATACATACATACATACATACATAGATTTTTTTTTTTTAGAAAAGAAAGAAAACAGGGAGGCAGGCCTTTTGCAAATGGAGAGGGGGCCGAGACATGGAGAGACGGTGGAAGCTGAGCAAGGGGATGACAAGCGGCACCAAGATGTGTTCAGTGTGCGCGCCGCTCCACATGAGGAATGCAACTATTAGGCACCGCAAGTGTGCGGATAAAAAACAAAAGATTGGAAGAAAAAAAAGAGTGAGGCAGGTCTCCGAGAGACCGCTGGACAGGTTCAGTAGTGACAGCTGCCCATTGATGGGGCCCGGTGAGACCTGAGGGGCAGCCCCATTCCTCTGGGAGGCTGCTGAGTTGCTGGTTGTCACTGTTAATGTGGCCTGGGATAGTCCAAGCCACCCTGGGGTGTGGGACCAGGGTAAGAAGTAGCGCACAAAGCTTGTCTTTGTTCCCAAAAGCCAGCTTTTTTTCTTCTTTTCTCAAATAGACACTCCCATGATTGTTACAACCCAGAGTTTGAAAGAAGTTATTCTGACCACTTTTGCTGACGTTCTCATTGTTTTCACAGAGAGGATTCTCAGAGACCCTCGCGCGGCCATTCCCATCATCAGCTTTGTGTTCTACCCCACAACATTTTAATATTGATTTAGTCGTAAATTATCCACCACAGAATTAAGCCATTCCTCTAGCTATGCTAGGTTCCTCCTGGCCTATCAGCGGGACCCCACACCCGCAGCATACTCAGAGAAGCGCCGTTCTTTGTGAAGTCCTGCTTAAGGATTATTATCGGGGTAGAACCGCCCTGCGTGTGGGAGCAAGCAAGTTTCATTCCTTTCTGCTGTCTGGCACAGAGCTTGAAATACCGTAATTATCAATGCAGAACCAAAGGGAAGGCCTCACGCCACTGATCTGGAGGTCCCCACAACGGGCAGTACGACCCCCTAGCACCCGGGAGTATGCCAGGTTAGCTCCTCAACTTACTTCCACGCTGTGACATGACCCCCAGTCTTTCCCATACCAGGAGTTCTCCGTCACAAGCTGTAAGAAATGTCCTATTGGAATCATCAGCTTGACTTTCTAGGTTAGAAATCTCCGATGCCAAGCGCCAGGAATGTAGCTCGGTGACAGAGCGCATCCTTGTCTAGCATGTGGAAGAGGCGTTAGACTCAGCACCAGTGCTGCTGAAAGAGAGCAGAAAGAAACCTCTGACGCTAAGGGTCATTTCCTTCAAAATTAACGTCTAAGACTGGAGAGTGGTTTCTTTGAATTCAAATAATAGCTGCTGAAGAGAACAATTTATATAGCAAACTGCAGGGACTTGCCACAATCCAGCCGGCACATGTATGCATGTTTCCATGAGATTACAAATTCGGCAAGAAATAATGTTTCATGTTCAGCTTTGGTGTATTGTTGAACAACGTGTGTGTGTGTGTGTGTGTGTGTGTGTGTGCGCGCCTGTACGGTTACTCTTCTACATCTTAGGCAAGCGCGGGGACCAGAGTTCATCCCCAGCACCACATGCTGCGCCGGCCCTGCCCTCAGGCACGCTGGGAAGGCCAACGAGTCGAATCCTAGCGTGGGGGCACATGCCTATAATCCCAGCGCTGGGGAGGCTGAAAAGAGGAGGATCACTACGAGTCTGAGCTGCGTGGTGAGACCCTGCACAAAAAAATACAAAAATACATTTAACAAAGAGAATTCCTCACATAATCTTTACACTGTGTTAACTATGGGAAGTAATTCCAATACTAACAGTTGGTGGAGCGCTGAAGAGAGGGGATATGAATAGGTCGTGCGCGCTTGGCCTGGTACCCAGCTCGCAAAGACCGTGGGAAGTGCCAGTGCTGGTACGCACAGCGCTCCTCCTCAGTCTTTTAAAACACACCGTGGACATCTGCCTGCCGCAGACTGAGCCGCTATGACGGACCCCTGGGGGCCCCGCGAGGGCCTGTCTTGCACCTGCCGGAGAGAGCGCTGCCTTTCGCAGCATGGCCCAGGCCTTCCTCCCACTCTGCGGCCGCAGCAGCCAGGTCCTCTCCCTCCTCCATCCTCAGCAGCCGAGCAAATTGCGTGACTCAGACTAGCCGGCTGATGTTTCTGCCGAAGCACAGAAGCGTGAGCTCATGTATCCCAGCGGCGGCCGCGGGGCTGAGCAGCAGGCCGGAGCCAGAGGGCCAACCCCTCGACAGCTTCGGTCGCGGCCCTGGAGAGCGCAGCCCACGGCTGGCTCCGGGTCCTCCACCGAGCCCAGCTCCTCCCCCTCCCACGCCTGCAGCCCACATCGCTCATCGCATAAACTCTGCTGCAGGCGGAGAGGCTCGGACAGGACAGCTGCGTCTAGGCCTTTTGCCATGCCTCACGCTTACTTTTATTATAAACAGTTTGCCTATCACCTTCCTCTCCCCAGCTGCCAGCCCCTCTTTCTGTCCTGGGGACTGAGTCAGGGATCGTAGACATACGCCACGATGCCCAGCTCACATTTTCTTAAGAGTTAAGAGCCCAGAGCCCACTGGTGGATGATTTGCGATCCTGAATTTAGAGTGGGGTTTTGAGCCTTGGAAAGCTGGGCTCCCAACAAACTTTCTGTAGCTCAGTCCACGCAGAACCTCTGGATGTCAACGCTGACTGTGCACCCCCAGAGGCGTGGCAGCCAGTTCCTGCCTCAGCTTGCTCCTCAGAACTCTCCTCCACGGCCCGGGCTCAGGGTCCTACCTCGAGAACAGTTACCCACGCCTGACAACCGCTGCGCCCTAACGGGAGGGAGGCTGACCTTCTCAGACCCGCCTGAGGCCTGGTCATGGCGTCTCCGGCAGGACACAGCTGACAAGGGAGCAAGCAGGCTCCTCCTTGGGCCTGCCCCATCCTGCCCCCAGGGTCTATCCCAGAGTCGCTGGGCCAGAGCCAGGACTAGGCTGGAGCCCGGAGAGCTGCAGCTCCCTGGGCCCCGCTAGGAGCCCGAGGCGCTCCCGGAGGCTGGTCTGGTGCACAGCCCTCGGGAAGCGTCGGCCCTCAGACCCAGAGGCCTGCGGAGCCAGGAGCCAGCAGGGCTGAAGCAGAGGCCTCTGCATGTTTAGTTTTCCTCCTTCCAAACTGTGGTATTCTATGTCATTCTCATCCTTTAGGGTTAGTAGAAAATACAAGCAATGGTTTGCATGTCTTGTGCCAAAAAATTCTGGACCCTTGTCCAGTCACTGCTGAGACTGATTCAAAGTATACAAAACTGGCTGCCAAGAAGATGGAGCGCCACAGCAAAACCTCCATGCTCAGGAAGACCATGCCGAGCGGGCTCAGGGTTAGGGCCGGCAGCCTTGAAGAGACAGGAGTAGCACACGAGCATGGAAAACTAGAAACCTTGACTAAAACCCAAAATAGAGAAGATGAAAAGGAGCAGCGAGGGCTGGGGAGGTGGCTCAGTAGAGTAAGCGCAAGGGCCTGAGTTCGATTCCCGGTTCCGTAAAAAGAAAGAAAGAAAAGGAGCGGCAAGACTGAGTCGGCGAGCATTTACTGGACAAGTTCACTATGCGCTAGCCACTCACGTTGCTGCTACGGGTAGGGACACTGAGGTCCTCAGTGGCAGCTCGGTCACACCAGGCCTCCTGACCTCAGAAGCTAAGATAGAGATGGGAAGCTTCAGGATGCTAAACGCCGGCTTCCTGGGCCAGCACGCGTCACTAACACAGGGGCATCCTGAGATGTCGGAGGCTTGGCCGGATCGTTCGGCGAGACCACGCACCCTGGGGCGACTCAGCGCAAACAGGGTATATAAAGGGGTCCAGGAAGGCTTCTGCGCGCCCCGCCTCCTTGGAGGAGCTCGATCGTCTCAGCCACACCACCGTGGCGGAGCTCGCTCGGATCTCCACGGCGGCCGCCGCCACTTCCTTAGGAGCTCTGGTCTTGGCAGCTGGCGTGGAAGGAAGGGAGGGGGCTTGGCAGGTGCCACGGCGGCTGCTCCTGTCCCACTCTTTGCCGTTTTCTGCCGCCATGAACTGCTGCCCTCTGCCATGTGCCCCTCCTCTACCTTGGAGCCAGCTGAGTAGGGCCTGAAACCTCCGCTAGCGGTGAGCTAAGTAAACCCTGCCTTTCTTAATTTTCGGTGTCAGTATTTTGTCCAAGAAAGAGTATAAAGTAACTGACACAATTCTCTACCGCAGTCCTCCAGCAAAAATGCTTTCTGCGGGGGTGTGCACGGCTCATGCCTGCAGTCCCACCGACTCAGGCAGCTGCAGTGGAAACACAGCTAGAACTCAACGGTTCAAAGCCAGCCGGGGCAACGTAGCAAGACCAGGCTCAAAAGTATTTTTTTTTTTCTTTTCTCATTGCCAAATGGTATGTTCTTTGAGAGATTTTGAGAAGGAAAGAAAAATTAAAATCACATCTCTTATCTCCGTTCAAATGCTATCATAATGATAATTTGATCTCTTTTTAAGCTTTTTTTTTTTTTTTTCTGAGAGGCTTTTCTTTTGCCTAGCTGAAATTAGTCACTCCGTGTGTGACACCCTTCTCCCATTGTCCTTTACTTAATGTCCATCTTCATTAATTTTATCACCAGCGCGCACATGAGCTGTCCTGGACACAAGGCAGATTTTTAAGCAGTGACCTTCACTGGATCCTAAGCCTGGGGTCTGTGCCCTTGGGCTTAGCGAGAGCCGGATGGAAACTCCCCGCGTGCAGCCCTGTTCCTGTGACAGGGACGCAGGGCCAGAGCGATGGGCCCTGGCTGGTCACTCCAGGAGAGGCAGGAGCCTCCTTCCCAGAAGGAAGGAGGGCAGATTGCTCTTTGGAGGTTGTGTGGCAAGGATCCTGGATTCTCGCTCAACTTTTTGGAATGTAAATGCATGTCTCCCAGGACAGAATAACTTCAGAGTTGGAGCCCCCTTGAAATATAAACACATAACTGCAGAGTGAGGTAAGGATCTCTAGAGCACTCCACTAGCTCAGCAACTATGACTAGCTCCTACGGCTTGCTGCTCACCCAGTGCTGGGAAGCAAAGGCATTCAGCCCTCCCAAATTTATCTGTCGAACCCTAACCCTCAGCGCGATGGTATTTGGAGATTGGGCCTTGGGAGTTACTTAGGCTCAGATGAGGTCAGCAGGGTGGGGCCCTCACACAGGGATTAGTGCACCAAAGCCGGAAGAGACCACTGAGTTTCCTCTCTCTATGCCTGGTGAGGACACCACGAGAAAGCAGCGACCTACCAGCCAGGAAGAGGCCTCCCCAGACGCTGCACTGCTGCACTGCCTGCGAGCTGATCTTGAACTTCCAGCCTCTGAAACTGTGAGACATAGCTGTCTACTGGTTAGTTAAGCTATCCGGCCTTACTATTTTGTGACACCAACCCCAGCTGACCCTGGCACCTTAGATGCCAAGTATTAGCAAAATTTGTTCAAAAGCCTGCAGGAACATTTTTTCTACACCCTGTGCTTTATAACATGCTACTTTTCTTATAAATCCAAAGTGTTCTTATAGAATGTTGTCTTCAAGATTCCCTCAGAAATATTAATCTAATATTTTGTTTATGATTATTATTTATTTATTAATGTATCTTGTACAGGATTTCACTAAGTAGCTCAGACTCATAGTGATCCTCCTCTTTTTAGCCTTCCCAGTGCTGGGATCACAGGTGTGCGCCACCGCGCCTGGGCTCAGTGCACCCTGGGGCAGGGCCAGCATGGCATGTGGTGCCGGGGATCAAAGCCTGGTCCCTGCACTTGCCTAAGCAGGCACATAGTCCCTGAGCTGTTTAGCTGGCCCGAATTGTTTATGTTTAACTTTTATTAAGTTCTCTTTTTCTTCCAGTACTGAGGATCAAACTTCGGACCTTGCACTTGCCAGGCAGATGCTTATGTTGCAGAGTTATGTCCCCAGATCCTTTAACTTTTATTAAGTTCTGATTTAATAAATTTTTTGCAAAACCTTCACCTACATATAAATATATTGCTCTTTTACTTTTAAAAAGACACGTGAAGGATATATTTGTAACTGGCTCCCAAAATATGATCCTTGGTTTCCTGACTGAATAATATTAAAGAATAAACAACCAAAATCACAAATTACAAAGCCAGGTTCTCTATTTTTAGCCACGCCTTAAAGTCAGCTGGGAGCCAGGCATGGTGGCGCTCACCTGTAATTCCAGCACTCAGGAGGCTGAGGCAGGAGGATGGTTGTGAGTTCCAGACCAGCCTGAGTTACAAAGTGAGCTCAACACCAGCATGAACTGCATAGTGAGACCCTGTCTTTAAAAAGCCTAAATAAATAAATAATGACATCAGCTGAGAAGTTTTTCAGACCAGCAGCCCAAGGGTTGCTCTGTGCAGAGGAGGGGACAATTGCAATAGAAAAGGAGGGAGAAAAGAGAGAGAGAGAGAGAGAGAGAGAGAG
>NW_004524590.1:2508968-2513379 GCF_000260255.1 Octodon degus | reverse complement strand
AAGGGAAGGGAAGGGAAGGGAAGGGAAGGGAAGGGAAGGGAAGGGAAGAGAGAAAAGAAAGGCCTTCCAGGATCTTCCTGGCATTTCTTCATGGCCACAGAAACACACAGGAGAGAGACTCAGGTGGGTGATGAAAGCAGTAGGCTCTGGGCTTCGCGCCCTGCGTCTGGCCAGGGAGCCACCCCCAGGTGGGTGGGCAGGGATGTGGAGGAGTGCGCCAGCTGCGGGCAGGGCACCAAATGGGACCGGAGTCACTTTAGCCTGCTCGAGGGAGCAGCCGTGGCCGGCTAACAGAAGCGAGGCTGATGGAGAGTGCCTGGTTTGCATGTGGTGTGAGTCTGTTCCCCAAAGATTCCTGTGAGGACCTTGCTCACCGGCGAGACAGTGATGAGATGGCAGAAGGAAGTGCGCTCGCGGGAGGAGGCTGCCCCCAAGAGGGTCCGTGCTGTCTCACGGGTGGGTCGGGTCTCGGAGGACTGGGTTGGCCACCTTGAGCTTGGGCTGCTCTAAAGCACATCCATAGACATCGATCATCTTGCTCGGTGGCCCTGTAAGGAGAGTCACAGGGAGAGAAGACATTCTCTCAGACTTTCACAGAGAGCAAATTGGTCAAGCAATGGCCGTGACTCATCCACATGGCTGACACTGACAAAGGATCTGCAAACTGCGGTACAGTGTTACAGGATAAATCCTGAGGGTTCTTGACTGACCATATCAGATACAAAAGTTACATTATTTGGTATATAGGGCTTGCTTTGTCTTGGTCTTAACCATCCAGCAGAAAAGTAAAAAATGAGGTATATAAAGTAAAGCCATATTAATAGGCTGAACTGTGAAAGGCTCAAGTCAACAACTTCTGCAGATAACACACTATTATTGTGGACTGCTGGACTGTGTTGGATTGTTTTGCCAAATTCATGCACCTAGAGACCCTCTTTCACCCCCCCTTGGAACACCCACCACCACTCCGTAGTACCCCCCCACCCTGCCCACCGAGTAGAAATTTCTGTTGCGTTCTGGGAACCCCCAGATCCAGTCGTAGCCCAGGCCCAGTGAGTGTGTGGGAGAGCTGCTTCTCCCACCTACTCTACCTTGTCCCCTCCAGACTCAGCTCAGGCCTGGCATACAGGCCTGGGGTGAAACCCTGCAGCTGCAATCCATGCAGAGTATAGGGGACAGAACCACCCAGCTAGTCCAGGAGCAGAACATCTTGCCAGAGGGGCACAATAGGTTCACCCCCAAGGGTGGCAGCAGGAAGGAGCTGAGCACAGCAGCCAGACCCAAGCCAGGCACAGCTGGATAAATCCAAACTTTGTAGTTCTGCACCTGAACTTCAGTATGTGCTAAGGTTATAACTGCACAAAAGCTCTACAACAAAGGTCAGAAGACAGTGCTACACAAAATGACAATGAGAAAGAGCAAAATGCAATCTCAGACCCCAAGCCCACCCATAACAAGTACAGAGGACACTAACACAGAACAAATTGGGAATCACACAGCTGAAATCAATGAATCAACGGCTTCTGAAATAAAGAAACAGCTGCAGAAAGGTATAGAGGAACTCAGATTGGAAATGAGAAAAGAAATCCCTGAATTAATAACATCTGCAGGGGCCAGGGAGATAGCTCAGTAGAATAAGCGCTTGCCTGGCAACTGCAGGGGCTTGACTTCAATCCCTGGTTCCGAGAGAGAGAGAGAGAGAGAGAGAGAGAGAGAGAGAGAGAGAGAGAGAGAGAACAAAATAACATCTGTATTAAAGAACCAAATGCAGAAACATATGGAGGAAACCCAATGCCCACACAGAACAAGTGCAGAGGACACTAGCTCAGCTCAAATGTGTGAATTAATAGTGTCAATAGTAAATAAGCAACAGCAGGAAGTCATAGAGGAACTCAGAGTGGAATTCTTTTCTACTAGCTCAGCTCAAATGTACGAATTAATAGCTTCGATAGTAAATAAGCAACAGCAGAAAGTTATAGAGGAACTCAGAGCGGAACTTTCTGAAATAAGAAAAGAATTCTCTGAACTCATAGCATCTAAAGTAAAGAATCAACTACAGAAACATAGGGAGGAAACCCAATCTGAAAAAAACACTGCAGTAAAAGAATTTATAACTGCTTCTAAAGAAGATATTGAATTCACGCATCTATAGTATTTAGATGCCAATGGAATACCCATCTCTGACAGGACTAAACAAAAAAAGAGGATACAAAGGAAGGACCATTTTGTATCTGTATATACAAAATAGTTAGGACAGATATACAGCCACTTTCGCTTAATTCAGTGAGAAGAAAGATTTGTACTAATAATGTTTGGACAGGCTACCCTGTCTGCCTCTTGTACTATGGATAACCACTAAGAAGATAACAATGTACAATATATTAATTATTGAAACTGTCCTATTAATCAGTTTTGAAACTGTCTCATTGCTATTTGTTTCTCAATAAAATAAAATTTAAAAAATAATAAAGAAATAAAGCACATCCCCCGCACCTGCTGAATTCTTTCTGTAGGGCACCATGTCCCTTTCTCCTTCTCTGCCATGCTGTAATACAGCAGAGGCCTCCCCAGACATAGCTGTGTGAATCACAGGCCAGAACTCCGCGCCAGAGCAAAGCGTTGCTTTTCAAGAACCAGCCTCTAGGGGCCGGGGAGATGGCTCAGTGGAATAAGCGCTTCCCTGGCAAGCGCAAGGGCCGGAGCTCAATCCCCGGTTCCTGGCGTCTTGTAGCAACACGGAACACACTAAGGCAGAGGCTTCTCGGGCGGGGACCCTCCAGAATAAGAAAAGCAGAGCAGCCCTGACGCAGGCCTCCCAACCTTGCCCGGCGGGCTGCAAAGCTCTGTAGGGAAGCCAGTCCCAACACCAGCTGACCCCAAGTTGTGCAAGCAAGTACAATGGAGACCTTCCACGTCACCTGGCCTGACCCAGCCCAGGTCAGCCGAGTGCTTGCCCCCAAGATGTACCGGTAAGCTAGGGAGACCCCAGGAAAGCTACCCCACAGGAGCTGCCTGCAGGCCTAGCTGCCAGCCGAGAAGCCCAACCTGAAGTCAACAGAGCCACCAGCCCAGACAACTTGCAGACTTGCTGTCAATATGCCAGAGCTACTCAAGAAGCCAGGCAAAGCCCTGAGGCCCCTGGCAGCCCCAGGATCACAGGAGCTCAGCTGGTCCTGGGAGCTAGCTCTGATGGGGCAAAGACTCCATTTTGGGCTGGGGAGATAGCTCAGCAATCTGAGGGCCTGCCTGGCAAGTACAAGGACCTAGGTTTGATCCCCACTACTGCATGCCATGCTGCCCTCGAATGCCAGGTACACCGTGCCGGCCACCAAAACCAGGTAAAGTGGCACACACCTGTAATCATAGTGCTGGGGAGGCTGAGAAAGGAGGACCACCAGGAGTCTGAGCTGTGCAGTGAGACCCCGTGTCAAATAAATAAAGGATGAGAGAGAGAGAGAGAGAGAGAGAGAGAGAGAGAGAGAGAGAGACTCCATTTTAAGGGAGGGTCACTTAAGTTAAACTCACTCTCTCACCCTCCTCCCATGTAGCTAACTATAAACCCACTTAGAGAAAAACGAGGCTCATAAAATAGGAACAAGAAGAATAACTCGGGGAATAGGGCAAACATTAAACTTCACCACCCCATGGCAGGCAGATGGTCAGCAGTGTCTGGAAAGTGTGAACCTGGCGGCAGTTGTGTGACATTCTTGTAACATTGCTGAAAATGAGATAACAAGTAGTATTGCCGTTACTATGGAAGCCTGAAAGTATACAGAGTTCAGGCAACGTGGGAGTCCTGCCCCAGAGCGAGGGCCTTGGTCAGTCATGGCCTCCTTGTTCCTTCCCACGTGGTCTCTTCAGTGGGAGCTTCTCTTGGTGTCGTCTGCTGCTCCAGCTCCAGCAGCCTCTTGCAGCCCACAGGACTTCTCTAAGCAAGTGTCCCGAAGGAACTCCATGTTACAAAGCACTTCCTTCCATGCAGGAGGAGCCTGGAACCCCTGATTTCTTTGCTGAGACTTGGATGGCCCATTCTTGAAATGTTGTAAAGACTGGAAATTCTCTTGACTGCTTTAGATTTCAGAGGAGACAAGCAAATCACAGAGGCACCTCCCGGGCCTGCCCGATATCGTCACAGACGTGCTGCTGTGTGCCTACTGAGCAGCGTGACGCGAGTGCCGTACGTGGTAAGGGCGTAGGGCTGTAGGTAAGACGAAAGCCCTCAAGGGCTGGAGACGAGCAGCAGCAGTCCGGCTCCCTGATTAAGTCCCTGGAAGCAGAACGACTACTCTGCTACGTTAGTAGTATTGTACTGGAGCTGCCAGCTGGGCGCTGCGTTGTTTCCAGTGACCAGGACAGATGCTGTGAGGCCTGCATCGCCACCACCAACAAGATGGACCTTTCCTTTACATAT
>NW_004524590.1:2506671-2508868 GCF_000260255.1 Octodon degus | reverse complement strand
CTTTTTTAGTAGGTAGGTAATTTTAAAAAGCAAATTTTCCAGATACTGAATGGAGCTCATATTAAAAAAAATGCAGAAAATAATTGTTATTCGAATCATTATTCTTAAATGCATCAGCAACTCAGATTTGAAGATTGAGGATGGCAAGCTCGAATCTGCAGATGTGAAGATTTGAAGGTTTCTGACTTATAAGTGTCTGTCAGTCGCCTCTGTTACAGAAGAATTCAAATCGTGATCTTGTGGTCCACGATTTGTAAGGAAATGATCTCCTCTGGATAGAAATTCGATAGAATTAGTTTCTTTCACTTAACATATTCCCAGTTAATAAACTTTTACTGCCAAATGAAAGAGTACATAATTTTTTTTTTCCAAATTACATGGAAGTATTTACTTGATAAATTAAGTTGGAAGTGGTACACACGATTATACTGAAGCAGAGTGAGCCATTTATTAAAGCACTGCGTGACAAAGTTTTTGATCCAATATTATATGCCAACATTGCCCCCTTCATTAACATTTCGCCTAAAACATACAATATAATCTTTCCAGAGCTAGACAATACCTGTCTTTTTTTTTAATTTTTTTTAACATTTATTTATTGGGGGGGGCAGCTCAGCCCATCAGGGGGCGCAGCTGGCTGGCATGTGGTGCTGGGGGATCGAACCGCAGTCCCTGTGCTTTGCCAAGCTTGTTCCAAGTAGGTGCTTTAGACCACTGAGCCATCTCTCCAGCCCCTGTCTTCTTTTTTTTTTTTTTAATGTTTCCTTTATTTTTTTTTTTTTTTTTTATGGTCAGCTCAGCCCACCCTGGGGGCGGGGCTGGCATGGCATGTGGTGCTGGGGATCGAACCGAGGTCCCTGCATGCTTGTCTAAGCTTGCCTAAGCAGGCGCTTTAGACCACTGAGCTATCTCACCAGCCCAGAATACCTGTCTTCTAATACTCAATGATTTCACAGTGAGATGAATTTTCTTGAAGTCTACATTTTCTTGATGACACAATGATAAGTGAATGCTTTTTTTAAAAAAATCCCATTTGTCTGAAAGTTAAATTTCATACACCCTGTTCACTGGTCCAAAATTAAAATTCTTGATTAAAGCACCTGCTGAGGCAGATGCAGGGGCCGGGAGTTTGATCCCCAGGCCTGTTATGCCGGCCCGACCGTGGGGCATGCTGAGACAGCGATTAAGACTGGGCGTGGTGACGCATGCCTGTAATCCCAGCACTAAACAGGAGAATCACTACGAGTCTGATCTACGCGGTGAGACCCTGGACACCCTGTCCTAAAATACAAAAACAACAACAAAAAAATAATAAATAAATAAAATTCTCAATATATCATGTAAAGATACCAAGGAATCTCCCTTCTTCCCACCAAAAATAATATATATTAACAACAAATTGACGATAAGAGTTGAGTTTTAAACTGCGCTTTGTTATTATAACATGGTCCCTTTTTATCTGATTAGCCATAAGCATGCAAAACATTCTCCTATAAATGAACTTGTCCTACAGCCCTTTGTACTGTGACAATTGTAAGGCTCATTTGATTTTGACTTTTATCCTTTTCTGCAGCACTTCTAGGCAGTGTGTGTGACACACACCACAGAGGTAGGAAACACTACCTTTCATAAATTATCTTAATTGTACAGAATTCCTGAAAATTAAGTGCAAAATGTTACCTCACGCCTGTGATGGTCACAGGTCCCTTGGTGGCCCCTGCAGGCGCGGGGCGCAGCGCTCGCTCCGCTTCAGCCTCGGGGCCACGCAGCGTCGAGGAGCGAGCGAGCGAGCGCGCTCTGCGCACACCACAGCGCAGTCCTCATGGCTGTTTTCAGCTTGACATCCAGGACGAGCGTCCACGCCCGGCCCCGGCGGCGCTCCGCGTCCCAGCGCCACCTGGCCACGGCCTTCCCCTCTTCAGCGAGAACGTCCTGTGGCCTCCGCCGCCGTGCAGCCTGCGCCCCGAGTGAGAGGACAAGGCACCGGGCCGTGGTGCGGCGGGACCCAGCAGGGACCGTCCTCGGGAAAGCACCGCCTGCAGCGCGGCGCTGGGCCCGCGAGTGCACGCTCGAGCAGCCGCGCAGGTCGGGTCGCAGGCTCTAGCAAGCGCCACCGGCTTCTCCGCCTCCGCTTCCGGCTGGCTGCTGCACACGCTGCACTTGCGCCAGGATCGAGCTGCACACGCTGCACTTGCGC
>NW_004524590.1:2496262-2506305 GCF_000260255.1 Octodon degus | reverse complement strand
AGGATCGAGCTGCACACGCTGCACTTGCGCCAGGATCGAGCTGCACACGCTGCACTTGCGCGAGGATCGAGCTGTCCTTCCGCGTCGCGCGAGGAAGGTTGCGAGACGAAGCGCCCCACAAGGGCTCTCGCTGATTAGGCTTACTAGGATACGCGCTGCAGCTAATCTGTCCCCGAACAGCGCAGCGTTGGTGTAAGACCCACCACGCACAGAATGAAGTGTGGTAGGCGCCCCGCACGCTCAGGGAAGGAGGAGGGGGTGCGCACCCCCGAAAACGCTAGACCAGCAGTCTGAGGCCCTTGAAACAACGCACGCAGGTCTTCCACAAACGCTCTCTTCCCGGCTTCAAACTTCTTATAGCACAAAGATTCACACTGTCAAATTTTTTGGCCCTGGAAATACTATACAAGAGTGAAGGGATCAAAACAAAACTGATAGTGAATTTTAAGAACACCCCAGCAAAACACCGGGTGCTGCCGCACCCTGTAATCCCAGCGCTGGGGAGATTGAGACAGCGGGAGCACTGTGAGTCTGAGCTGCGTAGGAGACCCTGTGCCAAAGAAATAAAAAATAAAATAAAAAAAGAATTCTTAGCAAAAAAATATTTTTGAGCTGGCACAGCAAAAATAAAGTTGGTCATCAAGTTACATGAGACTAATGGTCTAAACAATCTGCAAGTCAAATATAGTAAGTGCTGAGTTCATGGCTGACGTTTTCAGGTTTGTTTGTTTTTTGTTTGTTTGTTTTCATTTTCAGTTTTTACTAGTGATTTTTTTTAAAAAAAAATCATGATAGGATAGGTATGGTTAAAGGATATACATCCTAAGATATAAGCAGCCTCGCTCAAAGATAGGTAGTTATTACTTTTTTTCCATAATCAAACTTTTCTCTTTGCCAGAAAATAACAAAAGAAAAAAAATAAACAAATTCTTTTTCTGTATTTTAAGGAAGGGTCTGTAAGGAGTTCAGGGTCTCACTACTAGATCCAACTCATAGTGATCCTCCTGTTTACAGCCTCCTACGGGCTGGGATTCCAGGAGCACACCACCATGCCCAGTCTCAACTGCAGGTCCCGAATGCCCTGGGGGCGGCCCGGGGGGGACACCTGGCCCCTGGCCTGCTTGCAGGCTCCTTAATGAAAAAAAATTTTGAATACACATTAAGCTATACTTTTAAAAGCTGTGTTTTTAACTGCTTGAATTACCAAACACAATCTTCAAATTTCCATCAAAAGGAAAAAAAAAATAATAATGTGTCCCAAGATCTGCTTTAGGACTGGTTGTCACAATTAGAACCACTCCAAACCCTCCAAATTGTTTCCAGTTTAGAATTTCAGAATGTCAGCCTTGATTGGATTTAAACAAATCTGGTTTCTTTCCTTATTAACAAGTTAGGATATTTCAGAAATATAAGCTACTGATGTATAGTTACATATATGAATTCAATTTTTTTAAAATTTTATTTATTTATTTATTTGTGTGTGTATGTGTGTGGCCAGTTCAGCCCACCAGGGGGCGGGGCCGGCTGGCATGTGGCGCTGGGGATTGAACCGCGGTCCCTGTGCTTTGCTAAGCTTGTTCTAACTAGGTGCTTTAACCACTGAGCCATCTCACCAGCCCCTGAATTCAAATTTTTAAAAATTAGAAATTCACTAAGCAGGAAAATCGGCATGCATCATCCTGGTACTGAGAAAATCCTAAATTTAACATTAAAATCCCTTCCATTCCCTTAGGTTGAAACCTAGTGGGTTGTTGTTGTCGTTTTTGTTTTCAAAATACAAGTCAATTTATATCACATTGATACAAGAGAAATCTAACTCCCAACCTGCTAGATGTCAGATGTTCTTAGTTTGTGTCCCCTGAAATCAAAGAATGGATTCCAAAGACAAAGGAGGTTGAATAAAGAAGGCTTATTGGGGAATAGGAATAGATCTTGAGAGACAAGAGGGGTCCCGCGTGGGGGCCACCAAGGCCTCTGTCGGCGGCAATATACACAAAGCCGCTCTGTGCACACAAGGTGGGTCGAGCTGTAACCAAGCAATACAAGTACACACACAGCCACTTATCTCATCCTGACCCCACAGCGGGTCGGGGCACACAGCAAGGGTCCTGAAGCAGGAACCTCTTGGAAAGGGATGGACCCAGGGGCCCCAGGGCACCCACTTGGGCCTCGGAGGCACAACTGGACCTCATGGATGAGGCTTACCATCACAGTTCTGCTTCACCCTTGGGAAGTGGGCAGGCTGAGCCACTGCGACTCTAGCCTGAAGCCTGTGGGCCCCCAGCCACAGCTCTGATGCAGCGGCTGGATTCGTACTGACGTCCCTGAAAGCCCAGTCCCCCGACTGCTACCGATTTCCCTCTGACTTAGCTGTCTACAATAATATGAAAAAGCGTATAAAGCTGTTTTCAAAAGCTGGAGGTTTTCTTTGCAGAACAGCTATGTCCAACAGCGCGAACATAAAGAGAAAGAAGTGCTTACACGACGTACAGAGCAGGAGGGCAAATTTATTAATTACCCAGAAAGAAAATACTTTGTTGGGTTTTTCTTATATTTATAGGACCATTTCTTTCCTTTTTTCAAAATTCAGATTTATTTTTAAAGTAGAAACTTGAATGTTGTCTTTTTTAAAAAAAATTTTTCCATAATTTTATTGAGAAACAAATAACAATGAGACAGTTTCAAACCAAATTGGTAGGATAGTTTCAATAATTAACACATTGCATACATTCTTCCCAGTGGTTAATTGCTATACAAGATGCAGACATGATATCCTATTTACAAACACCATTAGAACAAATCCCTCTACTCATTAAGAGCATGTAAGTATATATCTATCCTAAGCACTTTGAATACACAGATACAAAATGGACATTCATCTGTATCCCCTTTTTTGTTTAGTTCCGTTATTTGAATGTTATAGGTGTGTAAACTCAGCAAAATATTCTAAGAGTCCAGTAGTCCATAATAGTATTGGGTCTTCCGCTTGACTGGCCATGTCAGAAATTGTTGACCTGAGTCTCCTCCAGGTCAACATAACAGCATGGCTTTACTTCCTATACTTCGTTTTTATACTTTTCTGCTGGATCGTTAAGACCAAGGTAAAGCAGGACTTATGCAACAAGAGTTGTAGCTTTTGGGTCTGATAAGATCAGTGAAATCCCCTCAGGATTTATCCTGAGATCCTGTAACTCAGGTTATAGAACCTTTGTCAGTGTCAGCCCTATGGATGAGTCACGGCCATTGCTTGGCCAGTGTGCTCTCTGTGAAAGCCTGAGAGAATGTTTTCTCTCCATGTGACTCTCCTTAGGCACATTCTACATCAGTGATCGCTTTCCTCTTTGACCCCATAATCTCCTTGATCAGAAAATTTGGGAGTTACATGACATGAGTTACATGACATTACAGTACCAGTTCTCATATGTCCTGAGTCTTAATTGACCTTGGAAGGCTAGGGCCAAAATGTTGGCTTTCCTCGTGGCCCTCTTTTTTCTCTAATTTGGTCTGCAAACTTAGGTTGTTAACCCTCCACAAGAGAAGTTCATTGTTATTGCCATATAACCTAGGCTGTTAAGCTTAACCTCACTATCTGTCTGAATATCAAACATCTTAGGCATAACATGAAACAGGTATTTTTCATCAAGTATTGATATGTTGAACTTTAAGTCCTTACAGAATATGATGAAAAAACATTTAAAAATTAGAATATATTTTTTAAAATAGGCATAAAGAATTATATACTTTTTTTTTTTTTTTTTTTTTTTTGCGGAACTGGGGATTGAACTCAGACCTTGCGCTTGCCAGGGAAGCGCTTATTCTGCTGAGCCATCTCCCCGGCCCCAAGAATTATATACTTCTTATGTTTACCCATAAGTCCAAAAATCTAACCATATACAACCTTGAAGCAGGACAGGCCCACAACATTCCTTTTCCTGTCTCATGCCTTCCTTCACCACCCCCTTCTTTTTGAACAATCGTCTACCCGAGAGACAGCACAGCAGCAACTGGCAGGTCATGACAAGCAGCCAGTATTCAGAAGACCAGAATGACAGGCACTCCAAGCATGAAACTACTATTACAGATTACCATCTTCAGTGTAGTTGCTTAGTTCACAGGTATCAGTATATATAGTTAGTCAGGATGAGAATCTTTCTAACTAACTGCTAGATTCAAAAATCTTCTGGAGATTCTCAGCATCATTGCCTTGCCCATCTTGTACATATAACTGTATGGCTAGTCACTGTCATGTTTCCTAGCTCTTCTCCTTTCCCTCTCTTAATTAGATAGTCCTCGAGTTCCTGCTTTCCTTTTAATTGTATTATACCTTTCTATTTGTATTTCTTCTTTTGAGTTCTTATACAATATCTTGGTTTTTTTTGCACTGTGGATCGAACTCAGAACCTTGTGCTGGCCAGGCAGGCGTGTATGCACCTGAGCTATATCCCTGGCCCAGAAAGAAAGTATCTTGAAAGAGAGAAAGAGAGAGAGAACTGCTGGGAACATTAGCATAGGCCTATAATCCTAGAATTTCGGAAGGCTGAGGCAGGAGGATCGAAAATATCAGTCCTTTCTGGGGCAATTAGGAAGACCCTGCTCAAGATTTAAAAAAAAAAAATCAAAAGATTTGGAGATGTAGCTCACTGCAAAGGTCTTGGATTCAATCCCCAGCACTGGAAAAAAAAAAGGGGGGGGGGAGACAAGAAAAAGAAGCATACTGCATTAATCAAAGGACAAATACACAGCAATTTACTCTAGCAATTTTAATTGCTTTTGTTTTCAATTCTAGAGTCAGGCAACATTTCATTCTATAAACAGAATAAGTGTTCTGATGTCCCAGAAGAAAAGGTTGGGGCTTTTTGTTTTGTTTCTCAGACAGGGCTGCACTACGCAGTTTGGCCTGGCCTTGTGCTCACTTTTGTAGCCCCCAGGCTGGTCTCGAGCTTGAAGTGATCCTCCTGTCTCAACCTCACGAGTGCTGGGCTTACAGGTGCGTGCCACCACGCCCAGTACCAGGGCCAGCACGACTAGCCCGGGGGTCCAGGGCCTCAACTCAGGGCCTTGTGCTTGCCAGCTAGGTGCTTATGCCTCTGAGCTACCTCCCCTGCCCGGAGGTTGGTTTTATAGAGAACAGCTTTAAAAAAGCAGAAGCAGAAACAAAAAGAGACTGCCCATGTCAATGTTCCTTTACAGGGTAAGAAGCCAGAACAGCAGGCACACAGCGGATTAGTGGACGGGGGTAACCTCAGATGTCCTTTCTTGTGTAACTGTTAAGGAAAGAGGGAACTTCATGGTCAGTTCCACTGAAACTGGCTGCTTTCCAAGCCTGCCTGGCTTACCATAGTTCAGACGGGCAGCTTGGTGACACTTCATTAGCTGAAAACACTGTGTTGTTGGTGACAAGGAGAGTTGTACACCATTCATTACAGCGCATGGTGTTTGGCTTCCTGTGTGCACCTTGGGGTCCCCCACTGACACTAGTAGTATGACACAGACCTACAGATGTCCGCCTGACTTGTCATCACTTTGAAGGGGCAGCCACCATCTGTTGATTTTTGTTGCTGTTTGTTGTTTTAATTTTATATATTTGGTACAGGGTCTCACTACGAAGTTCAGACTCATAGTGATCCTCCTGTCTCAGCCTCCCAGCACTGGGATTGTAGGCATACACCACCATGGTGGCTAGCACTGCGGGCCTGGGACTGGGCCAGCACAGCATGTGGTACCAGGGATCGAACCCAAGTCCTTGTGCTTGGCTACAAAGGTGCTTAGTCCACTGAGCTATCTTTGCGGCCCTACCATCTGTGAAATGTCAGCTCTTTTCCAAAGCACAAGTCTCTCTTCAGAGCTTGAACCTGCGTGCGTTTGAGGACCAACAAGACAGAGCCAGAGAGCACGCAGCGCCTGCCTGTCGGAATGTTTGCACACATGTAGAACTCCACAGCGTTCAGTTGTTTAAGCACCTGCTTATACAAACACAGTTCGGCGCAGGATACCACGGTTTGATTGCCTTACCAGACCCACCCTTAAGGCAGCCTGAGCCAGCCAAACAAAAATCCTTCTCAACTTTTTAGGGCCGGGGATGTAGCTCAGCGGCACAGTACCTGCCTAGCAAGCATGAGGCCCAGAGTTTGATTCCCAGTACCAAAAAGGAAAATAGTAAAAATAAAACCAAGAAAAGTCCAGTTGGAAAAAATCGGGGGCCTGCTGGTTAGCTCAGTTGTTGATCTTTGTAGCAGTTACAACCTTCGCACCTACTGAAGTTCAGGTGCACAACTACAAAGTTTGGATTAATCCAGCTGTGCCTGGCTTGGGTCTGGCTGCTGTGCTCAGCTCCTTCCTGCTGCCGCTCTTGGGCTTGATCCTGTTGTGCCCCTCTGGCAAGATGTTCTGCTCCTGGACTAGTTGGGTGGTTCTGTCCCCTACACTCTCTGCAGCGATTGCAGCTGCAGGGTTACACCCCAGGCCTGTATGCCAGGCCTGAGCTGAGCCTGGAAGGGACAAGGTGGAGTAGCGGGGAGAGGCAGCTCTCCCACACACTCACCGGGCCTGGGCTAGGACTGGGTCTGGGGGTTCCCAGAACGCGGCAGAAATTCCTACTCGGCGGGCGAGGTGGGGGACGTGCTGCGGAGTGGTGGGGGGCGTCCCAAGGGGGTGGAAGAGGGTCTCACCCACGCTGCACCTGGGCTGCAACCAGTAGGTCCTGCCGGCTCAGGGTAGCTGGAAGCTCTCCCACACACTCACCGGGCCTGAGCTAGGACTGGATCTAGCTCAGTTGTTTAAGCACCTGCTCATGCAAATGCAATCAGGCGCAGGACACCGAGGTTCAAAACCCACCTCCACCTGCTTTACCAGACCCACCCTTAAGGCAGGCTGAGCCAGTCAGAACAAACAAACAAGGGCCGGGGAGATAGTTCAGTAGAATAAGTGCTTGCCTGGCAAGTAGCAGGGCCTGAGTTCAATCCCTGGTTCCGCAAAAAAATAAAAAATAAAAAATCATTCAGAACTCCACGGTGAAGGGAGAAAGTCGGGGGAAAACCACCTAGTAGCTCACTAGGAAGACTTTAGCTTGTACCCAAATGAAGTCATTTCTTCTTCCAGTATAAAGGGCCTGAAAAACTGTCAAAGTAAAAGTAAGCCACCGGGTGAATCTGATCTCGCCCCACTATTTCTTCCAAAGCCAGCGAGGAGGAGCCAGCCCTGAGGCCGGCTGCGCGCTTCCACCCCTGCCGGCCAGGCCTTCGGGGCCCTTTCAGTCCCAAGTGAGTGCATTCTCTTTCTGTTCTTAGCTGCTGACACCCCCAACAGGGCTCCAGGCAAGGCAGAGCAGCCCCCATGCTGAAGGGTGTGCTGAAGTAGCTGGTGGCTGTGTGTGAGGTCTGGGGCTGGTGTTAAATGTCTCACACACACCCATGCGCACCACACTCATGCGCACAGTTTCACACTCACGCCCACACACACACACACACTGAGAAAGAGACTAAGCAGATGTGCTGAAATGTAAACAAGTAGTGGCTTTGGATAAGATATAGGATCATCCATAGATTCATTATGCTGTCCTATTTTTTTGTATGGTTGAATTTTTACTTATTTATTTAGTGGAACTGGGGATTGAACTCAGACCCTTGTGCTTGCCAGTCAAGCGCTTATCCTACTGAGTCCTCTCCCGGCCCCTGGTTGAAATTTTCCAAAATCAACTTTTTAGAAAAAACAAGGGATGCCACAGCTCCGGGATAATGTTACTCTGTGGAAGCCTTGAGTCCAGCCTGCGGCTCTCTGGGTCACGCAGCTTCCGGGGATTTCCAGGCTGCAACTTCATAGCGACCAAAACGCTACTCATGAGCCTGGGCTCCAAGTCCCCTGGGCCCCAGTCCCCTCGGGTCCCAGCCCCAGCCCGGCCCTGGCTGGCTCCCCCTGGGCTGTCAGTGCCTCCCAGCCGCACTGAAACTGGAGGGCCCCTGGCCTGGGACGACAGGGTGAGCAGCCCCACCTACTGGCAGGACGCGGGCAGCGAGCGCCACGCCCACGCGGCTCCGCGGCTCCAGCCTCAGCCAGGTCCGGCGTGTCAGAGCCGTGGGGCACAGCGGGAGCGCGGGCTTCGGAGGTGGACAGTGTGCAGTAAGTGCTCAGTAAGTATTTGTTGGCCGCATGGACAGCGTGGATAAAACAGACCAGCTCCGATGTCGGTAGGATTTTGCTGACGTTGTTGGGAGGGGCCCTTCTTGTTTCTGTTTTATTTAGTTTGGCTTGGTAGCTTTGTGCATTGCTAGGGATAAAACCCAAGAGCTTGTGCATGCCAGGCAAGTACTTTCAACGGAGTAATGCCCCTACCCCTTAAAAAAAATTTGTTTGAGACAGGATCTCACTAAATTGCCCAAGCTGGTCTCAAATTTATAATGCTCCTGCCTCGGCCTCCTGAGTAGCTGGGATTACAGGTATGCACCACCGCACCCGACCCACCATTGTGGTTTCAAGAAAGTTATTTTTTTTTTAATTTTAATTCTTTTTTATACAAGGTCTCGCTACACAGCTCAGACTCATAGTGATCTTCCTGTCTCATTTTCCCCAGCGCTGGGATTACAGGCATGTGCTACCATTCCTGGCTCCAAGGAAGGTATGGTATGCAGTTCCGGGGATTGGCCTCAAGACCCTGAGCTTGCCAGGTAGGCACGTAGATCACCAAGCTGTCTCCCCAGCCCATCAAGCAAGGCATTTAATGCGTCGGAGTAGCTGTTCCCTTCTGTGGAAAATGCAGACAACCCCAGCCTGGTGAGGGCTGCAGTGCAGAGTGAGACCAGGTGTGCATGCTCCCCGGGCTACAGCACAGCAGGGCCAGCAGCAGCAGCCATTCCTCAGTGTGAGGCAGGACAGGTGTCCACCTGGGCCAGGAGACAAGCGCTCTCAGGCCTCGCTCCATGACCACTGCCCACTCTTCCAGTTACTGTCCTCATTGCTGAGACAAAAGTACTTGCACCCAAAGTTAAAGGAGGAAAGGTTTATTTACTCTCTGTGGGGGGTTCTGTCCGTTGTCAGCTGCTCCAGGGCCGGTGGCATGGCAGAGGGGCAGACAGAGGAGAGATAGGCCCTTGGCAGGCAGAGGGCAGTGAGGCGGCAAATGACAAGCAAAGGAGCAGCCCTCTCTTTGTCCCTTATAGTCTATCCAGGCTGCAGATCCCTAGGGTGGTGGCAGTCACACCGGTAGGGTGACTACACACACCAGAGCTAGCCAAGTGGATCTAAGGCTGCTTCAGTAACCACACACCCTGCACCCCAGGGCCGCACCCCCCGATGCAGCCACCATGGAAAAGCCCCACTGATGACCACATGGGGCTCTGAGGGGACACCCTGACAGGACCCTTAACACCACCCCAGGCAGACACCTCTTTTCTCTCTCCAGATGGCTCCCCTCCTTGTCCCCCTGGTGTCACTGCAGGGACCATCACAGGGGTGGAGGGTGGCCCGAGGTCTCCACAGGAGAGAACAGCTGGTAATCTGGAAGGAAGGACCCCGAAACACGGTGGGGAGTCTTTAAAGCCCCATACTCATGACCGGGTAAAGCCCCGCCTGTGCACACCCCCTCAGAGAGCCACAGAGCCACAGAGCTGGCCCCGGGTGCCAACAGGCCTGTTGGGTCAGCAGAGCTGTCCCTCCTTCACTCCCTCAAGCTGGAGTCCCTTTTCTGTCTTTTCTCACTTTCTAACTCAGTCTAAAGCTCTGCCCTGCTTCTCAATGACATGTCCTGAAATGCTCTCATATGATGAAGCCCATGACCCTACTGCATGGGATGGGGTGGGCTGGGGGGCCTCCTCGAACCCCCCTCCCAGACCCCCTCCCAGGGACTTAGCGATTTCATGATTTCCATCTGAGTCCAGCAAAAGAACCCCAGGCTGATCGGTAGTGGATGCGGCCAGAAAGGCCATGAAGGGGAGGGCAGAGGGGCAAGCAAGTCTGGGCCCTATTTTCAA
This sequence comes from Octodon degus, assembly GCF_000260255.1. Classification (NCBI taxonomy): domain Eukaryota; kingdom Metazoa; phylum Chordata; class Mammalia; order Rodentia; family Octodontidae; genus Octodon; species Octodon degus. The sequence goes on along the minus strand of NW_004524590.1, from coordinate 2,496,343 downwards.
AGACTCGGGGCACGGAACCAAGATGGGCTCAGGTTTGGGAGGGTCATGTCTGTCTGTCCCCACCCCCACCCCCCACCCCCC
>NW_004524590.1:2449281-2496162 GCF_000260255.1 Octodon degus | reverse complement strand
GCCACTGAGGCAGAGCGGACTCTCACTGTGGCACGCAGGGGTCTAAGCAAGGCCAGTGGCTGGCTAGGCAGGGTGGGGCTCACAGCCACGGGCTTCACGCTGCCTGCTCACACAAGCATAGGGAAGACAACGGCTCGATTGTGAGCACAGCACCAGCTGTGTCATTGCACATCCAAGTTACCAAACCCAGGACAAAAAAATGGCCCAGTGGGCAGAATAAGAGGCTCAAACCTGCAAAGATAGAACATGGCAGTGACAAACGGAAAGCGTGAGATTCCGGTTGCTAAACGCAGGGGGAAGTGGCACCGGGAAAAGCAGCTCCCATGGGGGGAAGGCGGGTGGGACTTGCTCACACCCCGGACCGAAGGCTGTGATAGCAGCCTCACACTGGAGGCTCGAGCGCTCTTTCCTTAAAATCTCTGGCGTGAGGAGGCCATGACAGATGTTGGTTGGCGTACACATGGTGCCGACCGTTCAGGGCATTGCACTGCAAGCTCGCAGTGTGCTGAGAAAATAGATCTTACGCATTCTCACCCCGAAGAAGAGGTGGCACAGGAGGGAGGGAACGGATGAGCTAGGGAGCTCGACCGCAGCAACCACCGGGCAACACGCACTTGTACACAGTCATCACTCTGTACACTTTAAGTGTAGGCAACTCCACAGAGCGTACTCCTGCAAAGCTGGCTGGTGAGACCGACTCTCTTGCACAATCTTCCCATTCTACCATAAATTATTCCTAAGTTGTTACCCAAGGCAATGAGGTCAGACAATTGTAGGTTCAGGATGTGTTGCATAGGATTCTTTTTATTTTTATTTTTTGTTTGTTTGTTTTTGAGACAGGATCTCGCTACACAGCTCAGACTCATCATGATCCTCCTGTCTCAGCCTCCCGAGTGCTGGGATTACAAGCATACACTACTACCCTCAGTTCCCGGGCCAGCATGGCATGCAGGGCGGGGATCGAACTCGGGATCCTGTTCTTGCAGGTAGGTGCTTATGCCTCTGCGCTATCTCCCCAGCCCCTACATAGGTTCTTAAAGAATTAATATCAAGGTTGGGATAGATACATAGTTACAGTCTCTTCATGAATAGAGGGATTTGTTCTAATGGTGTTTGTAAATAGGATCTCAGGTCCGCATCTCGTACAGCAATTAACCACTAGGAAGAATGTATGCAACGTGTTAATTATTGAAACTGTCCTACCAATTTGATTTGAAACTATCTCATTGCTATTTGTTTCTCAATAAAATTATGGAAAAAAATAAATTCTTTTTTCACAGGTGGAAAAAAGAAAAGAATTAATATCAATAACAGGGAGCCTAACAAGATATTTCCAACCTCCTCTGAATCATTCTGTAGAAAAAGATTATATAGCCAAAATACACTTGGAAAACTCTGGACATATCTCTCAAAATGGATCAGAAGCCAAATTAATAACTTGATCTGTGGCACTTCTTGATGTCCTGAGGAAAGAGAAAAAAGTCTATCTATAAATCACCTGTTCTCTACCACATTCTGAACAATATTTAAGTCTGCCAGCTGTCCTAGGACACCAGGAGGTATTTTCTCTGCTTCACAGATGAGGAACCAGACACCAAGGAGGGCGGTCATCGGCCAGCAGGTGAGGGAGCCAGAGTGCAGGCGCAGGGACCCCTGGGAAGGCTTTCCTCTGGAGGAAGCAGCAGCGGGCTGCCCAAGACAGCAGGCCTCAGAGAACTTGAATTGGGGCGAGTCCAACTTAAGTGTGTTGCAAACATAAAATATACGCCAGATTCTAAAGACTTTAGAAAACGAATAAACAGATCTCACTAACATTTACATTGATTGCACATTGAAATCATAATGCTTGGATGTATTGGGTTAGATAAACTATACCGTTAAAGTTAACTGGCCTGTTTCTTTGTACTTTCAAATGTAATAGCTAAAGTTCAAAGAGGCATGTGTGATTCACACCTTATTGCTATTAGATGGCACCATCTCTCTCTCATGGCCTGTCATATAGTATTATATGTTTTCATTTCTAGCCCGAACATGAGTACGTCTTGATTTCTGAAAGTACACTCAACCCAGGCTCACTGTCGCTGGGTCCCACAGCAAATTAGAAATGGGAAAGAAAAGCCCACAGAGAAGGCAGCGTACAGCTGCATCATGACCTTAAGAGCAATGGCGAAGAAATGTATTCAAAGAAAGGGAGAAATCAGACTCCTCTAGCAGAAATGTGTGAAGGCGAGAAGCTTGAAAGAGCCAAATTAAAACTGTCTGTACTGTCCCTTCTTGGACATTTGTTTCCTTATCTAGCAGATATACCAACTGAACACTGTTAGCTTTTTTTTTTTAACTGTGACAAAACGCCCGAGACAATCAACTTCTAAGGAAGAAAGGTTTATTTTGGTTCATGAATTCAGAGGACTCAGTCCATGATTGCGTGGCCCCATGCCCCTGAGCCTGTGATCCAGTAGATGCCTGAGCATGACATAGAGGAGGCTGAACATAGGAGGACCGCTACAAATCCAAGCTGCATATGCGACACAGTACCAAATGCATAAAAAAGAAGGGGCCAGGTCCCATTATCCCTTTCAAGGGCATCCTCCAGTGACCTCACTTCCTCCTTGTAGACCCCACTTTCTGTAGGCTACACCACCTCCCAGTAGCACCATAAAGCTCATAGCAGAAACTCACTGCGTCCCACACAGGGCTGTAAATGCTGGTGGAGATTGGTTGCCACTGTGCACCGCTGCTCTTCCCCTAAGCGGACTGGGAGGCAGCTCACCAGGGCTTGGCTGCCATTCTCACACTCTTGCAGGGAAAAGACAGTCTGGTCTAGCCAGGGTCTGCTCTTGGAAAGAGGAAACGAGATTTGGATGGGGCACAGTGGGAGGAAGCGGGGCGCTGGGTGCTGGTGCGTCGGGGCGTTCATACGGGAGATAGCAGGGGCCAAGGCTGGCTGGAGAAGTGGGCGGGGCTGCAATGACAAGATGCTAGAACAGCACCAGATCGTTCCCAGGACTCCATATGAGGCTCCCAGGAGATGCAGACGGCATAAACGCCACAGGACACCATGAGGAGCCCGCTACTGCGACTTCACAACAGCCCTCTCAGTCTTCTAGACAGAGTGTGCTTTGGTTTTTTTGTGTGTGTGTATGTGGTACTGGGGATTGAGCTCAGGACCTTGAGCTTGCCATGCAAAGCACTTATTCTGCTGAGCCATCTCTCCAGCCTTGTGCTTTGGTTTTTGCTTCCATCTTCCCTCTCCTTGTTCATCCCAAGTTTACTCTACAGAGCCAGTTTTTCCCTTGTAAACCTTTCACCCATCACTTTTCAAATAAACTTTAGGTACCATTTTGGGCTTGTCTTTGTACATGGCAAGAAGGACCCGACAACACTATGATAAAGAATTTGTTGGTTTCTGACCGTGGTTCTCCGAAGGGAGCCTCTACACCCTTGGACTCTCCCTAGTGCTACTCATAGGGGGTCTTTAAGGCCACCGCTGACGACTTAGGCCAGCAAGGTAAACCAGGATGGCGCTGGTCACGTCAGCCAGGGATGCGGCTGGAAGGTTGGAGTCGCATCAAAACCAACTGTGTGGTTAGAAGATTCAAGAGATCAGCCTGACCTTGGGGTAGAGGAGTCAGCTGGAGGTGGTGTCATGTGGGCAAAGATTCTGTGACCCATGCCTGCAAGAGGAGACCCCAGTAAGACTCAGGATGCCAAAGCTCAGAGGCGCTGCCCTGACTGGCACTACTCCAAATCCCACACTGATTACATGCAGTCTCGAGGGCAGGGCTTTTTGTGCCTGTGAGTCATTCTAGCAAATGACTGCGTTTGAGTCCCTGGATCTGTAGCCAGCTTTTCAGAAGTGAAAGTGACCTTGCCACCCCCGCACCGTCGCTGGATCCAGAACAAGGGCAGCCTTGGGAACAGCTGTGTACTTCCCTGTGGCATGTGGTCCAGATGTATCGGCTGGCCCCTCCGGGTGGGCCCTCCCTCCCAGCTGGACGGCTGCCATGAACCAGTGCAGGGTGCATCCCTCCCAGCACACGCCTCAGCCGGGGGACCACATGGACCCGCGCCCCAGGGAGCGGTCAAGGCCATGGGGAAGCGGCCGAAAGAAATCTATCATGTCAGCAGAGGCTGTGCTTCAACAGCGGCTTAGAAATAGAGAAAAACAGCTCCGGCAGTGGAGAGGAAGAAGGGATGTGGCCTCAGAGAGAGCTGTGACGATAGGATCGCATATGGCATCCCTCCTGCAAGCAGGCACCGGTGACACAGCCGGCAGGGGATCCCCTAAGTGCGCGGAGGTCGAGCGACGGTGTCCCACACGGGCAGCGACGGAGCCAGGATTCGACCTATGCAGCCTGAGCACCAGGCCGAGCGCCTCCCTGCAGCGGTTTCTCGCAGCGGCTTCGTTTCTCTGGCGTTTCCTCCCGCCTGGGCCGTGGTTCTGTCCTGGGGCACAGTACATGGTTCCAGTCCTCAGCTCCCTTGGAGCTCACAAGCGCTCACAAAGCAGGACTCAGGACCCAGAGCACAGCCAATCTCACGTTTAATCTGCTGCAGATGGCCCTAGGCAGCCTTCTTGTGCTCAGCGCTGTTCAGCAGCGGAGGACTAATAGAGAGGAACCCTTTCCCAGGGCCCCGCTCTGTGCCAGGGGCTGTTTGTTTGTTTGTTTGTTTTGTTTTGTTTTAATCTCATCTTTTCAAGAAAAGTAGATCCTACTATCCCTAGTTTTCATGTGAGGACCTCAGGGTCCTTGGGTGTTTGCCGAGGGCAAGTGCTGGGTAGCATTTGGCCCAGGAGGCTCAGGCCCACCCTTCCACGCACAAGGCCCCGAGACCCCTTAGGAAGCCTGCTACTCATCTCGAAAGCTCTGGAGCAGGGCGGGGCCTGAGCAGGCCACCCGGCAGCAGGGCTCAGTCAAGTGTGAGGGGACCCAGCTCTGGGGCCAGGCCGCCCCAGCTACTCCGCCGCGCACGAGCCGAGGATCTTGGCCAGAGCTTCCCTGAGGCAGGCTGCTGGGGTGTTATGTGCCAGGGAACCCCGTGCTCCTCTGGAATTATCTATTTATGGAAATTGCTTGTACACCCTGGAGGGAGTTAGTCATCTCCGATCTCCACTAAATGCCAAAACATTTCTGTTTTCTTTTTTAAAACTTAATTTTACATGCAGTGTGTTCTTGCCACATTTTCTCCAGCATAGAGACAATTTCAAACGTCCCTGGGCTTCCCTGGAGGCCCACAACGGTCCACTTGTCCTTTCTGTCCTGGTGTCGCTTACCTCTTGCTTCAGGTGCCCGGGAATGGGCAGGAGCGGGGGCAGCCGCATGGCATCCTAGGTTGTCACCAAGGAGGTAATTTAAAAACGTGGGTGGTGATGCACGCCCAGCCGCCTACCACATATGTGACATCTTAAAAGCCCACACAGGGTCCCCGGTTGCACTCCCAGGGGCAGCGCGTGACCACCGCTCTCGCCCGGGCCTGCGCTCCTGGGTCTGCCTCTGCGTGGCAGCCACAGCTGAGCAAGCTCCTCAGCAGAGTCTGGGGTGCCGCAAGCCCGCTGCTGCTTAGAAGGGCTTTTATTACATAAGAGGTAAATAGCCAAGAGAGCCTTACACGACGCAGAACACTCGGCAGTGACAAACGCTTGTGCTCTGCCGGCTGCATGCCCAGAGACACGAACCCGCGGTGTTAGCCATGGCGCGTTATGCCACCCTGGGGCCCCACTCCGGGCTTCCTCCATCTGTGTTCTCCCAGAATGTGTCCTGCACAAACAGCGCAGGTCTCGGAGACCCAGCAGGGAGGACCGCGGAAAAGGGAAGGCAAGAGAGAAAACGCAGGAAGCCTGGATGGGGAGCACTGTCTCTCTGGGGATTAAAGGACCGCCCAACAACGCACACATGCCACAGGCTGGCGTCAGGTGAGCCCCCTGTCTGACACTGGCACACCTCTCGCACTGTGCTCGGGGGCTGGAGCGGCCCGTCACCGTCACCGGCCGTCCTCGGGAGGGGCCTCGCTCCAGCCCACTTGCGCGGCCAGCCTCCGGCTTCGCCCACTCCCCAGTGTTCCATGTGGGACCCTAGGACTTTTTCTCCCCACTCCACTTACTCCCTTGATAGAAAATCCTGGTGGACTGAGAGGAGAAGTGCAGTGGAGAGACCCAAACAAGCGACCTGAGTGTGAGTGACGCTTCGTCTTTCGGAAACGAAGGCACGATGCCAGGGGCCACAGCGGCGCACCGGCCTGAAACCTCTTCCCCTGCAAAGCCCCTCGAAATGCTGAATAGGGGCTGGCCAGATGGCTCAGCGGATTAAAGCACCCGCATGGGCAGATGCAGAGGCCGGGATTCGATCCCTGGCCTGCCAGGCCAGCCCAGCCTTCGGGCCTACTGAGCCAGCGATTGAGACTGGGCGTGGTGGCGCTCGCCTGTAATCCCAGCGCTTGGGAGGCTGAACACAGGAAGATCACTATGAGTCCCATCTGTGTAATGAGTCCCTGCAGACCCTGTAATAAATACATTTTTAAAAAGAAAACAAAAAATACTAAATAAAATGTAAATGTTCTTTTACATGCATAGATGAGTTGACAGAAAAATAAGACTGAGAGCCAGAGATTTTGAAAGGTGTGTTAGTTTTCTGTGATACCCTTAGAGAGCTCTTCCTGCTCCAGGAAGTTTACATTTGTTGTCTCATGGGAGAATTATTGGAATTCTACTGAGTCATTTCTGATCTGCCACTCCCGGGGCAACCTGGGGCACAAATACAGACACCGGAACATATCCAAACTGGGGGGAGCCGAGGGGGTGCTGAGTCCTGCTGTGGTGATGGCTACCCAGAGCAAAGGCCTGAACCAGGCGCTGAGCCCAGGCTTTGTTAATTCGTGAAGAAAGGAGCGGCTTGAGGCTGAGCTGCTGTGACAGTGGCAGGAAGTACCTGAGTGGTATGAGTGGGGCTGGGCCGGAGGCCTGAGGCTGCCTCAGCAACACGCACAGCGAGGGCTGCGCAGAAAGCGTGATCTGCATAGCACGACCAGGAAGAGTCTAATGTGCTGGGCTCGGGGCTCCCTCTCTGATGTGCTCTTTCACGCCCTGGGAAGTCATAGCCTCTCCTCGCAAGGGTCCCTCCCAGCCAACAGCGCAGCAAGGCTCTCCGTCCTGCCCTGGACCACACACGCTTCAGGGGAGCTCCTGGGGGCAGGGAAACACGTTGCTCTTGCCTTGCTGCAAAGATACACATCAACACCTGGACTGGGCTGATTTGCCTTGCTCAGAGCCAAGTGGAGGGAGAAGGAAAAGTCCTAGCCAGCTCCGAAAACATCATACATGGGTTAGCTAAACGGAGATGACTGCTCTTCTTTCAAGGAGAGTCATCCAGGTGATCCTCCACAATACCCATATGACTTACCCCCTGTTGTGGTTTGTGTCTAGGTGTCCCCCAAAGCCTCATGCAATTGGGGGGCAGCTTCTGGAGCTTGTGATTGATTCCTGATCCAATGCTGGGATGGCGGATGTGAGTGTTACACCCTGGCCCGGGCCGGGTAATCTGCATTACAGTGTCAGAAGGGGAGAGAGGCTGGCCAGCTCTGGAGCTGCTGCCACTCCCTTTGCTCTTTGCCCTTTGCCACTGCCATGACCTGCTGCCCCCTGCCACGTGCCATTCCGCCTTGGAGCCAGCTGAGTATAGACTGAAACCTCCACTGTGAGCTAAGTAAACCTTTTCTTCCTTCATTTTGGGTGTTGGGTATTTGTCCCAGCAACAAGTGAAGAGTAACTAAGACACCCCCAATTTAGTGACTGAAGACAACACCACTTCATTTCGTTACCATTCTGGAGGATTAGGAGTGTACTGCTGGCCTGATTGGGCTGCCTCCTGAGTCCTTTCTGCTCCGAGGAGCACCTGTGCTCCTCGCCTGCGGCCCCATCCTCCATCCCCAAGCTGGCAGCCTTGCCTGTCACCATTCTATAGGCCTACTCATGCCTGCTCTCTTCTGCCCCTCTCTTCCATTTGTAGGGAACTCTGTGATAATGTGGGGCCCACCCAGAGAGCCCAGGGTAGTCATTCAATTTTAAAGTAAACTGCTCAGCAACTACAATTTTCTCTGAAATTTAAATTCTCCTTTTCCATAGAGTTTAGTGCATTCGCTAGAGACTAAGGTGTGGACATTTTATGGGCAGGGGCCTGGGGTGACTCTACCTTCCTCAGAGAGAAAATTTAAACACCAATAAAGGGAGTGGGGCTAACACATGGACTGCCTTGGGTGGGGAAACTGGCCATTTCCAAAGGGCTTGAGTTTCACTAACCACAAGGGAGTCCTGGGTTGGGAGTAAATCCTACCAAACAAGAAAGCTTGGAGGAGCCTCGACCCTGGGTCCTCAGAGCTGAGGACAGGGCTGTGAGGCCACCCAGAGGAAATGGTGAGCTGTTTCTTAGGAAATAGGGCGGGAGGCTGTCGAGGAACCCAACAAATGACAGAGAGTCTGCTGCCCATAGTGCCGCCCAGTCCAAGGCACATCTGGACCTCACAGCATGAGTCAAGGCCCTCCTCCTCCACACACCTGCAAGAGTACTGGAAGATATTTATTTAGTCTTTTTGAGACAGGATCTCACCATGCAATTCAGGCTGGCCTTGAGCTCACTTGGTAGCCCAGGCTGGTCTCGAACTTGCGATGATCTTGGGATTACAGATGAGCACCACCATACCCAGCCTGAAAGATATTTCAGCAAGACATAAAAGTGACCATTTCATGAACAACAACAGAAAGAAACCACCAGGCAGGACAAGCAATTAAACAGAGGGGGAAAGTAAGAAACAACAGCAGGAAAATGACATGACAAAGATAAGCCAGCACGTGTCAGTTATAACCACCCGTGTCAATGGCCTCAATTCAACAATCAAAAGAAACAGACTGACAGAATAGACCAAGAAGCAAAATCCAGCAGTGTGCTGTATACAGTGAAACACATTGAACTCAAAAGGAAATTCACAGACTGAGTCAAAAGACGGAACATACTCCAGGAACCCAGGAAGAAACAAGGGTAGCGACTCTGTTTGCAGATAATGTGAACTTCAAACCAAGAATGATCAAAAGAGATAAAGAAGATCTCTATATTAGTTGTTAGGGGAAAACTTCAAGAGGAAGAAGCAGCAATCACAAATATATATGCACCAAATATGGGAGCACCCAACAATATAAAAATAAAATTTGAGAAAAAAATAAGAAAAAATTGTAAGACAAACTGTCACTGTCTGTCTTCTGGATTTTGGTGATTGCAACCCCACTAAATGTTATTATGTCCCTCCTTACCCTGTACTACAGATAAACTAGTTATTGTAGTCAGGACTTACAAGGGGAAAGATACATAATTTATAGGATTCTTTTATAATATTTACCCAAAGAGTCAAATACAAAACAATGCAGAAGATCTGTCCGCACACTGGAGACCCAAAGACTACAGCTGAAGACCTAGAGCCCACGGCAGTGCCTCCATGCGCCCAGCTGGAGGCCTGGAGCCCACGGCAATGTCTCCTGCCAGTCCGTCTCAAAGCTCTGTGCTGGGAAGATCCAAAGGTCGATGGTAGAACCCAGAAGGTCTGCGCCAGTGAAGAAGGACCTGTGCCAGCAGGCTGAGGGCTCTGCACTGGAGCCAGGAAGGTTGCTCAAGGCAAGGCCCAGAGCTCCCTTAAAAAGAACTTCCATCACCCTCGGTGACAGTGAGGACCCAAGTTCCTCCAGCAACCTGGCTCCGCTAGGACAATTACCAGCACACCACCTTCGTGTCCAGTTCATTTACGCTGTCGGCAGCTCAGGTGGGCCTTCCACAGCCCAGCCATACTGATTCAGTTCAGCTGAGTGTTAAGAGTTGACTGAATCAATCCAATTTCGACTTCTGTAGCCAGGATGCTCCACAAGGGGCAGCTGGACGTCCCTACTGCACCACCTTGGGGGGCTCCTAGGTCATCTGCCGTCCCTGTCTGTCCTGAGACTGAGCAGCCAGCATGGGGTCACCCTTCGATCTGTCCACTGACCTCACTCCTACCTCTCCACACCCCCCACAGGGCTGTACTTTATCTACAGGAAATAACAGGACTTCAAGTTGTTTGGTAATTCTGAATATTTTTTTAAATTTGCAGTCTCAAATAATGCAATTTAATGTGGCTTATAAAAGTAAATTAATATATATTCTGCTACCTCAACATAATGGAGCTCATCACCAGTGATCAGGGCAGAATTTCACACTTAGCTACCTACTTCTACAGCATTCAGCCTACAGTTATTTTTATCACGCACAGACTTCAACATTATTATGTACTTTAACAAAATGGTATGTAAAATGCATATCATTTCCATCTTATTGATGAGTTATTTTGTACAACAGGAAGAAAGATGCATGGTATGTGGTAGAAACTACGCAATTTTCGTGTATTTAGCATGCAGTCTCACTACACATCTTGGACTCCCCAGCGCTGGGATAACAGGCGTGCGCCACCATGCCCGGGCTCGGTGGCCAGCTCAGGGCCTGCGCAGCATATGGCGCCAGGGATCGGACCCCAGTCCCCGTGCTTGCCTAAGCAGGTGCTCGGTCCACTGAGCTATCTCACTGGCCCTAAAGTTATGCACTTTTTGGATAAGGATCATGTAAAAAGAATCACAGAATTGGATTAAGATACTTCAAGCATGGTGGCAAGGAAACGATACTATAAAATCATAGTTTTGCCTCTTAGCAACCAGGAAATAGCTTGAAAGGCCACAGAATTTGGCGCCAGCCAACACTGCTGAGAGCCACGGCTTCCCATTTCGGACCGCATACGTACTAACAGCTGGATCACTTTTCCAATTTGGATATCTGTAATAACACAAGAAGCCAAATATATTATTTTAGCATGTGTATTTATTTTTCCTTAAAGCAAGCATGTTATGAAGCTGCGCCTTTGCATGACGGCTAACTCATTCCTCTCAACTTGAGTGCGTTGGCGAGGGATGGCACTGCTCCTCGGTGTCCCACGTGCTGTCCCTTGGTGCTCCTGTGAGTCAGTGGAACCTGGAAGGGGTGGGTCCCTGGGACTCGGGGCAGCTTGAAAGGCCCTGGGCGCACAGACCCCTCTTTCTCTTTCCTGTCCCAGCCCCGAGGAGAGCAGCCGCTCCACCAGAACTTCCCACGATGGGCTGCCTCCCGGCTAGAGGGCTGCTGGCAGTGGGTCCGCCCACCCACCCGCCGCGGACGGAAACCTCCAAAACCATGAACCAAAATAAACCTTTTCCCTTCTTATTTGACATATCTCCAGTATGTTGCAGTCACAAAAAGCTGACACATGAGGCAACATAATCGTACGTTGTCCTAATTTCAGTTCTTACGCATCTGTTAGCATTTAGATTTATTTAGAAAATTTGATTATTTTCTATTTCACCAGGAGTTTAGCTTTTCTGTTGATTATTGCTTTTAAGTAAAAACTAACAGTCAGCTGCATTAGGAGCCAAGACTCGCAAAGCAAGCGCAAGCTGGGAGGGACAAGTACAGATGCCACCCTTCTCCTTTTTGAATCTTCCACAGGATCTGAATTGAGTGCTCAAGACATGTTGCTGTTTTCTTTGCATAATTACAGCATCACGGAGGCATCTGTAATGTTCCCACTTCAAACTAGAAACAGTAAGCTGAAGTTCTTCCTACCAGAACCCTGATGCCAGTAGGAGAGGACACAGATTCAAGAACCGAATTTGTTTGAAGCAACTCCTCATACAAACATAGGCTACGACTCTCAGTTGCTGAAAATGGAGTGCAGCACAAGGTCTGCCACACGAGAACTGGAGACTGTGGGCTTTTAAACAGACACATCCCAGTGTGTAAGCGTAGGACGGCTGTCTTCTTCTGTCCTGTGCATGGTGGTCTGAAGCCTGCTAGCCCTGGGAGGCCGGCCTATGGAGGCAGCCTGCAGAGTGGCCACGTCCCTCCTGCACCACGCTGACTGGCAACGTGCACGCTGAGTGGGCATCAGTAAGTTGCCCCGCTCCACCAGCCTGGCCCCCAACCAGGCTCTTTCTCTCAACCAAGCACACAGGAAAGGCTCCTCTGGCATCAGGAGCCTGCAGCTGTTTGCACGATAGCTTTAGTCCAAGATATTCTGCTCGCAAAATGTCCAAGCAGTAAGAACAGAGAGAGAAGGGCTCAGCAGTGAGACTGATCCGGGGTGTCGCTCAGTGGTAGAGGCATGTGCATCTACCCACGCACATGGCTCTGAGTTCCATCCCCAGCACCACAAACACGTAACAACAAACACACGTGGAAACTGCAGAATGCTGCTGGCAAGAGGCGAAGCATCCAACAGACTTCAGGCCCTGATGCCCTGCATTTACATGTTCCTGATATCTACCTTTGATTTCATTGCTCATCTTCACCATTCAAAATGAATAATCCTCCCTCCCAGGGCAAACCTGGGAAGCGCCCAACAGTGAGTTTTAAAGAACACTGTTGTCTATTGCCCCAAAGCAATAAACTGCCCATCACTATCTGGGCCCAACAGCCAAAGCTAGCCCTGGCCTTCAGGAACAAAAGACAATCTGCTCCCAAGACTTGTACGATATCCAGGTGCATGGAGGGGCTGAAGGTCTTGCTTGGCTTATTTGGACAGTGAGGTAGCAGAAGAGCTGACACACACCTCTTCCTATGACGGGTGCTGTCCCCACCCAGCCCTGCCCTGCCCGCCCTCCCTCTTTCTCTGGCCTCTTGTCCCAGGCGAAGGCGCCAGGTCTACTGATTGGTCCTCAAGGTAGACTGGGCCCAGGATGGAGTCCAGCAGGGTTCATGCAGTGAGGCTGCAGTGGGGACACGTAGGGGTGCACTCTTTGTCTCCACTGGGGAGCTGAGCTGCACTGCTGTCCCAGGCAGCTCCATGATGTACCCCTGCCCACCACTTTCCCCGAAGCTCTCACCTCTGCCTGTCCTTGGCCTGTTATAACCTCTCACCTCTGCCAATATGGCAGAACTCATACATAGGCTTAGTAGCGTCAAGGCCCCATGCCACACTATCTTATTTCTGAGTGGGCCATACATACTTGTTGGAAAAATTAAACTACACAGGAAGCATAAAAGCAAAAACCAAAATATCCTCTTCCCACCTCAAGTCTCCACCTCCCAAGGAGCTGGGCAGAGCACTCTGTACAGTATGAAGTCTTGTCCCGAGCCTCAGGGGACACATTTGACCCCATTCCTGTGAAGCTGTCCTTCCTCCCCAGATGCCACACTGCTGGGTGTGGGCCATGCATCCGGCTGAGGCAGCGCTTCCTGCAGCTGGTGTGCAGGGACTTGCTCCACGCAGGAGCACTGGGTTTTACAAGTTCTCCTCAGGGATGGTCACACAGCGCTTCTGTTTTCTCTGTTACTGTGGGGAGTTACGCTGACCACAGGTTCTTTCATGGTGGGTGGTCCTGCGCATTCAGATTGTTAACTTTTCACAGGGTTGATTTTCTTTTTTCTTTTTCCATAATTTTATTGAGAAACAAATAGCAATGAGACAGTTTCAAACCAAATTGGTAGGACAGTTTCAATAATTTACACATTGCATACATTCTTCCTAGTGGTTATTTGCCGTACAACATGCAGACATGATATCCTATTTACAAACACCATTAGAACAAATCCCTCTACTCATTAAGAGAATGTAACTATATATCTATCCTAACCATTTTGAATACACAGATACAAAATGGACATTCATCTGTGTCCCCTTTTTTTGTTTATTTCTGTTATTTGAATATTATAGGTGTGTTAAGTCACCAAAATATTCTTAAAGAGTCCAGCAGTCCATAATAGTATTGGGTCTTCTGCTTGACTGGCAACGTCAGAAATTGTTGACCTGAGTCCCCCACAGCTCAACATAACACGATGGCTTACTTCTTATACTTCGTTTTTATACCTTTCGGCTGGATGGTTAAGACCAAGGTAAAGCAGGACCTATGCAACAAGAGTTGTAGCTTTTGGATCTGATAAGGTCAGTGAAATGCCCTCAGGATTTATCCTGAGATCCTGTACCTCTGGTTGCAGATCCTTTGTCAGTGTCAGCCATGTGGATCAGTCACAGCCATTGCTTGGCCAATGTGCTCTCTGTGAAAGCCTGAGAGAATGTCCTGTCTCCATGTGACTCTCCTCAGGCACACTCTACATCATCAATCACTTTCCTCTGTGGCCTCATAATCTCCTTGATCAGAAAATTTGGGACACTTGATTTTCATCTTCATTAATAAACCAGACTGGCCTGTAGTTTTCTTTTCCATAACCTTTCCAGGTTGGAATAGCAAGGTTTTAAAATGCCATACAATGATACTTCTTTTTCTTTGTCTCCATGTGTGTAAAACATTGATTACATGCTCCCTGCGGGTTTGATTGAACTTGCCGATGGAAGCATCCAGGCCTAGAACCCTTGAGGTTCATGCCATTGTACAGCTGAGTCGCATCTTTGAGCTCTTCTCTGTGAGTCAACCGGGGAAACTCGTATTTTCTGCAGGGAGCATATTTATCTGCGTGCTATATGTTGGGTCTCATGGCGCCAAGGCTCCGTGGTAATGGCGCAGGCTTGGCGTGTACTACCTTCAAGGGGTGGGGCCTCGTGGGGTGGGAAGGCTTCATTGGCTGGGTCCTGGCTTCCAAGGGGCCCTGGGGCAAAGCCCCTTCCCCCTCCTCTCTTAGCTTCATGGCAGTGAGAGGGCAGCTCTGCCCCACCACGTCCCCGCCATGCCATACACCACAGGCCCAGAAGCCAGGGGCTGGGCAGGGCCCGAAACCTCCAAGACTACGAGCCAGCATACATTCTTTTCTTTATAAGATGAATATCTCAAGCATTTGTTGCAGTTGTGGGAAGCTAGCACAGTAAGTCTTCAGATTTACTGGCGAAAGATTTGTCACTTGTGATGTTGTCTTGGTTTTCAAAACATCAGCCACTGCACTTGTCCTTGAGTCATTTTGCTCGCTCCTGGCACTGCTGACCAGTGCCTGCTCTTTTGTTTTTCTTTTTTCTTTTCTTTGTCTTTCTTTCTTTTCTTTTTTTTTTTTTTTTGTATTTTAGGGAAGGGTCTACAGGGTGTTCAGGGTCTCACTACTAGATCCAACTCGTAGTGATCTGCCTGTTTACAGCCTCCCAAGAGCTGGGTCTCTTTCTCTCTTGATGACTAGGATAACGATGCCCCCATCTGCCCTGGCCTCGGTAGAAGCCATGCTCCTCGAGCGAAAATGGCTGCAGGTACGTTTGTATTCCAAGAGCCGCGGACAACCCCACCCCACCCCAGCACCCACATCCAACCCTCTTCCGACGGCCTGCTGAGAGGGCGCAGCTGGCCCCCACCCCGGCTCCTCAGGCAGGCAGCTCAGGAGCCAAGTCAACACCCCAAGGAGGAAGTGAGAGCTGGTCAGGGGCCAGACGGCAGAGACACCCAGAGACTGTCCCTGAGGCAGGCCCTCAGCAGAGGCTCCCAGACAGAAACCACTCGGCGCTCCTGCACAGACGCGGTGCCTAGACCACTTCCACCCCTCACCCCCTGATCAGACAGGGCTTGGCCCTTTCTGGGGATGAGGCAATAGAAGCGGGGTGGCTGAGACCCTGCCCAGAGCACTCTCCTCGCCACCCGGAGCTGCCACTCACGTGGCTCCTGACAGGGCCTAGCCTGAGCCACTGTTCCAGGACGGCTGTGCTACCACCTGCTGCGAGGGCTACTGCCATTTGAGGCCAGCAGCCCAGCCTGCAGAGCCTCACTGCACCCTGCCCTTCCCCAGTAGGGCAGCCCTGGGTAGCAGCTGCCACGCCCCTTCCCCTGCCCCTCCTGGGCCACCTCCGCAGGCAGCAAACCCCCAGCCCCAGAGCTTTGACACCACGCCCAGGCCGGGCCATCCAAAGCCTCTCCTCCCAGCTGGTCAGCAGAATGTACGTCAGCACTCAGAGACGGCCATGGAAGGGACTCTGTACCAAAGCCCAGCTTGCTGACACTTCACAGCCTAAAAGCTTCAGAGCCCTGCTGTGTGAATGGCCAGGGAAACAGCAGTGTGACTTCCCCTGGGCGGCCTGCTGTGGGTACCCGAGAGGTAGCAGCCAGCCCAGACACGGTCAGCAGAGCCTAAGAGACGCCGCAGCCCCCATCGACACTTCCTCCACTGGGTTTCCTGGGCCCAGCGCTCTCAGCCTGGAGCCCCCTTAGACCACCACGCTCGCTCCCTGCCCGGGCCTGGGAACCTCTCCTCCCCAATGCTGTTTACACTCCTAACGCTAAGGAGCCCTCACTGGACAGTGACCCTTGGCTTCTCTTGGGAACTTCCTGTGGAAGTGTCACCGGCTGGATCCCCAGAGTCTCCAGTCTCACACACAAGCTGTCCGGAGCTTCAGGCCTTGGCATCTTCACCTTCTGCCCAACAGGGTCCCAAGTAGAAAAGTCACAGGTGGACAGCCATGAGGCTGAGGTCGCTGCTGCTCCCGGGGGAAGGAAAGGAACTATCTCACAGAGTAAGAGGGATTTCAAGCAATTCCCAGCATTCGGGAAGGAGGGGCCTTGCTCTGGTTTGTGTGGGGTTTTGTGGTTTTTTTCTTTTTCAGTGTGAAAAAAAAAAAGCCAGTCCTCAAGCCCAAACTTCCCAGCCGGGGAACATTCTCATCCTCATGGGAGGTGACATAGTGGCAGATGACCACCGGGATGCAATAAAGAAGGGCTTGCTAGCTGAGCCAGGACCCGAGCCTCACCAGGCTCTTTCCAGAGAGGACCTTGGCCAGGCAGTGCCACCTATCCTGCAAAAAGTTTTCCTCCCTCTCCGTTCCCACTAGAATCAACGCAGCCACTTAAGTCCTGCCCGAACTCTCTACTCGGGCGCTTCCCAGGCCAGGACCAGAGAGAGAGAAGGGAGTGAGAGGGGCTGTGAGCTGAGTGACTACTTGCTGTGTTTTTGAGCAATAAGTCTCTGGAGCAGCCAGGCCACAACTGCATGCAAGAAACACGAAACCTGCACACGCATCTACCAGCAGAGACTTCCGGAACGCAGACCCAAATTTCCATTCTGCGCATGCTCCAAGCCCTGCCCGGCGCCCTCGGCCCCACACCCGGGGCATCCGAGCCAGGTCTTCCTGGGTGACCCAGCCAGTCCCTGGTAGCACTGGAAACACCTGGGCAGGAGCCAACGTAAGATGGAGTGGCTACTCATAATACATTTTATTAAGCACTCAGGAATCAGGATATACTGGCATTTCTATTAAAAAATTCTGAAAAAAGTAGCACATAGTATATTTTCACCTAGAATGCTCTGTAAAGACGTTGGTGCTTCCTCAGAAAGCTTTCCCAGCTAGTATTCTGGGGACTGTAAAAAGCTTCCAAGGTCTAGAACATCTGTAAAGCACGAAGCAAAGGTTTTGATGTGCTCTTTTGTTCTCCAGTGGAAACGTTCCAGTTTTCTGTAATTTTAGGTAACCCAACAAATACTCTGTCAAACAATAGCTCATGGACACAGGCTCCTATGAAACTAAATTTGAAAAATGATACTTCTGTTCACTGATTGTTCTGAGAGTCAACTGAAAAAAAATCTAAACACCGCTTTGACCTGAATACAAGTTTAACACACACAACTACACAACGTGGCCAGATCCTTCTTTCTGTATTAAAGATGGAGGACACAGGACGAAGTGAAGTAACCGTTGCCAAGTCAGGTTAGGAAGAATCACTGTGGTGTGTACTGTGGAAAATAACCTTTGCTGTCTGTCACCTCCCCAGAGGAAAACTGAGTTTAGGATCCCTGAACAACAGAGGGAGGGGAAATGTCATGGACCATCTAATGCCGCTTCCGGCCAAACCATACCCCTCCCAACCAACTCACATAACTCTCCACCTCTCACTTTTCCAATTGTCCCTAAAGCCCTGTCCAGGAACAAATGAGCCTCGCTGTGACATCTCCAGCCAGCCAAGAGCATTCACACAAGAACCCCAAGTCTGCAGGCAGGTCTGGAAGCTACCCAAACAGCCGGTTATGGATTTGGTCTGGAATGTCCCCAAAAGGCTCACATGTTATTAGAAGCCTGGTCCACAAAAATGTAATGTTCAGAGCTTTAGGGAAACTAGTGGATTTTGAGGGCTCTGGCCCCATCCATGGATTAACCATTACTGAGTTCATAATCTGATGGGAGTCAAAGAGTGAGGACAATTTAGGAGATGGGACCTAGTTGAAGGGAGTAGGAGGGAGCGGATCCTTGGGTGCTCCTGGGGGACTAGATCCCACCCGTGACCCCTTCCACTCTGGCCCTTCCTGGCCTCTGTGAGGTATGGCAATGGTGGTCATCCATTATGGACTGAACACATGATGCTTCTCCTTTAAGCTGTGTTCTCAGATACTTTGTCACAGAGCTAGAAAACTAACAAGCAGTCTACAATATTTTCCTGGAAGTCAGTCTTGCTCTGTCTACAGAGGTCCAGAATCTGCAGTGTTGGCCCGAGACCGCACTGGAGATACTTGACAAGCAGAGGAGCTGAAGCAGGCGCACGGTGAGACAGTGAGACGGCTGCTCTCAAAATGAATGGCTTTTCTGAGAGTCTGATAGAAGCAGGGAAGAAAGATAGTTATGAAATCCTCTTCTTAAAAAGTCAGACACCAAAAAAAAAAAAAAAAAAAAGTCAGACACCGAGGAAAGCTGGAAGTTTCTGATCTAAAAAAAAAAATCAAAGGCGTGGAGGGGAAGGGTAACAGGAAGAGGTCCACAGGTACAAAGATTCCACTGGAAAGAAAGAGAAGTCCTGCTGTGCTGGCCCATGGTAAGCGGCTGGAGTTAATACTGTGTCATATAGGGGCTGGGGCTGGGGTGCAGATGCGGGGATGTAGCATACATTTCAACAGAGGTAATAGATTATTTTAAATGTTCTCACACAAAGAAATAACTACTAGAGGCCACCACAATTCAATTACCCTAACTTGCTTATTCTGCAATATACACCTGTGTTGAAATGTCATACAACATCCCATAGACATATGCAATTATTATTTAAAAATAAAATTTAAAAATAGGATAAGAGACATTACAGACATATTTTGCTGCCTTGGATCTTGGTGAGCTTTGTACCTCAAGACTTCCTTAAAAAGAGCTCTAATCAGTGGGACTCGGGACCCTAAGCGGGGCGCGCCTGGCCCCTCCATCTCCGCCATCTGCTGCTGCACAGTCTCTTGCACTTCTGAGTGCCTTCCCAGGTCCATGTGCACACCCACTGAGCAGAGAAACAGCAGACCCAGTGAGCAACACCACAGGGTTACACAGACGGGGGCCTGCGACATGATGTCTCTGGGAAATAACCACTCACACACACACACACACACACACACGCACACGCACACGCACACGCACACACGCACACAATTCCACTCTCACACGGACACCTTAACAAAATGAGTCTTTTCCTTAATTCAGACCAGAAAAACCAAATAACTACTTTTTGTAAAATTCATGAACCAAGGGACTTTTAATGAAAAGCCATGGGAAAAATTACCTCCGAATGTGTTTAACTATTGAAGAGCACCACCATGCCTCCTCTCTCGGGGATCCTGCTGGCATTATTGCACAGGGGGTTGGGGGCGGGGGGCGCAGGAACGATTTCCAGGTTCTTGGTATCACAAAACAAGGAACTGAGCAGGATGCTCAGGAGTGATAAGAGTAAGATTCCTGAGAAGTGAAAGCACACTCCCCAGGGAGAGAGCAGGCCCGAGGAAGAGCTTGTGGCCCCAGGGCTCAGGTGCTGGGTCTCTTAAGGCCCCGACGCGTTGGGGGCTGGGAGCCACTGATCTGGGTGGAACCTGATCCTACGTGACAGGGCACGATGAGGCCTCATACCTAAAGCAGTCAGGCTACCCCCGTCTTGGGAAAACATCCTGCCTAGACACTGTTGGCTAGTAGTCTCTAGGCAACCTTGTGTCTTACAACTGTGCAAAGGTATAAATAAAGGCTCCTACTCTGCTTGGGGGCCTTTGTCCATCAGGCTTGGTCCACCACCTGCCCTCAGCTACTATCTCTTGGCTTTATTTTCCGAATGATCTCGCTGTTTTCTCCCAGGGACCACTGAGAGACCAATAGCTCCCTACAATGGGGAGAGTCGGGATTGACCCAGCAGGGTACCTGACTCTGCACAACTATCAGGGGAAGCTTTTGTAAAGTTTTCTTTTTTGTCCATATTTTAGGGAAGGGTCTATAGAGTGTTCAGGGTCTCACTACTAGATCAGACTCATAGTGATCTGCCTGTTTACAGCCTCCCAAGAGCTGGGATTATAGATGCACGCCACCACATCCAGTGTCAATTGTTGTCTCAGGGCACCCCAGGGGCAGGGCCAGCCCAGGGATAGAGCCCCCCACCCACCGGCCCCTGGAGAAGCTTCTGACCATACAGGGTTTTTAGAGGAAGTATAATTGTATCCAAAGAGGGGCATCAAAGTGCAATACAAGTAAGGTTGGATACAAGTCAGACTTCAGCATTTTTGGCTTTGTGCATGTCTGGGGATCTTTTTTTTTTTTTTCTTTTTTTTTTTCTTTTTGGCAGTACCAGGGGATCCTGTGCTTAAAAGGCAAGCACTTATTCTACTGAGCTATCTCCCCGGCCCCATGTCTGGGGATCTTGAGGGGCAGGATGACCTTTGTCTGTGCGTTTCCAGATGCTTTGACATAGTCATTCTGGCATTGTCTGGCCTCTCAATCCTTGCCCTACAGCTTTGTTGCTTATTGTCCTTGCTCTACCTCCTGCCTCAGGAGGGGATGGTGGTCACAAGCAGAAATCCTGCCTAAAACTTCATGTGATCTGTTACGGTTTGTGCCTAGTTGTCTCCCCAAAACCTCATGCAGTCATGGGGCAGGGACTTTTAGAGTTTGAGATTAACTAATGATCCACTGAGATTATGGGTTTTAGTACTGCTGGGATTATGGGTGCGAGTGTTACACCCAGCCTGGCGCAGATAGCCTGAATGTTACATAAGAGAGACAGACTTCCTCTCTCTGGGGCCATTGATGTTGCTCCTCCTCCGTTTTGCTCTCTGCTCTTTGCCGCCACCATGAGCTGCCGCCCTCTGCCATGTGCCGCTCTGCCTTGGAGCCAGCTGGGTACAGACTGAAACCTCCAGTAACTGTGAGCTACATAAACCTCTCCTTCCTTCAATTTGGGTCCCAGAAACCAGAGAAGAGTAACTGAGACACATCTTTGCAGGGTCACTTGCTTTTGGCTAGAAAGAGCCTGAGTCTGCTCGCTGGCCCTACAAAGGCTAGAACTGTCTGACCTGTGGCCTCCCACAGGCCAAAGACAGTGGCGTCAGCCTGGCGCGGCTGCCCTCATCCAGAGTCAGGGAGGTGACCCAGGGTGACTAGAGCCACTGTCCTACGCATTTACCAAGTGAGGACAACACACAGACAGAGACCAGCGCATCTGCGCAGAGCGGTGTTGCGTCTCATACCACTTCTCAGATGGAAAAACTGTATTCCTGATTATTGAGAATATGTCTTTCATTCTCCTAAATCCCAGGAATGTTTCTATCTGTGCTGTGTGGGGTTTGGCTTTGGGGCTTGTACCACAGTGCCACCCACCAGGCCCCTCTGGAGCACATATCCCATCTAATACAGGAAGTTGATCTTTACAAAGAAGGCCAAGCACGGGTCCCTCTGCTCCAGAAGGAGGATCTAACGCAGATGTGGTGAGAGATATGAGAGATATAATGGTCAAATACTCGGACAGACCACACCCTGAGGTCGGGCCAAGAGCCAAGAGTAGTTAGGGCTTGAAAGCTCAGGTCTTTTCCTCTTTCTTTCTTTGTGGCTGGCGTGGCATGTGGTGTCAGGGATCGAACAGCAGTCCCCTGCAGCTGCCTCACCTTGCCTAAACAGGAGAGTGAGACCACTGGGCTAGCTCGCCGGCCCATGCTCAGCTCTTTCTGTCCACAGGTTACCACGATCACATCGTCACCCTCACTGAGCCCGAGCGTCTTCACCTCTTAGTGATCTTTGCTTCCCAGAAGTTTGCATGGGACCTAGATCCTGCAGCAGGGGTTGCAGCCTGCAGCTGGCTGGCTCCACAGCGGGGTGGCATGGCAGAGGGGCGAGGTTCATGCACAGCACACAGAAAGCCAATAGCATTTCTTTTGTCTAAAACAAAAACTTAATTTAATTGGGCCACAATGTTGCCATTTCCCTGTAACAGGCATAACATGTTTACAGACAGCAGGTGCTCCTGCGATCTCTAATATATAATAAGGCATGCAAGCTCTCCCTTACAAATTATAAAGAAATAATTCTGACACTTCTGATTAAAAGAAAATTTCTATTAAAATCATATTCTTCTGGATAAACAAAACAATATACAATGAACCACTATTCAGTAAAAAGAACACAGTACATGCTATTGCATGGGTGAATCTCAAAGCCACTCAGCTGAGCAAAGGAAGCCAGGTGAAAAAGAGCACATCCTGTATGACTTTTAAAAAAATGTATTTGGTTGTTGCAGGGTCTCTCTGTAGCTCAGACTCAGTGATCCTCCCGTTTTCAGCCTCCCCAGCACTGGGATTACGGGTGTGCGCCACCACGCCCGGACTCTGGGCAGCTCAGCCTGGACTCTGGGTGGCTCAGCCCGCCCAGAGGGTGGGGCTGGTGCAGCATGTGGTGCTGGGAATCAAACCAACCTGCCCGAGCTTGCCTAAGCAGGGCGTTAGTCCACTGAGCCATCTCAGCAGCCCACATTCTGCATGACTAAAATGCTGTGGCAGTTCCGTAACTCACTGCATTTGCCAGCCATCTGCATTGAACCCCAAGGTTTTAATGGGCGCAGTTTATTCCACACCAGTTATGCTGCTCGAAAGTTGGCTGCTTAAAGTGATGATGAAGGTATGAGAACAGCTCCTGGCTGCCGTCCTCAGCTGCTGAGGAAGCAGGTCCCTGCTCAGCTCCACCCCCTCAACACTCTCAGGACTCCAGCCGAGAGAGGTACAGGAGTCCAAGTCAGCGCCCACTCATCCCTTGCTATGCAAGTAGCGACGTAGTAAATCCACACCATCTGTCACATCCACCTGGCCCTGCAGGACTGTCGTGGCTCTTGCCACGTGGTGTGCATTTAACCCATATACTTTATGTCTTATTGGTGGAGAACACCCAGAAGAACAACTTTATACTGCATTTTGCTTTGACATGTGTAAGTGACATTGTGTTAAAAAGAAGTTGCCCTGAGGTGGTTTTTTCCCTCTGCCTTTAAAATGGAGCGCTGTGCCTTTGTCGAGGTGGGAGCGCTCACCTAAAGGAAAGCGTGCAGGACTGACTTGGCTCCTGGGGTTTTTCACCTGGTCAGTGAAGCCGGTGACCCTTCCAGAGGGGCGCTGTGGGCCGACAAAGTGTTCTTGGGAGTGCGTGGAAAAGAGCAGGGAGACCGAGTTCCGGGAGCCCCCAGACCCAGTCCTAGCCCAGGTCCGGTGAGTGTGTGGAGAGCTTCCTGCTACCCTGCACCGGTGGGACCACTCCCAGCCCAGGGGCAGTGTGGGCCGGACCCTCTCCCACCCCCTCGGGCCGCCCCCCACCACTCCATAGTACCTCCACCACCCCGCCAGCCGAGTAGGAATTTCTGCCGCGTCCGGCAACCCCCAGACGCAGTCCTAGCCCAGGTCCAGTGAGTGTGTGGGAGAGCTTCCTCTTCCCCCTACTTCACCTTGACCCCTCCAGGCACAGCTCAGGCCTGGCATACACGCCTGGGGTGTAATCCTGCAGCTGCAATCCCTGCAGAGAATGTAGAGGATAGATCCACCCAGCTAGTCCAGGAGCAGAACATCTTGCCACAGGGGCACAGCAGGTTCACCCTCAAGGGCAGCAGCGGGAAGGAGCTGAGCACAGCAGCCAGACCCAAGCCAGACGCAGCTGGATAAGTCCAAACTTTTAGAGCTGCACCTGAACTTCAGTATGTGTGAAGGTTATAACTACAGCAAAGATCTACAACAAAGGGCAGAAGACAGTGCTACACAAAATGACGAGAAGGAACAAAATGCAACCTCAGAACCCAAGCCCACCCGTAACAAGTGCAGAGGACACTAACACAGAACAAATTGGAAATCACACAGCTGAAAGCAATGAATCAACAGCTTCTGAAATAAAGAAACAGCTGCAGAAAGATGTAGAAGACCTCAGACTGGAAATGAAAAAAGAAATCCCTGAATTAACAACATCTGCACTAAAGAATCAAATGCAGAAACATATGGAAGAAACCCAGTGCCCACCCAGAACAAGTGCGGAGGATACTAGCTCGGCTCAAATGCATGAATTAATAGCGTCGATAGTAAATAAGCAACAGCAGAAAGATATAGAGGAAATCAGAGCGCAATTCTTTTCTGAAATAAAAAAAAGAACTCTCAGAACTCATAGCAGATGAAGTAAAGAAGCAACTACAGAAACATAGGCAGGAAACCCAATCTGAAAAAAAATTGCAGTAAAAGAATTTCTAACTGCTTCTAAAGGAAAAGAGCAGGGAGTGGAGTGATCCTACTTCTTACTTTCCCGCCACTCTATGAGCTCAAAAACACCATGTCGTCCTGCCTTCATTCACTATCTTCCTGCTAGAAATGTCATTCAGTGGAACTGACTTCTACCCGGTACTGAACACGAGACTGCCTTTTCCTGTTGTACAGCTTCCATTAGCAAATTCTCAAACTGCTCTGGAGGGCAGACCAAATAGCTCAGCAGACAGGCAGGGACCGGGTTCGATCCCTAGTGTGCTGTGCCGGCCCCATCCCCGAGGTGTGCTGAGTCCAGGATTGAGACTAGGCGTGGTGGCACAAGCCTGTAATCCCAGCTGTTTGGGCGGCTGAACACAAGTGGATCACTACGAGTCCGATCTATATAGTGAGACCCTGGAGACCCTTACTTAAATACATAAATATAAAATAAAATAAAACTTCTCTGGAGCTAGGAATGTTCCTCATGGTAGAGAACTTGGCTGGAAGGCATGAAGCCCTGCCATGCCCAGCGCCATACACAAATAAAATTGTTCTGCAGCCATACCCACATATGCATCATTCTTATACACGAAGTTCTGTGATAGTGTTTCTCAGCTGACAGCAAACAGGATTCTCTCCACAGCCAGTGCTGTGCTCCCCTCATTTGACACTGAACATTTCTTCTTCACACTCCACACACGTTCAATACTGACACTCGTGGCGTCTCCTCACTGGGGTCTCATGCTGATATGTCTACGCACGCATACACACCCACACGTTTAAGTCAAACTGTTGGTGACTTCTGGGACAATGGGGGTGGTGAGCAGCAGAGAGCTAGCCTTTCCAAGGTCTGGTGTGCAGACACCGGAATATAAAACATAAGAAAAAGAAGGGAAGTGGGTTCTGGGACTCAGGAAGGATCTGAAGCACATGGGGAGAGTGAAGAGAAAGATTTCAACAAAAAAGAAGGCAGGGGCAGGCTGCCTTTCTCTCCGACCCAGGACACACTGCACGAGAGGGGCGGCCCAAGCCTGCAGGTGCAAGGTGACTTCCAGCAATCCCTGAGTCCTCCGTGGAGAGGCGCCCTGGACGGAGCAGTGGACACAGCAGCCTGCAGCCCTCAGACATCCCCAGGAGAGGCCAGTAGTCATCTTGGAGAGGGGCCAACTGCGCTAGGACAGTGAGTTCAACGACACTTGAGGGAGATTCTGAGCTCTGTCTCAGAAAAACAAACAAGGGACAGGGACACGGCGCAGCAGCACAGTGCCTGCCTGGCAAGTGCAAGGCCCTGAGTTCGATTCTTGGTACAAAAAAAAAAAAATGGTTCTGGGAAACTGGACCCGTATCAGGGCCAGATTGAACCTGGGCCCATATCTCTCCCCATGCACTAAAGTGAAAATGGGTCAGTGATATGAATACCTGCTAGAAGATATCAGAGAGAAAACTCTTGAGTAGGTAAGTACAGGCAAAGGCTTTCTGAACAAGACCCCGGCTTGCTGATTACAAAGAATCCACAAGTGAGGGTAAGGAAACTTACCCGAGTGAAGACATAATTCGCAGAATGAGAGAAAAAAAATTTCCAGCTACTTGTCAGATAGAAGACTAATATCTAGAATATATAAAAAACAAAAATAATTGGACCCGCTAAGTTTAAAGGCCCAGTCCAAAAATGAGCATCTGAAATGAACAGGTACTTCTCAAATGACGAAGTACACAGATAGATAGACAGACAGACAGACAGACAGATAGATATAGTCAACATTACTGGCCATTCAAAATATGCAAATTTAAAAACACTGAGATTCTGTCTCACTCCAGAAAAGACGACTATCATCAAGAAGTCAACCAGTAACAAGCGCTGGACAGAGTACATGGGGGCGGTGAAGAGCTGACTTCATAGTTGGTGGGAAATCCACACAGAGATTCCTCAAAACTAAAGCTAGAGGTTCCATGTGACCGAGCTATTCTCCCTGTAGGTACCTTTCAGAATGACCTGGAGTCACGGTACCACCGTAGAACATGCACACCCATGTTTACACCAGCCAGATCTATAACAGCTACATCTCGGAAACAGCCCATATACCTATCAACAGATGGATGGATTTAAAAAATGTGGCATTTATATACAATGGAGTATCATGCTGCCCTAAAGCAGGATAAACTTGAGGCAGTTGGGGAGGCACCTTGAGACCATAATCTCAAGGTAAATGGATACACGTGGAGACCATAATCCTAAGTGGAATGTCAGACACTTATAAATATTAAGAATGACACTTATAAATATTAAATATTTAGAAAGAAGAGGAGGATTTATGATGGCAAATAGTCTCCCAAGACATAATAATTGCTAAGTGTATATGCTTACAACAATGGACAAGAGTGACAAAATACATGAGTCAAAAGCCAACAGCACTTCCAGGGGACGTAGAGGAATCCACCATCACCGCTGCAGGTTTCAGCAACCCTCAGCAGTAAGCGACAGATTAGCTGGCGTAAAACCAGCCAGGACCCAGCAGGACTAAGCAGCACCTTCATCTGCCGGGTCCAGTGGGCATCTGCAGACTCCCTCTGGCAACATCAGAACTCACCCAGAAAATTTGACAAGATTGACCACATTCTTGGTAGAAAAACACACCTTAACAACTTTAAAACAATATAAATCACCCAAATCAAGTTATCACATGATGACAGAGTTCAGCTAGCAATCAATCACAAGACCCAAAATTCTTGATGATTAAGCAACATTTTTTTTTTTTTTAATGTATTTGGTACAGGGTCTCACTACGCAGCTTGGACTCCTAGATTTCTCCTGTTTTCAGCCTGCCCAGCACTGGAATTACAGGCATGCGCCACCATGCCCAGACTCCATTGCTGGCTCAGTGCACTCAGGGGCACAGCTGGCATGGCATGTGGTGCCAGGGATTGAACCCGGATCCCTGCGCTTGCCTATGCAGGCGCTTAGTCTGCTGAGCTATCTCACTGGCCCTAAGCAACACACTTTTTTTTTGGTCCAACCAGGAATTGAACTGAGGCCCTTGAGCTTGCCAGGGAAACGCTTACTCCACTGAGCCATCTCCCTGGCCCCCAACACACTTTTAAATAATTCATAAGTCAAATTAAGTTTCAATAAAAAATTGCCTTTGTTTTATTTTTCATTTTTAGTTTTATTTTTTTATTTTCATTTTTAGTTTTTTCCATTTATTTTTAATGAATTTAGTATAGTCTATAGGGTCTTACTATGAAGATTGGACTCCTAGTGATCCTCCTGTGTTCAGCCTCCCAAGGGTTGGGATTACAGATGCATCCCAAGATGCCCAATCTCGGTTGCTGTCTCAGTGGGCCCCAGGGGCAGGGCTGGCACCACATGCGGGGGATTGAACTGGGCCACTACACTCTGCCTAAGCAGGAGCTTTAGTCAACTGAGCTATCTGGCTGGCCAGTTTTCTCCTTTTAGGTTTTTACTATTTTCTCAAAAGAAATGTAAAGATATTTAAAACTAAAAGGAAAATATAAGTTATCAAAATCTGTTGGATACACCAACAGCAGTACTGAGAAAGAAAATGTTTTGCACAGCAGTACTGAGAAAGAAAATGTTTTGCACGGAGTGAGTATATTAGAAACAAAGACAGAGGCCAGTGATATAGCTCAGCGGACTAAAGCACCTGCTTAGGCAAGTTTAGGCAAGCGCAGGGACCGGGGTTCATCCCGAGCACCACGTGCCATGCCAGCCACGCCCCCAGGGCAGGCTGAGCCAGCCAGAGTCCAGGAGTAGTGGCGCATGCGTGTAATCCCAGCACTGGGGAGGCTGAAAGCAGGAGGATCACTAGGAGTCCAAGCTGCGTAGTGAGACCCTGTAACAACCAAATACAGAAAGACAGAAAGACAGAAAGACAGACAGACAGACAGACAGACAGAAAGACAGACAGACAGACAGACAGACAGGAAGAAAGAGAGGAAGGCAGGAAGGAAGGAAGATGTAAAACCAGTGATCTAAGCTTCTGCCTTACAGAAGTAGAAAAAGGAAAGTGAATTCCCTCCCAAGACAGGAGAGAAAGTTTAAAGCTAAAGAAAGAGAATGAAAATGAAAGCAAAAATTAACAAAGGAGAATGGATAAACAGTAGATCCAAATAATAAATTAAAACCAGTATTTTTTAAAAGGCAAATCACTATTTGTTCAAAGAAAAAGAAAGCACAAATATAAAATATAAACATATCAAATGACTTAGGAGACAGGAGGATTGCTGAGTTTGAGGCCAGCCTGGGCTACAAAGTGAGTTCAAGGCCATCCTGAACTGCACAGCAAAACTTTGTCCCCAAAAGATAAAAAAAGAAGAAGAAAGAAAAAAAAGGAAAGAAAAGAAAGAAGGAAAGAAAAAGAGAAGCAAAGAAGAAGAGAAGGAAAGAGCAAATGGTGAAGCAATCACTGAAGCAGAGACTATTTTACACGCCAAGGGGCCCCTTGGCAGCCTCTGTGAAGACACCGGAGGCGGGCAGCCTCCTCAGGAGTGCAGGCCACGGAAGTGATTCCACTAAGGGCAAGACAGTGTAGGTAGACGGAGAAGTTCCACAGAAATACAGAAAATATTATCAAGGAATTTCCACATAAAAAAGTGAGCCAAATTCTCATGGCTTCACAGGGTTACTTCATTAAACCTTTAAAAGTCAGATAGTCACAAAAATTCACTAATTTTTTCCAGAGCACTGGAAAAAACAAAGGAAAACTTCACTATTTTTGTAAAAGAAGTATGACATTGATGCCTATATCTGATAGGCAGTATAAAAAGAAAATTATAAATATTACTTATGAATACTGATGCAAAAGTTCTAAGTAAAATACTAGTGAACACAATCCAGCTACACACGATGAGGATGATACATCAAATCTAAGTGAGATTCCAGGAATACATGTTGATCAAATATTAATAAGTGAACTATGTTTATAAATCTAAGAAAAACTTCATGTTGACTTCTATAGATACTGAAAAAGTCTTTGGCAAAATTCCTCACCCATTGCTGCTAAGAACATTCCAGAAGACTGAGGATATAGCTCAGTGGCAGAGATCCCCAGCACTGCACACAACAACCACCCACTGAAGAAAAGAAGAGTTGATGCTACCCTTCCTTGGCATGCTAGTACACACACACACACACACACATGTCCAAAAGCCACCATCTGATTCAATGAGGAAACGCTTTCCATCAAGATATAGATAAGGCAAATCTGTGCATCTCCATCATTAATTAATATTATACTAGCGATATTAACTAGTATAATTAGATAAGAGGAGTTAGCTAGATTCATGAGAGTAGAAAAGTAAAACTTTCTATTTTGTAGATGATATGAAGCATGTGGAAAACCCCAGGAAATCAATGATAAAATTACCCACTCAATAAAGTAGAATTTACAAAAACTGTCACTAAAAATAGTCTTTACATACACAAGTGATAACTGGCTAGAAAGTAGAATGGCAGAGAAAATCCTATCTATATGGCAAAAAGACAAAGTAGTTAGGAAAAATCTAGTCAGAAGCATGCCAAATTTACGTAAGTAAAACTTTAAGCACATAAAAAGTAGATTTGAACAAATAAAAAGACATTAAAACACACGAGTGTAAGATTTCTATAATTAGCAGTGGGGGGCGGGGCGGGGAGGTGCTCAGTGGAATAAGCGCTTGCCTGGCAAGCGCAAGGGCCTGCGTGCAGCACTATGGCACGCAGCTGAGCAGAGTGAAGCGCCTGCTTAGGGTTCACTCCCCAAGTGCTGTGGCTGTGCTGGCCCCGCCTCCAGGGCATGCTGAGCCTGCGACTGAGACTGGGCGTGGCGTCACGCGCCTATAATCCCAGCGCTTGGGAGGCTGAAAAGAGGAGAATCACTGTGAGTCCAATCTGTGTAGTGAGACTCGGTAGACTCTGTACTAAATACATACAAAAAAAGAAGTGTAGTGCTAGCACTTACATAGATGGGCAAATTGCTCACATTTTGTCCAGCCTAGCATAGAAAAACTGGAAATAATTTTAAATATATATGGAATTTCAGTATACGATAAAGATGGTAACTCAAATCACTATAGTAAAACTACACTTCTAAACAACTGGTTAGTCATTGCAGAAAAGATAAAATTGAGCTGTATCTCACATCTATTTAAGGATAAATTCCAAACGATCAGGGATCTAAATATCAACTGAATTCCTACAAGTATGTGGAGAACACCAGGTAAATTTCTTCTTAACCTATGTATAGGGGAAAATTTTCTAACTGTGGCTCAAAAACCAGAATCACTAAAAGCTTTTTTTTTTTTTTTTTTTTTTTTTGTGGAACTGGGGGTAGAACAGGGGATTGAACTCAGGCCCTTGCCCTTGCCAGGGAAGCGCTTATTCCACTGAGCCATCTCCCCAGCCCCCACTAAAGGCAATTTTCAAGGGTTTGGGAATATAGCTTAGTACAAAAGTACTTGCCAAGGATGTGAAAGTCCCTGGGTTCACTCCCCAGCACTATTTTTTTTAAAGACACTTTTTAAAAAAAGATTGACAAACCTGATTAAATTAAAATTTAAAACTGTAAGGTTCTGTATGACAAATAAGACCAAAACAAGAAATCCAAATTAAAAAAATGAAAAAAATATGCATGTAAACAAGATTTTTAGCATCATTTATAAGAGAAATCTCCATTAAAATTACACTAAAATAATTTCTCATCTATCATAATTTTTTTTTTTATTTTAGGGAAGGGTCTACAGGGTGTTCAGGGTCTCACTAGTAGATCAGACTCATAGTGACCCGCCTGTTTACAGCCTCCCAAGAGCTGGGATTACAGGCGCGCGCCACCACGCCCAGTCTCAATTGCCATCTCAACATGCCCTGGGGGTGGGGCTGGCCCAGCAGGCCCGGGGATTGAACCCCTGGCCCCTGCGCTTGCTTGCAGGCATTTTAATCCACTGAGCTATTTGGCCAGCCCTATCATAAGTTTTTTTTAAAAATGTAACAGTATGCTCATGGTGAGACACAGGAAAACACACACCATAAAAACCTTATACACTGCCAGGATGAGAACAAGTACAGACTTTGTAAAAACATTTTAGGTAGTAGTAAACAAAAGTAGAGGCCAAGGAGATGGCTCAGTAGAATATGCGCTTCCCTGGCAAGCTCAAGGGCCTGAGTTCAATTCCCAGTTCTGCAAAAAAAAAAAAAAAAAAAAAAAAAAAAGTATATATGCCTTTACCATTTAATCAGCAATCCTATTTTTAGAAATCTACCCTGGCAACACACTTGGGCAAGTTCAATATTGAAACACTGTTTCTAATTGCAGAATATTTTAAGCAATCGAATGCCATGAATACTACAGAGGTTAAATGAAATATGGCGCCCACAAGAGACGACCAGGAAGCGATACAGCATAAGGCACGGCAGGGTGCGGCTCGGTGTAGCTTGTACAGCTCAGAGTGCTCCCCGACCATGCATGAGGCCGGGGTTGAACAGGAGGGAAAGTATGAAGGAAAAAATAGGAACTGACACCATTTCCAGAATGTACTGCAAAGATGTTAAGAATGCAAAGTGAAAAGGACTGTCTGCTACAGACTGTGTAAGAGAAAATAATAAGAAACTACACATATATCTTCTTGAGCCAAAATAAACCATAAACAATATATTGAGATTTGAAACCTATAAGGTATGCCAGGAAACAGATGAAAAAGACAAGGGAAGTAAGGGTTAGAGAAAGATATTTTTATAAGCATAATTCTTGGCTCACTCTAGATTTGAGATGTTAGTGTCTTATACACTCAAAAAAATAAATAAATAAAATCAACAAAATCTTTTACAAGAACTAAAATTTAGGGGCCAAGACGGCACACGAGGGGACCCAGGCAAGACCACATGGCACGTGGGGAAAGGGATCAAACTCGGTCCTTGTGGTTTCCAGGGTCTTTGCAGAGGAAGTCCAAGTTAAGATGAGGTCGTACTGCACAGGTTGGGCCCTAATCCAATCTGGACAGAGATACAGGAAAGAAAACCATGTGACGACAGAGACAGAGACTGCAGTGGCCCAGTCGGAAGCCAAGGTGTGAGCCGCCTCCAGAAGCTCGGAAGAGGCATGCAGGATGGAAGCTCAGAAGCAGACTGAGAGAGGCACGCATCCCCCAAGCATTCTCCAAGGAAGACAAAAGGCATCTGATGAACTGCTCTCCAGTCAGACTTCTGGAACAGATGAGTGGCATCCCAACAGAGCCGAGACAGCAGACCCAGGACACACACGCTGCAGGGTGCACACAGAGCCCCCTTGTGACAATGTCACAGTGAACAGAAATGGAAAGAATTTAAAGAAATACCAGAAGAGCCTCACAAAGATGGAACCAGACACCTTGGCAACCGAGCCTGCAGGACCAAGGCCATTATAAGCTGGCGGCTACACAGACCATGAGACCAAGACCGAAGGCCAAACAAGGATCCCAGGAACTTTTCCTCCAAAAGCAAATGACTTTGTGGAAACAGGCTGTTTAGTCTAAGATCAACGAAGTACAAATTAGGTCTCTAAGACTAGGTGAGAAAAATAAATTGACTTAATTTTGCTTGTGTTGTTAGATGTTCCTTTAGAAATGGCTTACAATTGAAATATTCCAGCTTCTTCTTGACTGAAACAAAGAACTGGGGGCTGGAGAGATGGCTCAGTAGTCTAAAGCACCTACTTAGAACAAGCTAAGCTAAACAAAGCATGGGGACCGCGGTTCAATCCCCCAGCACCACATGCCAGCCAGCCCCGCCCCCTGGTGGGCTGAGCTGGCCACACACACACACACACACACACTCTCTCTCTCTCTCTCAAATAAATAAATAAATAAATAAATAAATAAATACAAACAAAGAATTGGATGGGTTAAGCCAAAAAAAGTGTTGAGCTTTAGGCCAGCCAGATAGCTCAGCAGATTAAGCGCCTGCTTAGGCAGATGCAGGGACCAGGCTTTGATCCTCAGAGTGCTAGGCCAACCCTGCCCCCAGGACATGCCGAGATGGGGAATGAGACTGGGTGTGGTGGCGCACCTATAACCCCAGCGCTCGCTCGCTCGGGAGGCTGAAAACAGAAGGATCACTGGAGTCTCGGATCTGCGCAGTGAGACTCTGTAGAACCTGTACTAAATACTTAAAAAAATAAGTAAAATAAAAAAGTACATACTGAACCTGGGGGAGAGGGGAGAACTAAAATTAATATATAAAAAGCTAGGTATATTCATGAATGGATGTAATCTCAGCACTCTATTATGCTGAGACAAAAGGATTGCAAGTTTGAGCCCAATTTAAGTAACTCAGCAACTTATAATTTGAGACCCTGACTCAAAATTTTAAAAAGCAAATAAAAAGTGGCTGGGACTGTCAGGGTGAAGGCCCTAGGCTTCTATACCAAAAAAACCCCAATAAATCACATAACCACACTGAGCAAGGATTACAGAAAGAACCCAAATAATGTCTGAATAAAATACTAAACAAATTAGTAGCCTTCTTCTTCTCAGGCTTACATGAACACCTCTGAAATATTTTATGTACATTTTAGGATTGATCAAATAAAAAACTGTGGGCAGGGGATATAGCTCAGTGGCTTAAACACCTGCCTGGCAAGCACAAGGTCCTGAGTTCAATCCTCAGTACTGCAAAAAGAAACAAATAAAAAACTGTGTAAAGTAAAGTATGTTAATTTTTTTGTTGCTGACACACAAACACAACATAAAGGAGAAGTCCCTGGGCGTGGTGGCACGTGCCTGTAACTTGGGAGGCTGCAAGCAGGAGAAACACTGTGATCCGATCTACTGATTCAGACTAGTGATTCTAGTGATGCCCTGAACACCCTGTAGACCCTTCCCTAAAATACAAACACACACACACACATAAATAAATAAATAAATAAATAAATAAATAAAAAATGTAAGAAAGAAGTCTCACTTAGCACATAGTTTCATGGGGTTCCGTCCATGGGTGGCTGGCTCCATGGAAGGCATATCACCATGGAAGGAAGTGCAGAGCGTGACAGCCAGAAAGTAGATCAGAGGACAGCACAGAAAGGAAGAGGTCAGGGGGCCGGGGATGGCTCAGTGGGATAAGCGCTTCCCTGGCAAGCGCAAGGGCCTGAG
Organism: Octodon degus; assembly: GCF_000260255.1. Classification (NCBI taxonomy): domain Eukaryota; kingdom Metazoa; phylum Chordata; class Mammalia; order Rodentia; family Octodontidae; genus Octodon; species Octodon degus. Next base: position 2,461,612 of record NW_004524590.1, on the reverse strand, counting down.
TTCAATCCCTGGTTCCGCAAAAAAAAAAAAAAAAAAGAAAGAAAAAAAAAAAAAGAAAGGAAGGAAGAGGTCAGATATAGTACTCAAAGTCACACCTCTGTGACCTTCTCAGACACACCCAGGAACTTAACGTAATGTACTCCCCTGGGTGACTCAGACCAATCGAGTTGAAGGAATCAGGTTTAACTGTCAGATTCCACGTGTGGACTTGACACCCAAATATATTTCCTTTAACAACAGTTAATCCTGAGTGTTGTATGTTATTAGAGTAGAAAGAAACCAAAGACTGGATTAACATCCTCAGAGGTCTCACTGAGTTCAGTCCTGCTCTAAGTGAGCCACCGAAACTTCTCACATTTATTGAGGGCTACAAAGGAGCTAAGGAATGTGCACAACTAATTTGGTATAACCAAACTGCTATCTATATTGCCTTCTGGTGTTCATCAAACTCTAAGTTCACACTGCACTAGCAGGTAATAGCCCAGGTGAAGGATCAAAGAAAGACCGGGCTCCTCCAGGAAGCGTGGTCTGCGGCCTTGCATCCCAGCTTGCTGGGGATTTACACGAGACAACAGGTCACCTGGGGCTCTGATTCTTGCTCTTTACTCCTTTGGGACATCATGTTTCTGTCTCACATCACTATGCCTGAAAAATCTCAAGGTCATAGTTCTGCTTCTCATGACGTCCGCCCACCTGCCCTGAGGAAGCCGTGGTGTGGTTCAAGCACAGGTACCTTCTGTGTCAATTGGCGTTGGATGACCCCCACTGCCGCTTAACTCTGGACAACTGGGCAATCTTGTACGGGGCACAATTACCTGAGTGCACAGGACTTTCGGCGCCACTGCCTGCTCAACTGGCTTCGCCGTTCAATACCTCAATGTCTACACTGGAATAGTGCTACTTCAATGCCGGAAGGGGTTCTATCCGCTTATGTGGTCAGCTCTTCCTTTCATCACATGCTTGGAGAACAAAGGACACCGCCGTCCTTGTTTCTTTACGACGTTACACGTGGGAGGTACAATTACAACATGTCACAAGTTCCTGATTCAGTACAACAGGAGAAGCTGTTGATCTTGCTGCAGAACTGCACTGATGAAAGAGAACGGGAAGCTGTCCAGAAATCTGTCATCAGAAACTGTTTACAAGAGGAGTCTGGTTGGAGCTTTCCAACGGCGGTGAGGAGGCCACGGAAGTAATGGAGTGAATGTTTGCCACACAGCAGGTGCACTGTGCCCAAGCCCACATATGGAGATGAACATTCTAGGAGGCAGGAGAAGTATGTTCCACAGTTGTGCAAACTGGAGGGCGGCCAACCAGAGGCCCAGTGGCCAGCTTTATTTAGCATCCCCTGGGTGAATGGTTATATAGGCTTGAAGGCCCCAGAGACCTTCTGTGTCTAAATGCTTGGACAAGAGTAGGCTGAATAAATTCACGTGGCTTCTAGACCCTTCAGCACGTTCCAGAATGCTATTGCGGTTTGCGCCCTGATGCTCCCCGTACCTCCAGCGCTCCCAGGTTGCTTTGGGGGGTGACTGTGGGTGGGTGGGAAGTGGACCGGCGCACTGATGCATTTACAGCTAGGTGGGACACTAGGAGGCGACGTGTGGGCAGCGAGAAGCCACCGGGGTGTGTGAAAAGGGCAATTATCCACTTCCTTGCCTGATCTCCGCTGCCCCCTGCCCAGGCCTCCCGAGGCCTTGAGCCAGCCTATGGACGGGAACCTCTACACACTGAGACAAAATAAGCCTTTCCTCCGTTGTAGCTCAGCAACAGGGCTTATAGAATTTCTGTTTGACCAAGTAACTCTCTCTCTCCCTGTCTATAGCCCTGGCCTTGGAGAGAAGATTGGCTACTTATATGATGTTTTAAATATTCAGTAGTTCACTTGAGGCTTTCTACTTCCAATCCCCAATTCAAGACATTTGTAAGTAATAGAGATATTAGAGATATTAGTGAGAAATACTGATTACATTTGGTACATTATCTTTTTTTTTTTTTTTTTTTTTTTTTTAGTACAGGGTCTACAGGGTCTCATTACATAAATTGGACTCATAGTGATCCTCCTGTTTACAGCCTCCCAAGCACTGGGTTACAGATGTGCACCACCACACCCACTCTCAATCCCTAGCTCAGCAGGCCCCGGGGGAGGGGCCAGCATGGCATTATTTTGTAATCTAAAAAAAAAAAAAAAAATTCTGCTCACCATGCTATGACTGTTTTGAATACAACTGGAAACACAACAATCCCTTCCCAGTCCCAGCATTTTTCAAGTCGCCTCAAAGTCTCTTCTGAGTCTCAAGGCAAACTCTAGCTGTGACACTCTGTAAAAATAAAAAAAATAGCTTGAATAATCTCAAGGTACAATGGCACGAGATAAACATTCTCATTTCAAAAGGGATGAATAGGGGGAAAGGAAAGAAAATGGGACCTAAAAGCGAGACTAAAACCCAGCGGGACAATCATGAAATCCTATAGCTCCGTATCTGGCATCAGGGACACTGGTTTGCAACACTGAGTCCTTGAACGAGGTACTACTGTATTTCTAAGGAAAACCCTCAGACCCCTCTGCTGTACTGGGCGCTGCGTAACTCCCCGGGGAATCGGGCCTATGAGGAACTAGGGTCACGCACAACAGTGTCTGGCGAAGACAACAAGAAAAAGAGAAAAGAACCCAAAAAAGAAGCTAGACTAGGACAGAAACCAAGCTGTACTCAATCTTTTGCCCGTCACGACTGCCATGTTATGATGCAACATGCAAAGATCTACCCATCTCCAGGGACTCTTGCAGCTGTTCATCTCAGATTGGCTTTGTGGAAAAAAGGCACAGGAACAGAAACAGAGTAAGCGACAGAAGAACGACGAGGGCGTAGAAAACCACCTCGAAGATGACCGCGGTCACACATCATAATGAGGGTGGCCTGCCTGCAAGAGGCTTGCTGACTTTTTTGATTTTACTGTATTTTTTTGGGTTGAATTTTTTTATATAACATTTATTAAAATACAGTTAATAGACCAAAATACATTATTTGAGTTACCTTAAAGAAGTCCAGAGTATTAGAACTTACATGCAGCAAATTGGGTGTTGTTAAAAACATTTATGAATATCAATCTCATTTATGTATACTTATTTAGCCATTATAACAATTACTTTAGACTAATTATGAGACCCAAAGTACAACAGTTGCCATTTTGACCAAGTTTTGTTTTTTTCTTTTAACCAAGGAAAAACTGCTATTGTACACTGAAAACAATGAACACTGCATTTTTTAGGCCACTTTTTAAAGATAGACACTGTTCTGTTACCTAGGCCAACAACCCACGCAAAATATGTCGCTAACTAGTATCTTTACTCTCATATTTCCTAATTAGCTCACTGCTCAGCCTCATGATCAAAACACACTTGGCTACTTCCCTGAGAGCCCACTGGTCTACGAGCCAACGCAAGCGGGTCCGTGTAAGACAACATACAGAGGCACAAAGCCAAAACTCACAGAAACATACCTGTTAACCTAAGTCATTAATAATCTTTATGTCATCAAACTTTCTTTCTTTTTTATTTTATTTTTTTGTATTTAGAACAAGGTGTACAGGGTCTCACTACTAGACTGGAATCATAGTGATCCTCCTGTTTACAGCCTCCCAAGAGTTGGGATTACAGGTTGTTTTTTAGGAGCACTTTATTTTTTGTTTTTGGTGCCGAGGACCGAACCCAGGGCGTCCAGCTTGCTAGGCAAGCATTCCACCACTGAGCCAAATCCCCAGCCCCGAGGCTTGCTGACTAATGTGGACTTGGCACTGGTTTTCCCATGCAAAGACAATCTGACAGAGTCCATTAAATACAAGGATAATCTTCCCATTCAGATTCAGAAGAGAAATACCAAGTGGAATGATGTATGAATGAGGTATCTATCGTAATTCAGAATACAAAAAAACCCCACACAAACTTGAAAGGTGACCCTTACTTCCCCTCTAAGTGCAGGCAAAATGGGCAAGACTGAAGAATAGGTGGTCAAAGCTCTCCAGACTTACTGAACAGGCAGAAATGCCTGAATGCCTCTCTCTTTGATGTGCTAAATGGTTTTAGGCAAGTGAATTAAAATCATATATATCTGTCCTACTTACTGGCATGCCCAGCATGAGGCTGTCTCCAACAGCCAGTGAGAGACCACACAACAAAGACACATCCGTCTGCACCACCCACGTGGAGAAGCAAGCGTGGCTGCGCTCAATCTGCCTCGCCCCTCCAGAGAAGCACAACTACGCTCTCTCTGCCCCCAAATTCCTCCAGGCAGCAACTCCTTCGCTTCCCTTAAACCTTTTGTTCTACCCTCTCTCCCTGTGGCTTCCACTCCCTAAACAGCCTGCTCCCACAGGAGGGAATAAGCAGCTTCGGTTGCTGAACACAGAGCCTCCCTGGTGGTCTCTCTGCTCTCTGTGCCTCCAACATTCATTCTGCATCCGTGCAACAGTCCCCACGTGGGCACCGTCACGAGGACGGCCGCCGGAGTCTATGCGTGGAAAGGCTGTAGGTAGCTGTGTTAGACCTCTCAGCCCGGGAAGACCCTGAGACAGGCAATGCGGCGTGGACAGCAGGAATACTACTTCCGGGAGGGGATCCCAGTCTTCATGATCCTGTGCATGATACCAACAGACGCTCTCAACTATGCGACCATCCAGCAAAAAGAAGATGTCACCCACAGTGCCTTCAGTCAGACTTAGAAAGTTCTGGAGATGGAACCCATTCCATTTAATAATCTTTTTAGAAAAATTCTGATCAACTACTGATAAAGAAGGTGATGCGTCTTCAGCTCTAAAGAGGCCTTCTGCAGATGGATGATAAAGATTCCAGTAAGATGGGACAAGCCCTGGCTCGTAAAAGCAACACTAATCGGGCTAAATCAGGCAGGCCTCAGCTTCAGTACAGTCTCTTCTCAGCTTGGCCCTGTCCATGTCGCAGTCTTTACAATGTCTGCAGATGTGAATGGCACAAAGTAGCAGGACCGGTCAAGAAATCCGCAGAACTCCACACAGCAGTGAAACTATTGGCAGTGGGATACCCAGTAGCTTTGGTGTGGATGTTGACTCTATGAGTTCTGATGAAAAATGAGACAGTGAAAGCAAATTGGAAAGTGTCTTCATTGATCAGAAAATGTGGGACACAATTGAGTCACGGGATGTTACAGAACATTATTTTGCTGAATTCACACACCTACAACATTTAAAAGGCAATGGAATACCCATCTTTGACAAAACTAAACAAAAAAGGGGGATACAAATGAAGGACCATTTTGTATCTTTATATTCAAAATTGTTAGGATAGATATACAGCTACTTCCTCTTAATTCAATGAGAAGATTTGTACTACTAGTGTTTGGACAGGATATCATGTCCGCATCTTGTACTATGAATAACCACTAAAAAGACAACCATGTGCAATGTATTAATTAGTAAAACTGTCCTACTAATCAGTTTTGAAACTATCTCACTGCTATTTCAGAAATATATAAAAACAAAGTATAAGAAGTAAAGCCATGGTGTTATGTTGAGCTGTAAGGGACTCAGGTCAACAATTTCTGACATGGCCAGTCAAGCGGAAGACCCAATACTATTATGGGCTACTGGACTCTTTTAGAATATTTTGCTGAGTTCACACACCTATAATATTTAAATAACGGAACTTAGAAAAAAAGAGGATACAGATGAATGACCATATTGTATCTGTGTATTCAAAATGGTTAGGATAGATACATAGTTATATTCTCTTACTGACTAGAGGGATTTGTTCTAATAGTGTTTGTAAATAGGATATCATGTCTGCGTCTTGTACAGCAAATAACCGCTAGGAAGAGAATATGCAATGTGTTAATTATTGGAACTGCCCTACCAGTTTGATTTGAAACTGTCTCATTGCTATTTATTTCTCAATAAAATTATGGAAAAAATAAAATTTTAAAAACAAAATAAAATTAATATAAAAAAAGTGTTTTCAAACTCAAGCTGGAAATTCTGTAACTGGAACTTCTGGCACATTAGTATGAACTGAGGGCCTCACCGCAGTGGCAAAACTCCTACAGTGGGGCTCAATGAAGACACATGAGGCCTTAGGTGTGAACTTGTTGCAGAGACGGTGGCAGGCACGACAAGCAGAGACGCAAGTAGGCAGACACACATGCAGAGCTGCAGGTCCAAGTAAGAGGGCAGCGAAGACAAGCACCGTTTTAGCTGACTGGAAGAAACTTTTCTGAACCCAGTGCAGCAAATAATAAGCAAAAGAAGGTTCCTTAAGCAAAAGGTACTGTGGATACAGACACGTCTACAGTAGGGCAGGCAGTGAGGCAGAAGGGGACTCTGACAGAGCAGCTCTCCTTGGGCCACCACTAGACACATAGTTCCAGGGACAGAACACCATTGGGTTACAGCATAGCTGACCCTGCATACGGGTTCCCCAGAAAAGCTGCCTAATAAATTCCCAGTGGATCCTAGAAGGCCATTCCTACTAAACAATGTACAATATAGAATGTTAAGAGAAGTTTTCTTTGAACACATTTGATCAAAATTATTTGTAAAGGGTATCAGTCGTACTTTTTGATTTCAACAAATGCAAGTTTGGTTCTCTAAAACTTAAAACAGAAGCAAAAAACTCCACTTTGTTGAAATAGTATCTCATTTTGGGGAAAAAAAAATTTAATTGTTTTATTTTTATTTTCTTTTTTGCAGAACTGGGGATTGAACTCAGGCCCTTGTGCTTGCCAGGGAAGCCTATATTCCACTGAGCCATGTCCCCGGCCCCTATTGTTTTATTTTTTAATTTATGTATTTGGCACAGGGTCTTGCTACATAGCTCAGACTTGTAGTGATCCTCCTATTTCAGCCTCCCCAGCCCTGGAATTACAAGAGTGTGCCACCATGCCCAGTTTCAGTGGCTGGCTCAGCAGGACTGGTACAGCCTGTGGTACCAGGGATCAAACCTGGGTCCTTGCACTTGCCAGGGAGGTACTTAGATAGCTAAGCTATCTCTCCAGCTCCTGGAAAATAATTTTTTATTTGAAATAAATTCTCAAAAGTCTAGCAGTTCGAAGTTCAAGTTTTAAGAGGTTATGTTTTTTCCCCCAGTCTGAGACAAGGTCTTGCTATACAGTTCAGGCTGGCTTTGAACCTACTTTGTAGCACAGCCTTTCCTCATACTCACAGCAACCCTAGGGCTGGGGAGATGGCTCAGTGGAATAACCGCTTCCCTGGCAAGAGCAAAGGCCTAAGTTCGATCCCTGATTCCGCCAAAAATAAAAACCAAACAAGCAAAAAAAAAAAAAAGAGAGAAATAAAACTCACAGCACTCCTCCTGCCTCAGCTTCTAGAGTGCTGGGATTATAGGTGTGTGTCACCATACCCAGGCTGTATCATATTGTAAAATTAAATTTCTGAAGGATTTATAGTTTCAAACACTGACCACAAAGTGTTTCATATATATATATATATATATGATTTTTATACATCAATACTGTATTGCACATCTACGATAAACTCATTCATTAGTCACATTTCTTTCTGTAGATTCCATGAGGTATTTTTAGATAATCACATCATCTGCAAGTAAAGATATTTTATTACTTTCATTCTGTAAACTCTTCTTCTAACCCTATTGCCCAGGCTACCTCCAGTAGAACGCCAAGCAGAGGCAGCAATACTGTACATACCTGCTTTGATCCCAGCCCTCAGGGAGAGCACTCAGTCTGCAAAAACCAAGTATAATGCTGGGAGTCTTTTGTTGCTTTGTTTTGCAGAGAGCCCACACTGTTTGAGGTTTCATCTATTCGCAGTCTCCTGAAATGTCTGTCATGAAAGGATACTGGATTTTGTAAAATATTTTCTCTGGATCTCTTCAATACATGGCTTTTCAATATGATGAATCACTTTGGCTGATTAAAAAAAAAAAACACATGGAAAAAAAAGAGAGAAGAAGAAAGGAAAAGAAAGAAAAGAAACATTAGAAAATATACAGAATTTCCCTGAACAAAATAATAGGAATTCAGCCATGGCTGTTACATTCCATAATGTTGTTTTCGAATTAGTTCTTTAGATCACCCAATATAAGCTTGTAAAATTGGTTTAAAAATTATAAGAAATTAAAAAGAAAAAAATGTAAGCATTAACTGCTTTCAATAGATCAACAGAAATCAGCAGTACAATAATCTAAGCTATCCTGTATATAAATTCATAAGTATATCTTTCTCCCTTCTTTTGTTCTTTCAATCTTGGGATAAAATCTAGTTAGGATTTACTACCCTTTTTATAAATTTTTTGATTTGCTGAAAAAATATTTTACTGTATTTAGTACAAGGTCTGGAGGGTTGACAGGGTCTCACTACACAGATCGGACTCGCAGTGATCCTCGTATTTTCAGCCTCCCAAGCGCTGGGATTACAGGTGCGCACGACCACGCCCATTTCGTCATCTCAGCAAGCCCCGAGGGTGGGGCCAGCCCTGCACACCGGGGATGGAGCCCTGGTCCCTAAGCAGGTGCTTGAACCCACTGAGCTATCTGGCCGGCCCTTGTTAATTTTTATATAGATGGATAGAAGCGATATTGGCCTGTAATTTTCTTCAAATACTTTCGTTTGTTATTGTTTTCTTCCTAGACTGGGGGGTATTGTGGTTATCCACAAAATTCACTTTTTTTCTTATCTGTAGAATTCACATGGTAATGTCACTTTTCTCATTCCTGAATTGGTAGTGTCTTTTTCTGATCAGTCTCTCTAAATGTTTTTATTTATTTTTATTTTAGGCAAGGGTCTACAGGGTGTTCAGGGTCTCACTACTAGATCAGACTCATTAGTGATTCTCCTGTTTACAGCCTCCTAAGTGCTGGGATTACTGGTGTGCGCCACCACGCCCAGTCTCGATTGCCCTCTCAGTGCACCCCAGCGGCAGGGCCGGCAGAGCAGGCTGGGGATCGAACCCCTGACCCTGCACCTGCTGCAGGTGCTTTAATCCACTGAGCTATTTGGCCGGCCCTCTCTAAATGTTATCAGTTTACAAGAGCCAGTTTTATTACATTTTTTTCAGTTTCATTTCTGTTCTGTGTTGGTTTGGTTTTTTCACTGCTTTTGTTTTATTACAATCTTTCTTCAGCTTGCTTTGATTCATTAGTTTTAGTTTCCTAAACTAGAAACTAAGGACCAGGGATACAGCTCAGAAGGGAGCAGTTGCTGCTTTAATTTTTTTCTTGTCCTTTTTAATTTCTTCTAACTTTTTAAAACCAGTTTTGCATGCTTATATCTGGCAATCTGAACAACTAATTTGAAGACTATGCAATACAGCAAAAAAATTCCTATTGTTTTCTTTGGTAAAGTTCTATATTGTTTCTAATGTGTTTTTTTCTGTTTTGTATTCTCTTTAAATAATAAAATATAAAAATTAAAAAACAGGAAGCTGAGGCCACCGCTCTGAGAGCTTTCCTCTTTCCTGCTACGGTGCGGTACTGCACATTTCCCTGCCAAGTACTGATCTGGCTGCCACAGCACCAGCATCAGCCACACTCTGACAGAGTGGGTTCCGTTCTGTCTTCTCGTATGCTGCCTGCCAGGCAGATGCTGCCACAAGAGGAGACACGGAAGGTGGTTATACTCATAGGGCCTAGATCACATGACGTCACATCATGCCAAGCCACGTGGGAAAGGCCAAGGGTGCTCAGTCTGCAGGAGGGGTGAGCCCAAGGGAGAGTTTGTACTGGGATTTCCTTGGAAAGCGCAGAACAGTCCAGGAAAAACTTGGGGGTTTCCCAGAAATCCCTCTGTTACTAATTTTTAATTCCACTGTGGTCAAAACATAGCTTGTATGGCCTGAGTCATTTTGAACTTACTGGACTTGTTACATGACCAGAGACTGATCTTACTCTTGGTAAACAATGTGTGTATTTGAAAAATTATCATTCAGCTGCTACTGGGTGAAACACTCCCTAAATGCCAGCCAGGTCACACTGGTTAACAATATTGTACAAAATTCTTCATTATCTTTACTGATTTTGGCCAACTCATTCTAGCAATCTACACAAAAAATGTCCTATAACTAATGAGCAAATTTAGTATGCTTGCAGAATACAGTATTGATACATACAAACCAACTGTACCTTTATATCCTAGAAACAAACACTTGGAAAATTAGGGAAAAGAGGAACTTGTTACATGGTTAAAAACATAATAATAACGATAAGATTAAAATTAAGACTTGGACTTCCTCTGGAAGGATTACTGCAAGGCTGAGCCAAAGTTCAGCAGGCTGAGAAAGCGGAGAATCTGGACAAGTGTGCCGTGATCTATTTCGAGGACAAAGGATGCTCCCGCTTTTGGTTACTTTTTGCGACGCTGCAGCTGGATCCTGGAGCCCTGCACATGCTAGATGAATGTCCTCCTGCACAGCCACACGCCCACCCACACATATCCCTGCTAAGATCACAAGGCTCCACTAAAATAAAACAGTGGCAGGTGAGAAAGCACAGAGCACAAGGGCAGAAAGTGTGAAAACACAGGATGTGCGTGGTATCACACTCAAGGTGTGACAGGTGAGACTGGAAATAATGGCACAGTAGTCTGAAGAGCTGCGTGCCAGCCCGTCACGGACACGACAGGCACATCCGCAGGGCCGAGGGCCTCCACGCGCGTGGGTCCAGCTGTTCAGAGCCATCTGCCTGGGCGCCCACTGCCTCCTCCTGGGGCTGGCACAACTGCTGATCAGACTGCGAACCCACCCTCAGAGGCCAGCTCCGGGAACAGGAATGTGGGTCTTGCTCAAAGCCGCAACCCCGGGGTGGGGCCCAGAGCGGCAGCCTCGGTCTGCTGGTGCCCACCGCCTGGAACCCTGCGGGCGCTGGAGCCTCTGCGCGTGGGGGCAGGAGCAGCATCCACTGGGACAAGCCTCCTCAGAGCAGCCATACGCACCACATGCACGCCTGCTTTTCACTGAGCAACCCAGTCTGTGTTGTGTGAAACACCTTTTCTTTTACAGAGGAACAAGAGAGAAGCCCCAAGACGCCTTTAAAGATAAAGGAACTATTAAAAGAGGGACCCAGCCTCCCAGCAATACCTAAACCTTGTTTGGCAGGAGAAATAGGAGATGGTCCTCTGAGAGATGAGTCACCTGGCACTGGGCTGAGGCTTTCTGAGGAGGTGATGGCTCCAAGCAACCTGCAGGGCCTACATGTTGGGGACCAGCCTGTTGGGAACAGGAGAAGAAGGAAGGGGTGGGGGACTGAAGCGCCAGCTAAGCCCACCACAAGGAGCTGTGAGCAGGAGCTGGGCCTGGCACGCAGTAGTTCCCCTCCCTCCATCTGCACTGTGGTCTCCAAGCTCCCAGGCTGTTCCACCAAGCCCTCCTGCCCTTGCTCCAGGGCCCTCTACAAAGCAGAGCCTTGAGGAGCGGTCAGACACAACCCACACCTGTGCCAGGCATAAGACCACTGTGCACCACAGGGTGGTGAAGTGTTCCATTTTTTTGTTTATTCAGTAGAACATCAAGACAAATACACTTTAAATGGTACATATTTTTATGTACAAGAATGACCTATTTTCTAAAAAGTCTGAAAATCAAAAAAATAGTCTTCTTTAATTTTGTGAAACCCTGGGTGATCCACAAAGGTTCAGCCAAACCTCTGATGAGTTTTGTTCAACACAGTCAAGTTAAGCATTTAGACCTGGCATGGGCGAGGCTGCAGGAAGCACGGAGGAACGGAAGAGGACGCTCCCAGTGCCAGCACCAGTCCTGGCCCCAGGCCACCCTCAGGACCCTGGCATCACTTCCGGAAGCGCTTGAAGAGCGGGTGCACGTGCTTGGTGGAAGGCTTGCTCCTGGATGAGTGGTACTCCATGTACACGGTGTCATCTGCCCCGGACATGGAGCTCATGGTGCCAAAGCGCCGGGATGCCTACAGAGGAGGGGACAGCGCGGCTCTCAGTCAGTCTCAAGGGGGAAAGACTACATTTATAAAATATATAACAAAACTCAATGCAGTTGTTATTTTTAAGCAACATTTACTAACACTACAGACGAGGCATTATTCTACACATTTTAGATGTATTGCCTCATCTAACCCTTACAAGCACTGTAATCTTCACCCTACACAAGAGGAGACCAAGGCACAAAGAGATGCAAACAGCCAAGCCCGCACAGCTCCTGGGAAACAGGACTTGAACACAGGCAGTCTGGCTTGAGACGCAGGGTCCTCTATCTATCTATCTATCCATCCATCCATCCATCCATCCATCCATCCATCCATCATCCATCCATCCATCATCCATCCATCCATCCACCCATCCATCCATCCATCCATCCATCCATC
>NW_004524590.1:2420496-2449126 GCF_000260255.1 Octodon degus | reverse complement strand
TCCATCCATCATCCATCCATCCATCCATCCATCCATCCATCATCCATCCATCCACCCCTCCGTCCATCCATCATCCATCCATCCATCCATCCATCCATCCATCCATCCATCCATCCATCCTCGACAAGGTCTTACTATGCAGTTAGTTCAGCCTGGCCTTGAACTCATGCATAGGCCAGGCTGGTCTCAAACACATACCAATCTTCCTGCCTCAGTCTCCCAGTGCTGGGATTATAGTCATGGACCACCATGCCCAGGATTAAACTCAGTCCCGATTAAGACTTAACCACAATGGCATATAGTCTTTTTGTGACAATTTCTGAACAGTTCTTTAACAGGGCAGACGTTCCTTAAAGTTCCTGAGATGCCACATAATATGCTCTGAACCAAGGAGAAAGCCAGAGAGCCCAGGGCAGGGCCAAGCTGGACATGGGGCTAAGTAGAGCATGGTAGAGGGCAACGACAGTCCCAGGTTCTCCAACGATGGGGATGCGAGGGTCCCTTTAGCCCAGAGTTCAAGGCCAGCTGGGGCAACATAATGAGACCAAACTCAAAAAATTAAAAAATTAAGTCTTGGGCTTGAGTCCTGGCTCTGCTTCTTACTAGGAGACCCTGGGCAAACACTGAATGTCTGCCTCAATGAACACATCTGTAAAATAGGGATAACTACATCAGTGCCAATGTAGTGTGAAAAGAAGTAAGAGGGGAACATACGGGACACTGGTGCCATGCCTGTCACAGTCTCTCCTGGGGGACAAGACTGACTGACAGCACCTTAGGGCCAAGGCAGCTTCAGTACAGACCACTTCCTGATGGCGAGAGGAAAGCCTGAGTCTGGAAAAAGGGCGGCACCTGACCGGGTGACAGCCATCTTCTTCTTGTCTTGTGGGAGCCACTGCTGACCAACTATATTCCAAAGCACACAATTAAACGGCCCTTTTCTCTTTGAAGGGCCTGGTGAGCGCTCTGTAATGATGCTCTTTCAAGGGCTGGTGACATAGCTCAGTGTACTAAGCACAGTGTACTTGGGCGAGCACAGGGGCCGGGGTTCGATCCCCAGGACCATGCGCCCCATCAACACTGCCCCCAGGACGCTGAGCCAGCCACTGAGACTGGGCGTAGTAGTGCATGCCTGTAATCCCAGCCCTGGGGAGGATGAAAACTGGAGGATTACTGAGTCTGAGCTGCATAGTGAGACCCTGTACCAAATACATTTAAAAAAAAGACGCTCTTTCGTCGTACACACTCCATTTACCTGCAACACAGCAGCCACTCGGTAAATATAAATGAAAGGTGAAGTATTCTTAAAGAACTACAGTTTTCAAAATAAATATTTAAGCGACTATATGAGTTAATCCTCAGGCCCAGATTACAGGCTGGAAGGCTCAGCTGGATCACTGAGGGAAGAGCCAGCAGTAGCTCCTGGCCTGTCACCCACACAGGTGCCCAGCCGCCTGCTGGAGAGAAGTTGTGGTCACGTGTGTGCCCATCTGGGCCTCGACATCAAGACTCACAAATCCTCACTCCAGACTTAGTACAGACAAAAACACGTAGAGAAGGAGCAAAGGCTGGATGTAGCTCAGTGGCAGAGGGCTCGCCCAGCACGTACAAGGCCGCGTTCACACCCCAGTACCACAAGGGGGGCAGAGAAGCACTGTCCCTGAGATACCACATAAAATGCTGAGCAGATCTGAATAAATGAAAAAGGTGATCGGGGCTGTTTCTCTATTATTCTCTTCACACTGCTGTTTCCTAAGCACCTCCCCCCTCCCAGCTCACACGTACACAGGGCTGCATGCGTGTGTATGCATCTCACGCTGTCTTTTGGGAACACTGACACCTGCAGCCTCACCCGCACGCTCACCTGGCTGGATCTGGAGCCAAACTCTCCCGCCACCACCTCCTCCTCTGCATCCAGGTCAGTGGCTGCCAGGACTTTCTGTAGGAGCTGCTGTTGCTCCTCTTTTGTGGAAAACGCCAAGTCTTCCTCCTCCATGCCAGCAAGCTTGGTGATCACCTGCAAACCCAGCAGCAGCTCTGTCTCTGTCCTCTCCCCCTCAGCTGGCTCCTCCCGGGGCTAATCATTCTGCTCACTTCCTTCCCAGCCAGCCAGGTAGCCAACAAGGCAGCGCTCCTCCCTAGCATTCCAGGGACCAGCCTAGTGAAAGACAAGGGACTCTGGAGGGATCTGCTGCCTGCACGCAGCATCTAATGGCCCTGTTCAGAAGATTGACAGGAACCTCAGTGACTGGCAAATGCGTGGTTTTCTTGTCCTGCCCCATGTAAGGGCAGAGAAGCAAGGTGGTACCCTTTGACAAGCACGCCTCGCCACACTGCACCTGAACCCTGCACTTCCAGTGACAGTAACCACAAAGTGACGGAAGCCCGTCCAGAATTACCAGCCAGCACTTCTGTAAGCGAGCAGAGACAGCTGGGCTTCCGTGTCTGCAGCAATCACTTACTGTCAGGCCTGCCTCTCCCTGCAGAAAGCCATCCCACGCCAATTCTCATGATGTTAACTGAGGCCACGTGTCAGGGACAAGGGTCTGACTGAGTCCTTCAGGTGGCCAGATACCCAGAGTGCAGACAGCAGGGCCCGCCTGCTGGGCTCCACCACTCTAGGTTACCACTCTCGGGACTTCCTGGCTGCCTGGAGCAAGGAGCTCGGCCAACACAGATGTGCCTCTCCCTGGGCTGACTGTGTCACTTTCTGTTACCCACGGTGCTGCCATCAGAAGACTCATGCAGAGCGATAACAAGTCACAATGCAAAGCCTCTAAAATCCAAGCATCCTGTGCTCTAGTCCAGCCTGGGGGGACTGAAGTGTCCCTGCCTGTGACTAGAAGGACAGAGGCCAGACAGCCCGCACCTCTGTCTTAGGCCACTAATGGAAGTGTTCACCAGCTCCTAAAGGAACATCACTGAGGACTGTAGGCACAGCTCGGGGTTGTGTAGAAGAGGCCTGGGGCCCAGCCCTACCACACACACACTCACACACAAACACACACGCACACAAGCTCCCGAACAGGTGGCCTTTTGACAATTGAAAGCCTGAGAACCAGACGTTCTAGGAACACCCTTTTGGTGGAGCACCAGGGAACTTCCTTCCCACAAATGAAGTCCTGTGTGACACTAAGTCTTGTCATAAACATCACAGTTATGTCAAAAGGAAAGTGGCCACCAAGGATGGTGGGAGGGGAAGGGCTGTGAACAGAATGAAGGCGCGTCATGTGTGAAGACATGCCATGTGTGAAGGTGTGTCATGTGATGGTATGTCACATACCTGAGCCAACTCCCTGATGAATGTCATCGCTACATACTGTAAACATGCACTAATACAAATTTTAAAAAGTAAACATCTTAGACAGTGAATGTTGGACAAGCTTCAGAGCCCCCACACCATGCAGAGCCCTCGTGTGCAATACGGGCCAACTCTGCTGTCGGGGCTGCATACTATGTCCCTGGAATGGGACCCCAAGGGCTCAGCCGCAGCGCTGGCCATGGACCCCCAGCACCTCAGCGCTGCTAGGCTCGCACTCCATTCGTCAGTAACTAGTGATGCCCCTAGCAATTCATGCAGAGACAAAGGAGTCAGATCCAAGGCGTGCCCCACGCTGACGCCCACTTCTCTTGCAGGGCAGTACTGAAAAGGTCACCGCGAGACCTACCTTAAAGCTGTAACCCTGATCAACCAGGAATCTCTGTCGCTTGGTGGAGTAAGCCATTTCCTGCGTGTCCTGGGACACAAGCGAGTAGAAGAAGGCATTGTACTCCTCCGCAACCATCCCTGTGGAAGAAGCCATGGAGAAAGATGCCATCAGCCAGGGGAAGGCAGGCGGCTTGGGTCTGAGGCTCAGAAGCAGCACTGAGCAGGAAAGCTCTGCGGGCAGGGCACGATCACCTGACTTCCAATAGAGCCTTCTGTGCGTCTAAGAACAGAAACCCAAGAGGTCAAGCACAGAACCAGAACGTGCAAAGTCTGCCAGGCACCCCTGCCAAGGCACTGGTATCCAGAACATACCACCAACTACCGCAACCAACAAGACAACCAATCATAAATTGGGCAAAGGGTCTGAGCAGGCATTTCTCCGACAGCAGTAAGTAAATGGCCAGGAACCACGTGACCCACTGAGCATCAGCAAAATGAGGGCCACCGCGAAACGCGAACCAAAACCACAAAGCGCTACTAGCTGGCCTCCACCCGACGGCAGACTGAAAGAGATAACCACAACTCCTGTCAGGCTGTGAGAGAAACTCAACTCTCACACCCCGCTGGTGAGTAAGTCATTACTATACAAGCCCGGAATTCCACTCCCAGGTACATATCCAAGAGAACTGAAGACATCCACACAGAAGTCTGCGTGCATATCACAGCACCACTATCCCACGAGCTAAAACGGCGGAAGCTCGAGGGCTCATCAATAGAGGGATGGATATACAAAACGCAACACGTTCGTACAGGGGGTTAGCTGGCAATTGGCTAATCCTTTTCAAAATATTCTACTAATGTTTATTTTAGCTTGCATGAAATGTCCATAGTAAGTACAAAGGGACAAAAGCAGTTTGGTGATTAGGAGCAAGGGGCATAGGAGGTGGACATGGTGGCAGACGCCTATGATCCCAGCGCCTGGGTGGCTAAGACAGGAGGACCACTGTGAGTTCAAGGCCCGCCTGAGCTGCATATTGATACCCTGTCTCAGATCAAAAGCTGCAGGGGGCGGGGGGCAGCGGCAATGTGGGGTGACTGCTAACAAGGAAAGTGTGATCTTTCTTAGGTGAAGAGAAATTACTTTGTAACTACATTAAAAACCATTAAGTGTGGGAGGCTGAGGCAGGATGACTGTGAATTCAAGGTCAGGCGGGCCTACTAGGTGAGTTGAAGGTCAGCCCGTACTGTATAGTGAAACCCTATCTCAAAAAGACAAAAAAAAAAAGGAAAAAACCACTAAGCATATACTTTACATAGATTACAGGCATTCAAAATCCCACTTTTAAATGAAAGAAAACCCCTATTTGTTATAGAAATTTTATTACAGAAAATATTTCAGGCTAAAAAGCCTGATCCTTCAGGAAAATCACACATTTCTGCTTTTCAGATTAAATGTCAGCAGGTTAAGCACCTAAAACTGACCTAGAATCCAAAGTTTGTCTTATAGGAGCTCAAAGATACATAAAGTGACCAAATATCATATTCAAATAGCACTTTCACTAAAAAAATGTAATTTTTCTTGGCAGAACCCGGGGATTGAATTCAGGCCCCTGCGCTTGCCAGAGGAGTGCTTATTCTACTGAGCCATCTTCCGAGCCCTAGAAAATGTAATTTTTAAAAACTCATGTATTTGGTGCAGGGTCTCACGATGCAGCTCAGACTTGCAGTGATCCTCCCATTTCAGCCTCTCAGCGCCGGGATACAGGTGTGTGTGTCACAACACCCAGCTATGGTGGTGGCTCTGCAGGCCTAGGATGGAGCCAGCATGGCATCAGGTGCCAGGGATCGAACCTGGTCCAGGGTCCAGGGTCCAGGGAGATGGCTCAGTAGAATAAGCGCTTCCCTGGCAAGTGCAAGGGCCTGAGTTCAATCCCCGGTTCCGCAAAAAAAAGATCCTGGCTCCTTGTGTTTGCCAGGCAGGCACTTAGACTGCTGAGCTATCTCCTCAGCCAAGAAAATGTAATTCTAATTAAAGTCAAATGCATTTTTAAACTAGATTTGCTTTCCACATGGTGAAGAGCATGGAACAAATAATAAGTTACTGTTGTATTTGCTAGTAGGCTATACTCCTTGTCAACTTTTAAAATTTAGGCTATCTAGCAACCTACTGTATTCTGTCATGTTAACTGTAATCATAAGCTGCCTCTCAAACAGATCTGAGTAAGGTATCACACTAATCTTGCCATTTTCAAACATCCTAGCAGTCCAGATGCCTCCTGGGGCAACAACCAAATGCTGAGAGGGCAGGCCTGTGTCCTTGCCACAGGAGGTGTGCAGCCACAGCAGCAGGTGCAACCACCTACCTGCAGCGTGTCAGGCGCTGCCAGGCCACATGATGGGGCCTGGGGTCCCCTTACTTAAGCAGTCTGCACGTCCTCAATCAGAGCCCGGGCGGCAGGATTTCTCCCCTCCCTCTGCAATCCTGCCTATCTATCCCTGCTGCCCAGCCAAACCCTCTCCTTCCCCGATGGGACATCCACTGTGGCCCTTCCTTGTCTCCCCCAAGAAGCACTGTAGCTCCAACTGCCCAGCCCTCAGCACTGGGTCAATTCCAGGCTGCTGCCCAGAAAATAACCCATATTCACCCTCACAGCCTTAAAGATACTGAGGGCGGGAGCTCTTGGTCCCTGCTTTGGGACGCTCTCCCCTCAGGCTCTCCCCAGTCCCAGGACAGAGCTGCCGTCTGGAAATCACTGTGCCTCAGCCCCTGGGCCTGCCCACCAGCAGCAGAAAGAAGGCTTTACCTTTTTTGGCTCTGAGCACCCGCCCGAGCCTTTGCGCCTCCTGCCGCCTAGAGCCACCGTGAGAGGAGATCTGAATGAGGACATTTGCTTCGGGCAGGTCAAATGATGTGTCACCTACCTACAAGAAAAAAAAATTAACTGGCCCAGAATTCAAAACTATGTATTTTTATCTATTTATTTTTTTAATAGCACTTGGGGGTAGAAGCCAGGACATTGGGCATGCTAAGCACACCGTCTACCACTGAGTTACATCCCTAGCCCTGGCCTAAATTTAAATCAGCGCTGCACAAGCACAACAACACATCTCCCTCATACCAAGGTCCTTCTGTGGCAGGCAGGGTGGAGCAGTGGTCTCAGACAGGCTTCTTCAGACCGAGTGAGCCCGAGAGCCTGAACCACACCACTGCCGACTGACTCGCTGGGTGTGGGGGCAGCACACTCACCTGCCATTGCTTGGTTTGCTTGGTCTCTGAAAGCCCCCGTACTCTTACCCGGCGCCCAGCAAGGCTGGCAGCAGCTACGCAGGACAATGCAACCTGGGCTGCCCCTCCATGGAGCCCTGATGGCTGGGTCTCCCCAGCATGTGGGACGTGGCGCATCACCTGGCAGGGAGCTCTTACTTCTGGGCCTCAGGGGTGCCTTCACCTCACTGACTCCGGGGCAGGGGAAAGCCCCGGAGCCCAGCTGGGCCTGCCTCCACTACGGGAGCCTAGGTCCAGGACAGAGGCAGCCCAGCACCAACTGACAGCTTCATCCGAATTCCCACTTCCCACTGCCCACAGGTATCAGCCCCAGCCCTGGCCCTAACCAACACCACCAACTCACTGTCCAGGAATCCCAGACCCTCCATGGTGCCACACAAACCTTGGATATGAAGATGGTGTTGATTTTAGGGTTGTGCTTGAAATTCTGGAGAATTTGCATCCTCTCTCCTTGGGATGTAGGCCCATAGATATAGGGTCTGGAGAAGAAGCACAGAAAGACCAGATCATATCTTGGTTACCCACGTTTTCTTTCACTCTACTCTCCATCAGGCTGCACACCAGCACTGACTGCAGCCCCACCCTACCTGCACCCCAGCATCCCTCACACTAGGTCCAGGCCTGCCGCTCTTAGGGACTCCCTCCTTTCTTTTTCCATTGAACTTTCTCCAGCTTCAACATCTGTCCTCTAGGCAAAGTTTATACAAAGGAGGATCCTCACTTTCATGAAGCCCAAGTAGATGCTGCAAAGAAAACATTCTTGGGCCTGGGAGATAGCTCAGTGGAATAAGCACCTGCCTGGTAAGTGCAAGGTCCTGAGATTGATCCCTGGTACCAAAAAAAAAAATTCTTAGGTCTAAACCATTCTATTAGAAGTTAAGAAGCAAGGCCTAGGATCCATACAATCATTTCAGAAGGAAATAAAAATAAAACACTTTCTACATTTAATGGGTAGGTACAAAAAAGACAAGGTTACAAACAAAAGTTGTAGCTATCATTCCACTACACACAGTTGGCTGCCCTTCCCTGGGTCAGGCTGGCTTGGCACGGACAGCGCCAAGGAGATAAACATCCCCTGCAGCAGATGTGCAGGAGGCTACAGCCAGGAGTGAGCTGTGGGAGTCTCACTGGGGGAATCTGGATGGACACTGCAGGGAGGGGGAGGAGAGATGGCTGCGACACGGCAGTAAATACAGACACCTTCTTGTTGCCTCACTTAAATCCACACTAGTGTGACAGCAAAGGACTAACAGGACACAACTTCATAAGGAGAGCAGAAGAAATAAGAGGAGATGAGCAGAACGGGTAACACCTTGGATGGTGAAAAGCAGAAGGATGTAGGCGCAGTAACTCCGCTAACACACAGAAAGCGGCAGCCTGAGCTGGCGGGGGAACGACAGCACGGAGCAACTTTCCAAGGCGACTTGCCATAGTTCTGTGCAAGACACAGAAGGCCGGACAGCGAGAGCCCAGGTGCACTGGAGGTGCAGCGTGGGGGCAGGTGGCCGACAGCAGGCCCGGGGGTACGAGGAGCAGAGACCCCACCACAGCAGGCCTGGCCCTCTGCATCTGCAGGACGCTGGAGGAGGCGCCCTGCAGGTTCCGACAGGGAAGGGCAGCACCCAGGCTGCCGGCAGAGCAGGACGAGACAGAGTGCAGCACGGCAGGCGGTGCACCCTCAGGGTGTGCGCTCCCTCCCTCCCACATGCTGGTGCCCTGGAGGACAGAAAAGACCTAGGATGCGGCAGCACCTGGCAGCTTCTTCACAAACTACCAAGTGCCAGTCACTCTACAGTGAAGCGCACAAGTCGGCAAGCACACTGAGCAGTACAGAAGAGCCTACTGGCTTCTTAGTGACCAAATTTCAAAAATACAATTTCAGAGATGGGCACAGTGGCACCCACCTCTAAGCCCAGGGGAGGCAAGGCAGGAGGACTGCAGGTTCCAGCCTGTCCTGGGCAACGTGGGGACTTAAAAAATAAAAAGGGCTGGAGATGCAGCTCAGGGCTCCGCATGTGAAGCTTTCTCCAGACCCCTACACTCTTTTCTTCCAGTGTTTTTGGTTTCATTGTTTTTAACCCCTGCCTTTAAAGTCCTTCTCAGTTTTGGTAATCCCCACTTCAGTGCAAAGGCCCTGGGTTGAACACCAATAGTGCTGAAAAAAAAAAGGAAAGGAAAGGGAAAGGGGTGGGGGCCAATTTCTATTTGCTCCCTGACCATACCTTCAAAAGAACTGAGATCTGCCTCTGCCCAGGACCCTGCATGTGGCACCCCTCAGGGCACCCAAAGCGCCCACAGGAAAGGCACAGCCTCTCTCACTTCCTATGCAGGCAGCTGACCACTGCGGGCTCTACACATGGGACGGGTTCTGGACTGGTGAGGACACTGCAAGAGGCCCCCGAGCCTCCTGTCCGGATGCTGGGCCACACCTGGACACTAGCCCGGCTTACCGTGCCTTCCTAGCCCACAGGCCACCCTGCTCAGGGGCCACTCCGCCTGCAGTGCTCATTCAGCCTGAGAGCTCAGATGCCCCCTTACAGCGCCTCTGGAGCCCAGATCTGACATCGCGTCCCACCAGCTCAGCTCGCCCTCTGCTCTCTGGGCTCACATGACCAGCCTCCCCTTCTCTATGCATTCCAAGCTCTAACTCCAACCGTCTGCTTCTCGGTTTTGCCTGGTTCCTGGGAATTGGAGCTCGAGACCCAGACGCACAGATCCCAAGACACTCCTAAGCACGTCAAGAAAGAAACAGGCACCTTCTTCGTTCTCAGTGGAGATGGTAACTGGCCTACAGCAACTCTAAACGCTTGATTCTTACTTGTTCAGCCGAATAGCATATTCCTTCAAGGCAAACACGTTGTCAGCAAAGACAATAATCTTATCATTTCTCCTTTCATGAAACTTGATCAGAAACTGGCAAGCTCGGAACTTGTTGGGGTTCATGGTGTAGAGCAAGATTCGTTTCTTGGTTTTGATTGCCACATACTCCCGGTAAAACTCGGGCGACATTGGGCACCAAACCTGGGAGGCAGTAAGAATCGAGTCATCTGCAAGTTTAAGCATCACATACTTACAAACTTTGGAAGCCCACTCACTTAGCAGAATTAGCTTTATAATAACACTAAAGGTATAAGAATTATATTTTAATATACAGCAATCCCTTTATCTGTGGCTTCAATTACCTGCAGTCAACAGTGGCCTGAAAATATTAAAAATTCCAGAAATTCACACATTTTAACTTGTACCTGTTCTCAGCAGCATAACACAATCGCAGGAGAAGCCACGAGATTCTGCCCAGGATGTCCACCCTGGGCACGACGGCTTTGTCCACCCTGTACCACAACCTGCCTGCGAAGCATCTGGGAAGCATCGCAGCTCTACGATCAGCTGCCCAAGTGCCACAGCAGGTCTGTTCAAGTCACCCTTGTTTTATTTAATCATGGCCCCCGGCACAAAAGCAGCGATACACCCAATTTGGACACACCAAAGAGAAGTTCTAAAGGATTCCCTTTAAGTGAAAAGGTGCCAGTTCTCAACCTAACAGAACAGAATTGCATGCTAAGGTTGCTAAAATCTATGACAAATACAAACCTCCAATCTGCAAACATGAAGGAAAATAGTTCACACTAATTTTTCTGCCTACTTCACATTGCAAGAAGCGCAGCCATAATGCAGAAGTGCTTAGCTAAAATGGAAAAGGCATTGATTATAGGATTTGGTTCCATACGCGATTACTGGCACCCACTGGGAGTCGTCAGACAAATCTACTGCAGTTAAGAATAAACTATAGGGGCTGGGGAGATGGCTCAGTGGAATAAGCACTTCTCTGGCAAGTGCAAGGGCCTGAGTTCAATCCCCGGTTCCGGAAAAAAAAAAAAAAAAAAGAATGAACTATAAATATACACTTGTATATCTGTTCTTTTTATTGATAGGCAGTCAATAGTTGTGTTTAGCTTCCCTGTATGGAGTTAACACGTCTTAATTTCCTTTTCCATCCCCTTCTCGCCCCTCTCCATCACTTGACATCCTTCCCACTTGAGAAAGCTCTCCCTACTTCCTGTGATAGTATCTTTTATCTTGCTTGTCTTTATTTGTAAGTGGAGTCTCATAATGACAAAGTACCACTGGATGGAAGGAATTAAAAATAGGCATTAGGGGCTGGGAAGATGGCTCAGTGGAATAAGCGCTTCCCTGGCAAGCACAAGGGCCTGAGTTCAAGCCCCGTTTCCACAAAAATAAATAAATAAATAAATAAATAAATAAAAATAGGCATGCTCCCCAATGATACAACTAATGACCATGATGGCCACACCACTGCCCCTGACCCCCACAAGCAGTTGGGAAAGGTCTCTCCCACCGTGGCAACAACATAGGCCAACACTGCATGGTACATCTATGGCCATGTTATAAAAGACCAACCAAACCATCTGTCTCAACTCTCCAGCCCTATTTGAGTATTTTCCTAAGTTTACTATCAATCATAGGAAGTAAGACTTCTGTGCACCTGGGGGCCTGCCCCTTAGCTCAGTTCCTTAAGTGGCTGCTTCGGCAAAACAGTCAGGCTCAGGTTGCTGTGGTTCGATCCCCACAACTGAAGCCAGCCAAACCTGCCCTGAAGGCATTCGGAGAAAAAAAAAAAAAAAGACTTCTGTGCACCCTAAAATCTCTCCAGTCCTAACGGAGCTGAGCAGCACATGATGGCTCTGGGGTAAACCCTCCTGCCCGCGTGAGTCTCGGCAGACAGTGATCATGCGACTTCCAGCAACTGACCAACTGCTCCTTGTCAGGGCCTCCGCTTCCACAGAGCTGACAAGGGGAGAGGTGACCCCGGGGGGACAAAGTGAGCACTCTGAACAGTGTGGGCAGCCAAGAAGACTGCTCAAAGGCCGTCAGTGATCATCCACCCCACTATGCGCAGCACTAGGGAGGCTGAGATAGGAGGATCACCAAGACTCGGAGCTGTAGAGCAAGACCCTGTACCAAATAAATAAATAAACAAATGCCTCCCCCCCATTATTCACTGCACAGGCTTGTTTACAAATGCAAAATGTTCCATTTTAATGGTCTTTTTATTCTGCTCTTAGCACCAGGGACTGTATCCGAAGGGAGTTTACCACTGAGCTACATCCCCAGCCCTTTTCACCGCTTATTTCAAGACAGGGTGTCACTAAGTTGCCCAGGCTGGCCTCAAACTCAAAGCGATCCTCCTGCCTCAACCTACTTAAGCAGCTGGGAGTCCACATACCACCACACTCAGATTAACTGCAAAATCTGGCCACCTCAAATGCACACGCAAGGAGAAGTTAAGAAGCATGGAATGGCCCTGCAGGGGCACACCCTGCTGCTCTAAAGGTTACTGAGCAAGCTGGGTGTGATGGCGCTGACTTATTACCCCAGCTGCTCAGGCAGGGGAGGCAGGAGGATTGCAAGTTTAAGTCCAGCCTGGGAATCTCAGCAAAATCCTACTGCAAAAAAATTTAATCAATTAATTAATTTAAAAAATTTTTAATGTAACTCAGCATTACAGTCTTGCCTAGTACTTGTGAGGCCCTAGTTTTAGTCCCCAGTACCATAAAACAAAACAGAAAAAAAAAAGAGTGAAGAGATATTTAAGAACAAACAGTGATTTTAAGGATTTGTTTATAAGAGAAAAAAAAAAAAAAAAAAAAAAAAAAAAGGAACAGTACAAAAAGTGTCTACAATGTGGCTCTTTTGTGTAGGAAAGTAAAAATAAAGATCAACCCTAAGGGCCAGGCAGATAGCTCAGTGAATTAAAGTGCCTGCTTAGGCAGACACCGGGGCCAGGGGTTCAATTCCCTGCCTGTTGTGTGGGCCCCGCAGCCAGGGCATGCTGAGCTGGAGACTGAGACTGGGGGTGGTGGCGCACGCCTGTACTCCCAGCACTCAGGGGGATGTAAACAGGAGGATCACCATGAGTGCGATCTGTGTAGTGAGACCCTGCAGGCCCCACACTAAATACACTAAAAAAAAAAAAAGATCAACCTTAATACATACCAAAATATTCCAGCCACATAAGAGGGGAAAAAATACCCACATAAACCACGGTGCTTTTCAACAACTAAAACAAAATGCTGAGCTATGTACTCTGAGGCCACAGACAAACTGAAGTCAGACACTGAACTCTAGTTTTACTTATCATAGTGGTACCACTTAGCAACTCTGAAGCTCCAAGCTGGGCATGGTAGTGTTTGCCTGCAATCCCAGAACTCAGAAGGCTAAGGCAGGAGGACCACCTCAAGTTGGAGGCCAGCCTAGGATACACAGTGAGTCCCAGGCTAGCCTCAACTATGACAGTGAGACCCTATTTCAAAAAGTAAATAGATAAAAAATTTAAAAACCCTGAAATATATATATATAGTCATATTCTAGAATTCTAGAGCCCAACCATATTGTAAAGTTCTTACTGTCTCAGAAAGGAATTATAAACATGGAAAGAGGGAAAGTTAGAAAAATACTGTGGTGTTGGTTTCCACCAAACGTATCATCATAAAGTCATGGTTTTAGTGTGTAGAAGCAGATAAGGTACAGATGTGTGCACGCAGGTGCACACACACACACACACACACACACACACACACACACACACGAGGTACAAGCACACCTCCTAGCTCTGCCCAGTGACTAAGCACAGCAGGCACAACCTAACGGTCATGAGTGCTCCCAGGACCCAGATGCTGGTTTTTAGTACAGACAGGACCCAGTTCTCATTGAAGAAATGGCTGAATTCAGGGCCAAAGAAGAGAAGGCATGAGATGAAGCTGGAGCACCTTACTGTGCCAGAACGCAAGGTCATGCTCAAAGAACGATGGGCTGCGCCAAGGACACAGAAGCCAGCAAGAAGGGGTCCCACTGGCCACATC
The DNA here is from genome assembly GCF_000260255.1 of Octodon degus. Classification (NCBI taxonomy): domain Eukaryota; kingdom Metazoa; phylum Chordata; class Mammalia; order Rodentia; family Octodontidae; genus Octodon; species Octodon degus. The sequence goes on along the minus strand of NW_004524590.1, from coordinate 2,435,310 downwards.
TGGAGCCACTGGAGCCTCCAGAGTTCAATGGCAGGCCACTCTCAAGGGCTTCTCTTGTGCTGCTGACACGCGGAAGGAAACTCAGACACACGGCAACTCTGTAGTATTAGAAATGCCCTAAACGTGGATTGGAGGAATTGAGGGATGGGGTGGGAAGCGTGCAAGGGATGAACAGCACTGGTGTGTAAATGAAGCCCCAATAAAGCTCTCAGGAAAACAACCTGGCAACTCAACTGTCTTCAACATCAGAGAAGACTGCTATTTTTGCTGCCACGCAGTACTCCAGCCTCACCCAACTGCACACCTCTACCTTGGAATACTGCACTGTGCTTCAAAGTAATGAACTCCAGCCACCTGTAGCACCCAAGAAATATACTCATTCCACAAGGCACAACTATACTGAGAAAAGACAGAAGGTGTAAAAGGACATTTTGACCTGATTCTGCCTACATGAGTTCTTTAAAATAAAAACAGGCAAACACAGATAGGTGGTAAAATAATAAAAGTGAGAGACCAGCAAACCCAAGTTCAATGATGGTATTTACAGCAACAAGCGGAAAGAAGACCCAAGTGGAGAAGAGGAGAAGGCCTCCGAGGTGCCAGCAACACCGCTGCTCGGCGGGTGGCGAGCCCACAGACACAGAGGGAGGGCGAGGGCTTTCTCATCACGGAGAGGCTGTCCAGGCTCATCACAGCCACCACCTCCGAGAGGCCCCCCACCTTTCAGGACAAAGGCCACCCTACTCTCACACTGAGTGAAGTGTTGCAAAGGAGTTTTTGGTTGTTCCTTCCAAGGTCTAACTTTTTTTTTCATGTATTTGGTACAGGGTCTATGGGTGTACAGGGGCTCAGTACGACGATAGGACTCATAGTGAATCTCCTGTTTCAGCCTCCCAAGTGCTGGGATTACACATGTGCACAACCACACTCAGCCTCAATCCTCAACTCAGCATGCCCTCGGGGCGGGGCCAGCACGGCACACCGGGGATCTAACTTTAGCCGCTGTGCTCTTCCTAAGCAGGCGCTTTAGTCCACTGAGCTATCTGGCCAGCCCCTAAGATCTAAATTTGAACAAAGATTTTTTTTTAATCTTTTATTTATTTACTTATTTAGTACACGGTCTCACTACACAGATCAAACTCGTAGTGATCTTCCTATCTCAGGCTCCCCAGCACTGGGATCACATGGGTGCACTACAATGCCCAATTTTGGTGGCCAGCACAGAGCACCCGGGAACCCTGAGCCGGCATGCAGACCAGGAATGGAATCTAGGTCCTTACCCTAGTCAGGCAGGCGCTTAGACTGCAGCGCTATCTCCCCAGCCCCAAACGAGGACTTTGAACATCTATCTGTATAGATATATACTACAAAATAGTATTAGTAAAAGGTATTCTAAAGAGAGAAAATGGGGCCAGCAACATAGCTCAGCAGACTAAGCACCTGCTTAGGCAAGTGCAGGGACCAGGGTTCCATCCCTGGTACCGCATGCAGCGCCAGATCCACCCCCCAGGTGCCCTGAGCCAGTGTCCCAGCGTGGCGGTGCATGCCTGTAATACCAGCGCTGGGGAGGCTGAAAACAAGAGGATCACTACAGAGTCTGATCTGTGTAGTGAGACCCCGTACAAAAGAGAGAAAATGATCAAGGCCACAGTCTATCTAGGGCTTTGACAATGGGAGTGGCTTCAGGTGTCGCCCAGGAAGCACCCCCAAGGATGTATGGATAGATCATCCCAGAGGCTCACTGACAGGAGGAGGTGGCCTGCATCAGCATCCTGATTTCATGACTGACTGGGGGACCCAGAGAAAGGCTCTTCTTGCACTCAGCTATGAAGTAGACATAACACTGCCCCCTTCAGGTTAGGAAGCACCCTGCAGGAAGAAGTGGTTGGCCTGATTCTCTGGCCATGGAAGAAGCCCTTCCCAGGCACCCCCAGTGCAACCCCCTTACCTCAGCACACTGGACTTTTGCAATATAGCCATTGTTCTGCAGCTCCATCCAGTTGGCTTCATAGAGTTTGGGCCCAATCAAAAAATTTAAGTCGACAATTTTGTCATCTTCCCGGACAAGGGTTGCCGTCAAACCCAGCTTGCAGTGGGCCTGCACGATGGTGAGCACCCGGCGGAACATCTTGGCTGGGGAGCAGTGGGAGGACTCAGTCACAAACAGCAGCACACCACATGGAGTCTGGCAACTTTCCACCTCTTCCACCCATTACCTAACATTCTGGCCCCTGCCTTAATGTGTAGCAGCTCAAATCACACGTCTAAAGTCACATGTGTGACCGTCTCTTCCCTAACTTTCCCCACCTCAATGAATACCCACGCCACCCTTGCTCTGCGCGTGCCTAAGCCTGTGTGTCACCCTTGGCCTCTTCCTTCCTCCAATCCCACAGGTGGCCTCCACTGCCTGTCCCAAGTCAGGCTGCCTTCATCTTCCTTCACTCTCACGGGCCAACCCTGCCGGGATCCTCCAAGCTCATCTCACTGTCCCCACAGTGCTTCCTCTGTCTGTTCTCAGCTCAGTAGCCAGAGGGATCTTTTCATGGACAGGCTCAGATAAGCGTCTGCTCTGCCTCTAGATGGTTTCTGATCCATTCAGACTAGCAGCTAAGATTTCTGCCATGGCATACAAGGTGCCTGCCACAAGACCTGCCCTGACAGGTCCTTCTGCTCCAGCCTTGCCTGCTCTCCCTCTACTTGCCTCTGCCACTGTGTGCTATTATATAAATATACCAACTCCACACAAGGAATGTAATCATTATGGACTGCAAACATGGACTCACAAAAAAAATTGAATAAATTTTAAACAAATAGGAGGAGCACATAAGCCCAGGAATTTAAGACCAGCCTGGGCAACAGAGTGAAATCCTGTCTCAAAAAAAAGTCTGCTTACAGTGAGGGAAGGAACAAACTACTGATAAATGCTACCAGATGGGTAAACCACTTTACAGAAGGAAAAAAAAACCAAACATAAGAAAATGATCTGTTCCCATGAAAGTTGCCAGAAAAAGTAAATTTAGAGACAGGAAGAAGTTCAGTGGTTGCCTACAGCTAGCAAAGAAAACAGGGAGGGCCAGTGAGATAGCTCAGCAGACTAAGTCCCTGCTTAGGCAAGCACAGGGACCAGGGTTCAATCCCTGGCACCACACGCCACTCTGGTTCAACCTCCAGGCATGCTGAGTTGGCCACGGAGACCGGGAATGGTGGCGCACGCCTGTAACCGCAGCACTGGGGAGGCTGAAAACAGGAGGATCACTATGAGTCTGAGCTGCGTAGCGATACCCTGTACCAAATACATTTTTAAAAAAAGGAAAAAACAGGACAGACTATATGGGTCCAGGGAGATGGTCTAAAACTGGATCATAGTGAGTGGTGCAAGACACCATAAATGACTGAAACCCACTAGACTGTACACACAATGGGTGATTGTACAGCACATCAACGAGTTAGTAAAGCTGCTTCAGAAACAAAGAAGTTTTGATTGGAACATATGGTGAATGCCCAATTTTTGTTTTAAATTTCAATACAGGAGCCAGAGTCACACTGTCCACTCTTGTCCCCTTCTGAAGCAGTGACAAAGTCCTCTAAGGTCCTTCTAAGGACCAACTCGTCAGCCTTCAAAGAAAACACAATACTATCCCAAGAGCAGTGCAGTGGTCCCAGCCTGGCTTCAGAGAACCATAAAAGTCGGGTAAGGTATGCTGAACTGCAGCAGTAAGAGAAATGGAAGAAGAAAAAATGACTTCTCAGGACCAGGGATTAGGGGAGGTAAGAATGTGAACAGCCACTTGCTGCCTGACACCACCCAGTCCTGGGCTTCGACGCCCTTTAAAAGCTTTACCGAGCCAGCATCTCCAGCTCACCGAGTGGACTGCACAGCAGCTCCCCCAAGCCATAATGCAGTCCGCTTTCACCCGCACAAGGACAGACAGCACGCTCCGGCCTGCTCACCTGGAATGGTGTGCACCTCGTCGAGGATCATGAGGCCCCACTCCTGGGTCTTCAGCCACTCCATGACTCGCTCCGCCTCCCACGACCTTTTGGTGGTGTGGCCCAGCATGGAGTAAGTGCTGATAGCAATGGAGCAGCCGATGGGCTTGTCCTTGGCATCCGAGGTGAAGCGGCAGATCTGGCTGTCATCGATGGTGGACCACATCTTGAACTGGGCTTTCCACTGCTCCACAGACACAGCCGAGTTGCCCAGCACCAGACAGCGTTTTCTGACAGTGCACGCGGCAGTCACACCAACCAAGGACTTTCCAGCACCTAGGAGAAACCAAGGGGAGAGCCTGTCCATGGCCAGGCAGATGACTCGGCACAGGGACCTCAGCCACTTCTCACAGCAGTCCTCACCACTGCTGTCTGCGAGACGTTTCCTGCTGCAGCCTGCTTCTCTCTTTACGACACGAAACGCCTGCTTCCCAAGCAAGCAAGCACCACTGGGTGCGGGTCCTTTCACAGCTCTCACGCGCGTACTCCTGAAATGGTGAAATCTCAAAACCAACCAGCGAAAGGAGACACCCTGTTACCAACACGTTACAGATAGAAAAGCAAGAGAAAGGACCTCGCTCGTCTGGGTGGTTCACACCTGTAATTCCAGCACGCTAGGAATTGAGAGACACCCTGTTTCAAAATGAAAAAATAAAAGGGCTGGGAATGTGGCTCAGTGTGAAGGCACTGGGTTCAGAAAACAGAACCCTCTTGCCAGGGGCTGTGGGACACTGACGCAGACACCACACACGAAGCACTCAGCCTACAAAGGACACAGCAAGTGACAGCTAGTCACTGTTACACAGAAAGCAGCGCTCAGAGCGCTAAGTGCACACTGCTCGCAAAGACAGAAAAGACAACGTTTCAAGCGCTCCCAGGTTTACCCCTCTCCCTGAAGATTATGATAAAGATCAAACGCCTTCATCATTTCCTCCTTTACCACCAAGATAACCCACAAAACTTTAAAAAGCAAATGCGCTGGGTATGGTGGCACAATGCATGTAATCCCAACACCAGGGAGGCTGAGGCAGGAAAATCACAGCAAGTTCGAGGTCAGCCTGAAATACACAGTAAGACTCTATCTTAAAAGACCAAAAAAACAAAACAAACAAACAAAAAACCCCACTAGAAAGCTGAAGTCCGAGACCCAACCCTGGAAACTCTGTCGAGGTGCAGTGCCCGGTGAGGATGCTATGGCCTCAAGCTGAGGAGCCAGGCGAGGAACTGACATTACTTAGGACTAAGATCAAAAAGGTATCATGGAACTGCTTTTTAGCCGTATGCCTCCACAGAAGCCATCCAGGAACAAGCAAGGGACCACACAAGGAAGGGAGCCTCTAAATCAATGCCTCATGAGGCTCATTCCACAGAATAAAAAAACTCACAGCACCTGCAGCACCACTGTCTGACCCGGCACCCACTCTAGCTTTCTTCTTTCTACCACTGTGCAAGATACGGCAGGTTTCTTAGCCACTCTGTTTACCACTAGTCCCCCTGGCTGAATGACACCTGTGCCCCAGGAGCGCAAACAAGCAGCCCACCGCAGCACACACAGATGTCATAGGTTCTTCACCACGGCCTCAGGGCCAGCCCGAGAGCTCAGCAGACTAAAGTGCCTGCTTAGGCAGAACGCAGCAGCCGGGGTTCAATTCCCAGCCTTCTGTGCTGGCCCTGCCCACAGGGCACACTGAGATGGAGACTGAGACTGGGCACAGTGGCACGCGCCTGTCATCAGGAGGGTCACTATGAAGCCAATCTACACAATGAGACTATGCAGACCCTGTCCTAACTACAAAAAAATAAAACCCAAATTCAAAAACCATGGTCTCAGCTGAGGCCTCCCTCAGCAAGCACCCAATACTCTGTCAAGCAAAGTCAGGCACAATAGCACACCCATGTAAACACAGTACTCGGGATGCTGAGGCAGGAAGACTGCAACTTTAAGGCTAGCCTGGGCTTCACTGTAAGACCCCTCAAATACACACACACACACACACACACACACACACACACACACACACACAAATCAAGGAATTATCTGACCTTGGACATTCACTGGCAAGGTGCAATTTAGTGAAAGGGGCAGAGGAACAGGAAATGACAACTGGCAAATCAAACACGGTGATCGGGCCACCTTCTTCGGTCACAGCCCACTTACCACAAGGAAGCACAATGACCCCTGAGCGCGCACGCCCATTCCCAAACATCTTCCGCAGACTCTTCTCCTGATAGGGCCTGAGGACAGCTGTGGGTTTCAGGTCAATGTTGATATCAGGGTTGACAGAATCATTCCGGAAGTCATATTCTGCCAACAGGGGGTACTCCAGATGGATGCAACGTTTCTGGAGTTCTTCAATCATTTCCTGGGGAGAGACAGTGTAAAGAAAGTATCAAAATCTTGTTAATGGCAAAATGTGCTCACAACCAACGTATATTCTACCAATGGTCAAAAACTGCATTTTATCTAGACAAATACAATTTTGATCTGCCTCACTGACAACTACGCAAAAGCACAAAAAAAGTAACCTCAACTAGCAACACTCACACTGAGCATTAATCAGAAGCAAAAGGGTCCCTAGACACCGTTTCTCTCATCTCAAGGAAGCTGTGCAGATGGGGCGCCCAGGCCGAGGACCAGGCCTCCCACTCCATCAGGAGGAACAGTGTGACAGCCCTCAGGTCACGAGGGCAACTGAGGAACACAAAGGGGCCCTCCCCTGGCCGACTGGAGAGGGGGTGAGGTAGGAAAGGACTAGCTCTGACACTTGCCTGGGAAAGGAGCTCAGGACCATTCGCTAACCTGCTTGACTTCAAAGGATACTGTCTGTGTCTCTTCTTCTTCCTCCTCATCCTTGTCCATTTGCTCATAGAAGTCAAACAGGTCCATGGGGATGTCAGACTTGCCCTGTGGATCTGTCACCCGGGATGTAGAAGGCCCACTACTGCCTTCTGCCGTCTTAGATATCTGTAGGAGAAAGATAGGATTCTGGACCTGCTCACGCTGAACCCTCTTGTTACCAAGCAAGAGCTCAAGTTGCCAAGGCAGGAAGAAAACAGTGGGGCTACTAGATGGGCAGTGCTGGGTTAAGGAGCGAGCCCACACCCAGCCACCAGGTGGCCCCGATGCCCACGCACAGCAGATTTGCTTGTGAAGGTCTCTGTGATGAGTTCAGTGGCCTCTCCCTCAGCATTCCTCAGGCGGCATTCCCGGATCACAGCGTCTTGAAGAAGATGCTGGATGACATCGGGGTGGGAGCTTTCAACAAAGTACCTATAAGAAGGGGAGGAAGGTGGTTCCTACTGACCAGCACACCACTTCCAGAGGATTTTACCACCAATTTGATTCAGTGATCTGGAAATAGTAGCCTCATGACCCTTTTTCTCTCCCATGCTCTGTGTTAAATTGGAGCTATGAGCTGGTCATAAAATAATGCAAGAGTTGTGGGGAAATCCCTACTCCGAAATCAAGTCAGCAGGTGTCAGAGCCCCAGTTCTGTGACAAATGAGAACACAGCAGCTGGTAAATGGGTTTCCTGCTTGGGCCACATTTCTGTTCCTTTCACCTGTGCTTTATCTCCCCTAAAGCAGGGAGCAAGATGTTGGCGCACTAACACCGGCTCCTGCCCACAGCCTTTCTTCCCTCCTGGTATACAGAGGGGGGGAAATACTTTGGATAAGCCTCTCACGTACTCTTACCTGTTGTGCTTCAGGACCAGCTTGACTTTCCCATAGCTGACAGTACACAACTGCAAGTAGACATAACACCAAAGAGGCAAAATCAGCAACGAGACACTCCGGTAGTGACCTCCCACTGGTCACGTTTTACCACCCACCAAGCAAGCAGAGTTGAAAATCTTTAGGAAAACCCAACATACAAACCTAAAGCTCTTAGGTCTGCCCTTGTGGAGCTTTTTCTTTTTTCTTTTTCTTTTTCTTTTTTTTTTTTTTTGGAGGAGCTGGGGCTTGAACTTAGACCCTTGTGCTTGCCAGGGAAGCACTTATTCTACTGAACCATCTCCCCAGCCCCCCTTGTGGAGCTTTTTCAACTGGCTTTACTGTTCTCTGAGACAGGGTCTCACTATGTAGTTCAGGCTGGACTTGAACTCACTATGTGGCCCAGGCTGGCCTCAATTTTGTGTCAATTCTCCTGCATCCGTCTCCCGAGGGCTAGGATCACAAGTGTGTGGCACCTGGCCGGCTTCTGCTTTACTGACAACAAAACTTTCCTCCTGCCCGGCTAATGCTCGTGCACATCTCGTAATCTATAAACACTGCTGAAAGCCTTGGGGCGTTTCCTATTTCCCTTTCCTCCCAGCCCACGGCCACATCAGCGCGACTGCAGCTCCCAGCACATGGCTTGCTGAGTAGGAGCTTAGTACTTAGCTGCAGGATACATAAGATGCAAAGTCTGCTGGCCTTCCTACCTATGTTCCTATTTCCCAACTCAAATATAAGCTTCCCAAATGGTAGGAAATGGGGTTAAATGCTCCCAGGTTCCCATTCCTACCAGAAGGAGGGAATCCCGGAGAGGCACTGTGCGGTAGCTATGAACACTTCCCACTCTAACCCTGAGCTGCCACCTGCGCTGCCGCCGTAATGCTAGTAGCACAAGCCTACTCCCACGCCATGTCCCTGCAGGCAGCTCTCAGCCAAGACCACACCTTGTGTGCAGGCTGGTGCAGACTCAGTTCAGGAGTGCTCTCCCCGGGCCAGGGCACCCTTCCACATCACAACAAGGAACTCCCTCCAGTCCTCTTATCAGCTTCTCTGAGACTGGGTGCCCACGGCACCCCTGTATCATTCCAAAAACAGGGTTTGTATCAGACTTCCTGTGATATCACCCAAGGACAACAAAAGCCACCATCCATCTCTTCTGAGCAGCATTCACCCATGTTCAACCTCGGTTCTCATGGAACCCTTTCCACTTCAACATCTGAAGTTCTTTTTTTTTCTCTTTCCCTAATGAACTCACTGACTATGGGTCCATACAGATATTTAGCGTTCAGTTCGCCACCTTTATTGGTCATCCCAGGCTGCCATAACAAGGCACCACGTAGACTGGGGGGCTTAAACAACATTTATTTTCTTAAAAGTTCTGTAGATTAAAAGGAAGCACATGATCGGGGTACCAGTGGATTCAGTTTCCAGTGGCAGCTCTCTTCCTGGCCTGTAGATGACCACTTTCTTACTGTGTACTAACAGGACAGGAAGAGAGACACAGCTCTCTAGTGTCTCATGACACGTAGCCTACTGGATGGGTCCCACGTTTAGGACCTCAGTTAGTCTTACCAAATACGATCACACTGAAGGTTGGGGCTTCCACACACACATTTTGGAAGAGCACAGTCAGGCTACAACAGCACCCATGTGCTCCCAGGTAACCCAGTCCAGAAGGTGCCCAAACCGGCACTCCCACCACTTCAGGGCCCACGCCTGGGAGCAGCTCAGACACCCAGCCTCGGCCAGAACACAAGGCTGACTCTGCAGGCACAGCAGTCAGGGTGATCAGTGAGTGTGCTTCCCCCAGGAGGCACGAGGGCACGTGTTCATGGCTGTCTCTGGGTAACAACATGCGCCTCCTACACCCACTCTGCCCACACTATCGAGGCAGGCACAGGGCCCCTCTTGCCTTAATAAACTGAAGAATTCCATCAGGGACCCCAGTCTTGCTGAGCTTCCTGAGGTACTCAGTGATGTCACTGGTTTGCAATCCAACGCTGACAGCTGCATACAGCGAGTAGGCAGTTAGTTTGTATTCGTGCACATGGGTTGGCCGGCACACCGGTTCTGCGATAGCCACCAGGAAGTCTTGAGCATATTTGTAAACTGGAGAAAAGGCTTCCAAGAAGATGTGGCCATCAGGAGCCTGACAAACATCAGGTGAACAAAACAGACAGTTAGACTTCCCCTTATCACTATCAAGAAAGAATAAGCTGCCCAACATCAGGAGAAATTTTTGCAACCAATTCTTCAGACAACAGTGGATCCTGTTAGTTTGTCAGGTACAGGAGAGTAGGAAGAAACAAACAAACAAAAGGTTTCCAAAGTAGAATCTGTTTCCCACTGATCTTCATAGGAAAATCTTCTCCACCTTACCGGGAGCAGCTAAAATTAACTTTTATCTACAACTGACAGTAGAACATTAATTACCTTACACTGAGCAAAAGGCAGACTACCAATGTCTGCCACTAATTTGAAGAATAATGACATAAAATATTACACCATAAATGCAGATTTAAGTCTTCCTAATGGGTACAGCAATGGAAGGAGTAAAAGGAAAGGTCAGGGATGAAGCAGTCAGACCAGCCAGCACAGGTACCCGTGGCTGTTCAGAACTGCGTAGGAAAGCTGTCCTCCTGGCTTTGCAGGGCAGTATCCTGGCTTTTTTAGGGCCGTGCCAAAATGTAACCGACGACGCAGACTTTCGCGGGCGCTCACCACCCAGAGGGGCCGGGAGGCGTGGTCGTCCTTCAGCGGCATCTGCGATCTGTAGTCCTTGGCCCCATACTCATCCACTTTGGTGCCGGACTCATCCACCTGCTTGCCGGCCGCCGAAGGCACGGCCTCCTGAGAGTCATTCCCAGGGGTGTCGTCTTCCTCTTCCTCCTCGTACTCATAGTGCCGCTTCTTGGACTTCTTCTTGTCTGCAGACACAGACACAAAGCTGAGCCCGCGGACGAGCCTCGGGTCCCTCCGCGCGGCGCGGCGGCATCTCGCGGGAGCCCGGCGGCGTCTCGCGGGAGCCCGGCAGCAGCCACGCCCCCCCTGCGCCCCGACCTCCTAGTGAGGCCGCTGCTCTTGGCAGCCCGAGTCCCTCCGCGCTCCCACCCGCCCAGGCGGCAGGGCTGCTCCCTGTCCAGCATCGCCCTCTGCCCCGCCGGGCGGGCGCTGCGACGAGGGGGAGCGGCCCGGGCAGCTCCGCCCGTGAGCGGCAGAGACGGGCGCGGAGAACGGGGAGGCCGCAGCGCGCCCGCGACCTCTCTCACCGCGGTCCGCGCGGTCTCGCTTGCCCATGTCAACGACGACAAACTCCAAGAAGGGCAGACAGCACGCGCCGACCGCGAAGCCGCCCTGCGAGGAACCTCGGTGGGCCCCACCGGAAGCGCAGCTCCACACGCAGGAAGTCCCGCCCAGGTCCGGGCGGAAGGGGCGGGCGAAGGCGAGCCCAGGCGCTTCCGGCAGGAGCGCGGCCGACGTTCTTACCTGCGCCGTACCTTGAGTTCCCGAGTGGGCGGGCGAGCTGCTTTCGTGGCTACCATAGGACGGTGAAATTAAGTTCTTTGTCTTCCTGGAGTTTAATTCTAAGAAAAGAAACCGGCAAGATAACTCAGCGGAGTAAAGTGCCTGCTTAGGCAAACTTAGGCAAGCTCAGGGACCACGGTTGGATCCCCAGCGCCACCGGCCGCGCCAGCCGTCCCCCAGGCTGGGTTGAGCGGCCAGAGCCCGGGCGTGGTGGCCCGCGCCAGTAATCCCAGCGCTGGGGAGGCTGGAAACGGGAGGATCACTGTGGGTCCATGCTACATAGTGAGACCCTGTAACAACCGAATACATTTGTTAGGGTTTGTGTCTAGTTGTTCCCCCAAAGCCTCATGCAGTCATGGGGTGAGGACTTCTAGAGTTTGTGTTAATTCATGATCCACTGGGATTATGTGTGATCCAAGACTGGGATTATGGGTTTTAGTACTGCTGGGATTACCCATAGGTGGGTAAATACTGGGAGGTACCCATAGGTGTGAGTACTTCCCCTACCCTGGGGCAGGTAATTTGTGTTACAATGTAAGGTGGGAAGAGAAGCTAGCTGCTTGAGCTGCTGCTACCCCTCCCTTGCACTCTTGCTCTTTGCTTCCCCCATGAAAGGTTGCTTTCTGCTATGTGCTGCTCTGCGTTGGACCCAGCTGAGTATGGACTGAAACCTCCAGTAGCTGAGCTAAATAAACCTTTCCTTCCTTCATTTTGAGTGTCGGGTATTTGTCCCAGCAACGAGAGAAAAGTAACTAAGACAACATTAAAATCAATAAAAAGTCAGAGGGAGAAATAAATCCAGTGCTTAATGCTCCAAAGGAAGATAAAACCAGAGCCCAGAAAAGAGCCATTCTAAATAGCAAGGTCCTGGACTGTCTCTGGGGTTATGTGAGCAAACACCTGAAGACAGTGAGGCAGTGTCCTGTGTAGGATACAAACTGGAGATCACATGCGGAACACGGAGTGGTGCAGCGTAGTCGTCCTGGAGCCAAGCCACACCGTATCAGAACAAGACAGGTTACAAAGAAGTGCAGAAGAAGCCGGGCCGTCCCACTCTGAAGAGGGGCCTGTTAGTCTGGCCTTCCTGAAGATTCTGATGCCCAAGTTTGAGGACCAATGATGGGGAGCCTTGTAAGCCATGGGTTTCAGTTTTATTGTGAAATGGAAAAACAGTGGGGAGTTTTAAGCAGGAAAAAAATTTAAGAGACAATCTGATTTAGTATAAATGGATTACTCTGCACTAGCTGTATTGAACACAGACTGACAGGTTCAGGGGCACCTTTTATAGCAGTCCTGTTGAGACGCCAGAGACTTTGCCAGGGAAGTGGGACTCAAAGTGATGAAAATGCTTTCATTCTGCATGCATTCTGGAGGTGGAATGGATGAATGGAAATTGCTAAGTGATAAAGAGGAGTAAAGGGTAACTCCAAGATTTTTGCCCTCCCCAACTACAAAGATAATGTAGCTTAGGGAGGGTAAAGTTTTGGAGGATGCATTTGGACATCTGAAGGGTGAATGACTGTATTAGTCTGCTCAGTTTTCCATAACAAATTATCACAGGCTACAGCAAAAATCGATTTTCTTAACAGTTGTGGAGGCTGGGAAGCCCAATAATAAGGTTCCTGGACAGGACCAGCTTCCTGGCTTGCAGGCAGCCACCTTCCTACTGTGTCCTCAGATGGTGTCTTTTCCTCTTGTCATAACACCTGTTGGTTCAGGACCCCACATTTATGACAGATTTCCAGCATTCTGTTTTCAAATGTAGGCACATTAAGCGCTGTGCTTTCAGTATATTAATTTAGGGAGGATGCAGTTCAGTCCACAGCAGACAGTTAAATGAAGTGTCAAGAAAGATGGCCAGGCGTGGTGGTGCATGCCTCTAGTTCCAGTACTTGGGAGGCTGAGGCAAGACGATCACGGTGAGTTCCAGGCCAGCCTGGGCTACACAGTGAGTTCGAGGACAGCTTGAACTGTGAGACCCTGTCTCAGAAACAAAAAGAAAAAAAAAATGTTGGATATGAGTGAGTCTCAAGTTCAGAGACCTCAAATGTAAATTTGGGGATGTTCATCATGTTTATGGTACTGGAACTGTAGAATTTGTTGAGGTTACCTAGGGAATTATTGTAGTTACAGAAATGACCCAAGAACTGAGGACATTGCACAAGGAAGAGGCTGGAAAATGAAGATGTGGGCAAAATCAAGTGAGGAACAGTGAGATAGTAAAACCCAGAGCCCCGGGACAGTCCTGGTTTCACTGGGAAGTGGAAGGAGTGACCAACTGTGTTGCTACTGATAAGATGAACAGATTGAAGACATACTTAGCTCCAGCATTTACAGTTTTCAGTTGAATGACTTTAGTAAATTGAAGGTTTGTTGGTTCCTGGTCCAAGTGAAATTCACTTACTTGAGAGGTAGGAAAACCAAATTTTTAAGCTACATTTTTATATTTTTCCTTTGATTGGAGCTGAGCACAGTGGTGCACACCTTCAATCCCAATATTATTTCCATTGTATGGGAATGTTACAATTTACTTAGGCAAACCCTAATTTGAGGACACTAGATAGTTCTAGTATATTCAGTTATAAGCAGCTCTGTGATGAATATTATTTGTAGCCCAAGCTGGTCTTGAACCCACAGTGATCCTCCTGCCTCAGCCCCCAAGTGCTGGGATTCCAGGTGTGTGCCACCACACCTAGCTCCAATATTCTTTTTGAAGTATTGTAAACAAAAATTGGATCATCTTATATGTCTTTTCTTTCAGTCAGTAACATGTAAACATATACTGGAGCATCACATTGTATGCATAAACTACAGTTCATCAATCCTCATGGTTAATTTTGTGTCAACTCTGCCATGCTATAGGGTTCAGTTATTGGTTCACACACTAGGTGTTGGTATAAAGGTATTTTAAGAATGTGATTTAAAGTGTGATTGACATTTACAATTAATAGACTTAAGTATAGCAAATTATCCTCAGTAGCATCAGTGGACCTCATCCAATCAATTGAAGGTCTTAAAACAAAAGCATGTTTCCCAAGGGAAAAGGATTTGTGTTTCTGGATTGAAGCAGAGAATTTTTACCTGTATTTCCAGTCTTTCCAGTGCAACCTATTCCTGAATTGCTCACTTGCTATCTCACACAATTGTGGGAACCAAGTCCTTAAAGTAAATGTATGTCACTGGATGTAGTAATGCATACCTGAAATCCCAGCTACTCAGGGGGCTGAGGCAAGAGGATCGCAAGTTTGAGGCCATCCTGTGCAATTTAGCAAAACCTTGTCTCAAAATGAAAAATAACCCCAGTACTCCTGGGGTTGAGCCTCAGGAGTACTGACCCTGGCTTCAGACCTCAATACTTGCTTTCTCATTCTCATGGAGAAATAACTTATCTCCTCGGAGAAACCAAGAAAGCTGACTAACACAGACTTTCATACAGGAACTAGGGTGTTGCTGTTACATGTATCTAAGAAAGTGGAACTGGGAAATGGGTAGAGGCAGGAAGAAGGGTAAGATGCAACCTAGCAAAAGGATTTTTTTTTTTTTTTTGGAGCTCTATTTTTTTATTTTTATTTATTTTTTTAA
>NW_004524590.1:2406517-2413508 GCF_000260255.1 Octodon degus | reverse complement strand
GGGGGGCGGCCCGAGGGGGCGGGAGAGGGTCCGGCCCACACTGCGCCTGAGCTGGGACTGGTCCCGCGGGCGCAGGGTAGCAGGAAGCTCTCCGCACACTCACCGGACCTGGGCTAGGACTGGGTCTGGGGGTTCCCGGAAGTCGGCCCTAGCAAAAGGATTTACTGCCTCAAAGATTATTAGTCAAAATATGGACATTGTTATGGTTTTATTTCTTTTTTTCCTGCCTCAGGTTTATTTGTACAAAGAGCACAGAAGGACACCAGCCCCCCACAGATGGCACCCCGGGGTCACACCAGTCATTCTGTTTTTATATCAGCAGATAAGAGGCTTTTACTGTGGAGCCTTCATGGGAGCCTGGGCTAGAGCAGAAGCTGGAGCCTGGGCCTTTGGCCAGCAAGCCCTGTGACCCTTGGCAATGCAGGCACAGATATGCTTTCCAAGCTTGGGGTGGGCAATATAGGCAAGTTGAGTGAGCCTGCGGTTGACTGCCTTTGGAATGATTTTGAGCTTGACAAGGGCCTTGATAGCCTCGGAGTGTGCACTCATGGTCTTGGCATTGTTTGCTTGCATCTTCTTAAAGTCCTTGTTGTGCTTCTTAGCAAAACACATGTTCCTAAGGAACTTGGGATCTACCCCCTTCAGAGATTCGTATCTTTGTGGCCGAGGTTTCTTGATGCCATTTCTGTGCCATATTCAGGACTGGTTGTGCGTGGTGTGGTTCTTGGACTTGGCCATAACTGCACTGTAAACCACAGCTCCATTATGGTTTTAGATGACTCACAAGAGCTCCACATACTCATAGTTAGGAGTCTGGAATGGTGATTGGATTATGGGGGCATGCAGCTGTAGGAGATGCGGTCTGGCTGGGTGAAACCCAGGATTTCTCCCCTCCCTTGACTCTGCTTTCAGTCTATCATGAGGTGAGCCGCCATCCTCTGCCTAGACCCTTTTATAATACTGCCTGGAGCCAGCCAATCATTCATTAAAACCTTTGAAGTGAGAATTAAAATAAGCCTCTCTAACCCTTTGAATTGTGGGTGTTAGGTACTTTGTTCTAGTGACTAGGAAAATGACTAACACAGAGTTTGGTACTAGAGAAGTAGGGCTATTACTGTGAATATATCTGCCAAATAGTTTAAATGCCTTTGCAACTTTTGCTGGGAAGGAGTTTGGAAAGATTTGGAAACACTGCGTAGAGAAGCCCTAGACTTGTGTAAGCTAGGCTTGATATGAGATCCCGGTTGGAGGTTAGAAGACCAGAATGCCAGTAAGAAGGTAGAGAGTAAAGACCAGGCTCAAGATGTTTCAGTTGGGAACAAGGATTTCACTTAAGGCAGGAAAGTTATAGACTCTGCCTGTGGATTTGAGTTATTCTTTAAGAAAAAGAGAACAAAGACTCCAAGGGCAGCTCAGGACAGCAGTGCTGCTGCCACCACCACAGAGTGAAGGAGCAGGTCCAGGCTGTGAACCTGCTCAGACTCCTTGGGCCACCTTCTCAAGTCTGCAAGAAGAGCCACAACCTTAGTGGGTCTTCGCAACAGAGTGCACAGCCAGTCAGGGTTAGCTTCAAGCCTTAAAACCCATATATATATTTGCCCTGCTAAGTTTAAGACTTGTGTGGGAGCTCCAAGTCCCTTTCTTTCCCATTTCTTCCTTGCAAATGGGAGTATCTATTCTCTACCTTGCTACTATAATTTAGAAGCAGACACTTTATCTGGTTTCACAGGTCCACATGGCGGGGGGGGGGGTATTCCAGGATGAATCACACTCAGGTCAGAGATGATGCCATGGCGGGGGGGAGTGCTAATTCACTGACAGCATCCTTATGAAGAGGTGAACATATATCAAGGGATAGACAAAGACAGAAGGAGAACACCATATAATGTTGATTTTGTGTGTGTGGTACTGGGAATCGAACTCAGTACCTTTTACACTTGCCAGGCAGGTGCTTGTGCCACTAAATTATATCTCCAGCCTACCATACAATGATGGAAAGAGATTATAGTGATGCTGCCACAAACCACAAATGCCTGGACCTATTAGAAGTTGGGAAATGCGGGGGCCGCCCATTGGCTCAGGTGTTGAAGTGCCTGCTGAGACAGCAGTCAGGCTCAGGATGCTGTGGTTCGATCCCCTCCTCCTCAGGCCAAACCAGACCTGCCCTGAAGGCATCCTGAGCAGCCCCCCTCAAAAAATCCTTCTGCCATTTTAGGGGCCAGGACATGGCTCAGTGGAAGAAGCACTTCCCTGGCAAGCGCAAAGGCCTGAGTTCAATCCCCAGTTCTGCCAAAAAAAAGAAGTTGGAAAATGCAAGGAAGTACCCCACAAATTTCAAAGAGCATAGCCCTAACAATGCCTTGATTTTTTTTTATTTCTAGACTCGAAAACTACAAGACGATTTGTTATAACACACCTAGTTTGTGGCACTGTTATTCCATTATGGGACATTTAGTTTTACAGGGTCTCACTATGTAGTTCAGGCTAGTCTTCAACCATCTAGCAGGTTGGCCTCAAAATTCATGTCAGTCCTCCTGCCTCAGCCTCCCAGTGCTGGGATTATCATCATTTCCAGCAGGATTCATTTTTAAGTGTTAACATAGCTGTGTCAAATTTGGCACGATGGCACATGCCTATAATCCCAACACCCAGAAGGTTGGGGCAAGATTATTGCTATAAATTCAGGGCCAGCCCAAACTGCAGAGTAAAACCTTGTCTGGAAAAGACACTCCCCACCAGGAAGAAAAAAAAAAAAAATGCTAGGTCAGAGGACACAAGATTCTGAGGCTTTGATTTATATTAAGTAGTCCTTTATATTAAATTATTAATGTAAGTCAACCCCATTACCATGTAAGAGACCATTCTTTATACTCAGGTACGACAACAGGCTCTGTGTTTGTAATTACCACTAAGTTCTGAGTAAGTAACCTATAGGTCCATATAAAAGATATAGTAGTACAAGTTGAGTAGGACATCATAAGATTGTAAGATTTAATAGGAGAGATCTGGTTGCATTTGTGTTTTTTAGGTGCATTTGCACTTGGTCTCCTACAGAGTGATCAACTCAAAAAGGGCACATCTGTGAACATGCTACGTGTATGAACAAGTACCTGGCCGGGCGTGGCATGCATGCCTGTAATCTCAGCACTTGGGAGGCTAAGGCAATAGAATCTCTGTGAAGTTAGTCAGCCCGGGCTACAGAGTAAGTTCAAGACTAGCCTTAACTGCATAGTGAGATCCTCTCTCAAAAAACCAAAGGCAAACCAAAACAAAAAAAAATCTGGACAAACCAATCACAGTGGAAATAAATATCAGCTTTATTAACACTCAAAGTGCCATTCATTTATATTCATTCCATAGTCCAGAAGGTTACTTAGAGTAAGCCTTTGCACCACAATCTCTCAAAAAAATGAACATGTAAGAAAAAGCAATTTTCATTGTGCTAATCATTGCAAGCTTTCATGCATGGTAAATCTAAACAAAAGATGAGTGCCAACAATATACAAATTTCCATATAAACAAAGTCACTGATCACTAACAAAATATAAACATGGTTTCTTTTTATATTAGATTTTTTAAAAAGCTATTTAACACCAAAAAAACAAGTACATAGAAATTATAAAACTCAGGAATTTTATACATTTTTTACAAGCATAATTTTGCATGAATGCAAACTCAAAAGTGTGCATGAAATGTGGCACATACCACACTGTATCTGGCTTCTGGTAGGTTCTAATCACACTGGTTCCTTTTAACAAGTGACATTCAACTTCAACAGTGGACTTTATTCCTAACACAATTTTACGTGGTACTGCATATTAAAAACAAGGTTTTCTTTAAATACAATAACACTGTCAGATTGGAAACCTAATTTCCAATTCTTTATCTGCCAGTTCCTTAAAACACACAGTATAGTATAACAGACACAATATTAAGGTTTGGACATTTCTAAACCAATTTATAGTCAATTACAAAGAATCACATATGCCAATGTAGTTATTGTTTTATAAACCCAGTCTAACCTTGCTCAGTAAAGGAAAAACTAAAAGTTGAAATCTTTTGGGAGAATAAAGGAAAATTAAAAAACAACTGTAGGACAATCCTATAGCAACTGGAAATATAAAAATCTTGACATAAAAACAAGTTAGCATCTCACTTTTTTCCCCACAGCTCTGAGAATTCAAAGGCCTATGTTAATGGACAGTGTTTTTGCTACTTCTTAAAGCCTTTTTCTTTTCTAATTTGCATTTTACAGAATTGTCAAGAGAGAATTCCATGATTTTCCATTCAAGAGTATTTTAACCAATCTAAATATAACTGTGTCCAATTCTGGAAATACAAATACATCTTAAATGGTTAAAAACAAAATTAAAAAAATATTCTGATCAGCCAGCTGAAAATATATTCATATAGTAAATAATCTCTCAGAAAGCTTTTATATATATTTATCCTAACTAAATAGTACCCTTATAAAACAAGTTCATAAAAATGTAGAAATGAAAGGAAAATAAGAATTTACCGGGATATATACAAACAGAAAAAGACATCTTCACACATACATACATCCCCTGATACATAAGAGTTACAAAGCATACTTCCAACTTAGTAATGGATTTGTAGGATACATTATGAAATCAGAAAGTAATGTTGAACTCCTGAGTTCTTCAACAAAGACAGAACCATAGATAAGTATACTTTGTAAAAGCAAGAAGGTCCACTTAAGTCAGTCATAGAGAGTCTAGTAATGGATGGCTACATCTTGAAGTTTAAACAAGAGACAGACAGTAGTTTGATGCACACATTCACAATCTCATACACTCAACAATTATTGGTCAGAGTAATAAATCAGTGTACAAATTAAACATTTTCAAAATGTGCAAAAAAGTCAACTTTGTTAGGAAACAAACAAAAAAATTTTGTAGATAATTATAAACTGCCCAGCACTCAAATGAGATTAAAAACATTTACTGAGAGAAACCAATAGGTTAAATATAGAGAATTTAGTGGCTACAATTAAAAATGTACATTTTTAAAGTCAAAGGATAAATTTACAAATTGATAATCATAGTTTACAATAATTAAAAGTTTATCTTCAAATTTATCCAAGTTTGCTTTATTTACAATAAATAAAAAGAACTATGTGAAATGTAAGAGATGGCACATTAAAAGTATTTTTCGTATTTTGTAGTATTTCAGAATGCAGGGTAACAAATTTAAAAACCAACAGCAATAGAAAATATGTAAACCTTTCACTTACCAATTAAGGTTGTATTAAAATGATAGTTTGTGTTTAAAGAAGTCTTCTTTATTTTTTTAAAGAAGTCTTCTTGTACCTAGACACTGTACTATTAATCAAAAAGTATATATTGCAAGGGTCTGACCCACTTTTTTGCCCAACTCAAAAGCTTCCACTAGTCCTCTATTTCCAGGTGAAAAAAATTCTTTGGAAAAATAAGTCAAATCCACTCTGGAGTCTAAGTATCTGATAGAGTTCAAGATCTAATTTAGTTACTCATTTCTCCCATCCAAGTAATATTAATGCTAAAATCATCACTGGTTACATATGGTTTTAAAAAAGAAGTTCTAAAAAGTATAAGTAAACACAAAAGTGCTTTTCAGGATAGTCATAAACTTTACTCTTCTCAACTGGCATTAAGAGATTCAGAAATCCTTACTTGGGGACAAATTCTGCACATATGCTAAAAACAGTTGCTTTCTTGGGTTCCAAAGTGTCTATGGCACAAAGTAGATGTCAGTCCACAGCCTCCTCTTCTTCAGAGCTTTGCTGAAATGCCCCTCAAGTCAAACACAAGCTCATACATGTTAAGACACTAGGGAGAAAATATGCCACTAACCTGAGCATCAGACATGAACACATATCTACATGCACCCGTGGTCATGTGACAATAAGATTGGCACAAGTACAAGTTAATTAAGTATGTAGTATTTATATAGTTCCTTTATAGGTGAAGTAAATGCTGCATGTCTAAATGCAAACACTGAGCACCTGTCCTTTTTTTACTCAAAGGCTAGTCTGGGATCACATTCTACTAGTACCTGCTTTACCATTTTAATGCTACTAGCGTACAAGTGGGTAGATGTAACAGGACTACTCATTTTGGCTATGTGTGCAAGAAATAGAAAAGCTTTGGTTTAAAGTGATTCTGACAACACGGACTGTGAAACAAGTAAGTCATTAAGCAGAGGGGATAGCAGTATTCACTCATAGCCTTTGTTAAAAAAAATACCATACGACTGTCTAGTAAAATGCACAATTATGAAAAACGTGTATTATATGACACCGTACATAGGCAAAAGATACAATTTATTCTTTACTAGAGCTATAACTCCTCCCTCACCTCCATGGTCAACCCTGACCACATATCACTTCAACCGAGTAAAGAATCCCTAGGCTCCCCTGAGAGCTTATTAGAATCTACACCTCCAAAGAGTGAGAACTAAGAGATGGGTGGCCCTGATACTTCCCACACCTAGTATGGCGTCCTATCCAGGCCATGGCAGAAGTCCAGGCAAAGCTAACGAGACGATGAAGCAGGAACAGTGTTTTCACAGCACACAATCCCTAGCCAACCAAAAAGAGGTATAAGAGAATTTCCTTTAGAATACTTGGTAAGCTAAGGAAGCTTGTTTAGATAATGTCTGGCAGCACTTCTATTCTAAAGAGTTCATGAAGAACTACATAAGATCAATTACTTTCTATTTAAGAATTACATATAGGCTCATTATGATACACATACACAAATTGAATTTTAGTCTACTTTTAGCAACCAAGAGCTTGGCAATTTACAATAAATACCTTTATTAAAAATCATTTACACTAGCTACTTAGGAAAAATGTACTGGCATTCCTACTAGAGGATGGTTACTTTCATTCATGGTCAGTAGGTCATATATTTTTGTGTTGTTCCTACTGTTAAACTAACTCTCTCTCTCTCTCTCTCTCTCTCTCTCTCTCTCTCTCTCTCTCTCT
>NW_004524590.1:2388658-2397367 GCF_000260255.1 Octodon degus | reverse complement strand
TAAATAAATAAATTTTTCCAGGGAAATGAGATAGCTACCTAAAGCTGAGATTCACTGAAGAGAAAATCCTTCCTAAAGAAGTAAAGATAAGTTAGAAGACTTTAAATAGTCAATTGTAAGCCAAAATAAGGTAAAATTAAAATGGTATTGGACCTTGTGGTTTATACACCCTATTTCCAAAGTTCAAAAGAAAATTTAAACCAATAATTTCAATCCTGGATAGACATACATAAAGGTGACAGGTCAGTTCCCAGGCAAATCTCACATCAAAACCTACCAGATATCTGCTTTTCTGCCATATCCTTCTCCACTGATGACTTCCGGGCTCATCCAGTATGGTGTCCCTGTGACGGACTTCATTCCTGTTCCTGAGAGGCAGATGGTCTGAAGCCGTTTGCTGGCGCCAAAATCTCCCAGTTTAACATTACCTGTTGAGTCTCGCAGGATATTTGCACCTACAAGTGAGAAAAGAGCTTCACTTCACTTTCTTTTACTGTATTCTAGAATACAGTACAAAACAACAACAGAGAATATCTTCCCAAACCAGGTTGCCTTTCATCTCGATAAGCAGGACCTGGCATCCCCTAGTCACGCAGCAGATGCTTATTAGGAACACAGCACATGAACTGCACTTTTGTTTTGTTTTGTTTTGTTTTGTCTTTTTGAGACAGGCTCTCCCTATGCAGTTCAAGCAGGCCTTGAGCTCACTCTGTAGTCCAGGTTGTTCTCGAACTTGAAATAGTCCTTCTGCTTCAGCCTCCCCAGTACTGGCACTACAGACGTGCACCACCACACTGGCTGAACTCTGCATTTTGAATCAGTTATGCTAAGGAAGGACCTAGGAAGGCTCTTCTGTTGAAAAGATCAGGATGGAGGTGGAGGTAAACAAGAAGAGAAGGGGGAAAGGCAAAGCGTAACCTGATGAAGTATTAAGGAAGAACAAGTGGCTCAAAGGCCCTATTTCACATAAAGCAAAAAGCAACTGGCTAAAGATGATTTCCCTGGGCTCAGAGATAGCTCGGCAGTCTAGGTGCCTGCCTGGCAAGCGCAAGGTCCTGAATTCCATCCCTGGTACTGCATGCCATGCTGGTCCCAGAACCAGGTGTGGTGGTGCACACCTATAATCCCAGCACTGGGAGGCTGAGACAGGAAGATCACTACAACTCTGAACTCTCAACACCATCATGGGCACACACCATCACCATCACCCTGTATCAAATAAATAAATGCAAGACCCTGTATCAAATAAATAAATGATATTTTTTAAAAAGATGATTTCCCTGAGGAAGTCATGTTTTCGTCAAGAAGTGCCTGAGGGACTTATCTAATAAAAAACTACTACTTTTGCCCTTCATTACTTACCCTGTATTTTAAAGTTTTTTCTTACATTGTGTTTTGATTTATATTAAGTTTATTTCTTCATTTCTATCTATATTTTAAATACCTTTTAAGTAAGCTTTAAGCCTATCATAAGCTTTAACATTTCATTTACTTTTGTGAACTTTTTAAGACAGCTTTAGAGTTACAGAATTATTACAAAGACAGAGTTCCCATATACCCTAAACTGTTTCTCCTGTTATAAATAGGAGAAATATGTTAGTATAATACATTTGTCATAATTAAACCGTGATAAACCATTAATTAAAGTCTGTATTTTGTAACAATTTCAAATTTTTCCCTAACACCTTGAATCTGTCTCAGAATTTCACTGTGTTACGTTTACTCATCATGTATGCCTCTTTCAGTCTTCTAGGTATGACAGTTTTTCAGACTTTCCTTCTTTTATAATGTCCATGGCCCTTCTGGGAAGTACTGACTAGATTTTTATAAATGTCTTTCATTTGGGCTTTGTCTCATTTTTTTACGGTTAGGCTGGGGTCGTAAGGTTTGGGGGAAGAAGAGCAGACGTAGAGGACTACTGTCATCGCACACCACCACGGGCACACACCATCACCATCACTACCATGTCAGCATGGCCCATGACCACCAGCTGGACCAGTGCTGGTCAGGTTCTCATTGCAAGTTCCCTGCCTTCCCCTTTCCATACTGTACTTTTTCAAAAAATTCATCATATATAGCCTACAATTAAGGAATGGAGGATTATGTTCTGGGATGAGGACCTACATAAATTACTTGGAATTATTCTGCAAGGGAAAGTGTTCCCTTCTCCTCCAATTGATTATTAAATCATTCATTTATGTCACAACTGTATGGGTATATATGTTATACTTTGGGTTATACTCTAATACTACCTTATTTTGCTGTTCTGCTTGTCACAGGTACTCCTTCCGTAGACTTTCCTTTTTGCTACATACCAATCATTGTGTTTTTGTTTCCTGTGTTGTTTTGCACTTTCTAGCAGAAGATGCCCCAACTCATCTTGATTCCTGCTCAAGTCCCAGAATGAGTCACTTCTCCAGTGAACTCAAGTTCCTTTTAGTAAAAAGTGGTATTAAAAACAAGATTTTATATTCTGGACTCATTTGCTTTTTACTGTCTACTTTCCCCATTATATCTCACATTACTGTTTGTTTGTTGGCAACACCAAGGACTGAACCCAGTGCTGCTACAATAAGCAACGTCTCCATCCTTCTTTTGTATTTTAAGACAGGTTCTCACTAAACTGCCCAGGCTAGGCTCAAACGTGCAATCCTATTTTGGGCTCCAAAAGTGCTACGATTATAGGCATGTGCTACCACATCTGGCTTGACCAATAGTTTTTCTAGGACTCTATATCTAGTTTTTCCTTTAATAAGTTATTTCTTTTCTTTAGTTTTTTCTATAAATTACATGTTTTTTTTTAAAGCTGTATATTTTTATTACCTAATTTTTAGTTTGTTCATTTACTTTTGGAGATATGGTCTATGTAGTTCACAGGGGCCTTAAACTCACTATGTATCTCAGAGCAGCCCCTAATTTGTATCAGTTCTCCTGACTCAGCCTCCTCCTTAGAGATGTGCACCATCACACCCAGCTATCAATTTTCACATTCTATTTCAGTATTTATTTTTAGGTCTTGTTCAACCTTAAACACATTTCAAATGTTTTAGTCATCCTATTTTTAAAATTTTTAAATGCTCTATATGAAGGAGGGTGAATAGTAGGAGAAATCTATATTATAGGCTGGAGAAAACATAAACTCTCTAGCTCCACCATGAGCTTTTCATCTCCCCAAATCCCTCAACGGACATAATGATGGTACTCCAAAGTTCCTCTGCAGGAGGGTGCAGTAACTATTCTGTGCACACCTTAAATCTAAATATGCTACATTACCAGTAACCCTTGAAAAGGAGCATTTTCTTTTTTTTTCCCCCAGAACTGGGGATTGAACTCAGGCCCTTGCACTTGCCAGGCAAACTCTTATTTGACTGAGCTATCTCCCCGGCACCAGCATTTTCTTTTTATACTTGCTACCATTCAATACTTAAAAGAAGGACTCTGTTGAAAAAGCTAACATCCTTATTTAACCAGTGGAAGGATGACAAAGCAGTTTCTGTTTCTGTTTTGAGACCGGGTCGTACTGTGTTGTCCACGCTGGCCTCAATTTCCTTGGCTCAAGCGATCCCCGCCCCAGTCTCCTGAGCAGCTGGGACCACAGGTGTAGCTAGCTTAACAAGCTGAGTTGTATTTGTTACAAGCAAGGAAGGAAGCATCCTGGGACCTCCACAGACAGGGACAGCTATCTGTGGAGGGAGATCCTCAATGCTACAGGAGGGGCTGGAGAGAAAGTCAACAACCAGGTTTGGTTTGGTTTGTGTGTGTGTGGTGTATTTTAAATTGTTTTGCACATGTTAGAAGTTACTAAAGGGACTTTACAAACATAAACAAAAGTGGAAGGAATCATATATGTACCAAGCTTCAACATCCACCTGGACAGTCCTGCCCAAGTAATATACTGCCACCACTCTCTCTTCCATCTCAGGGTTGGAAGAAACCCATGACATCATAGTCAATTAAAAGTTCAGTACCTATTTTTAAAAGATAAGGACTGTTATCACATTCAAAAATATGAATTCCAATTTTTTAATATTATCAAATAGCTATTTTTTTTTAATACACATACACACCAAAAGAGAAGAAAAACCCAAGTTAGGTCTATACAGTGAGCCTTTCCTAACCTAAAAGTTCTACTCTCCTTTTTCCCCCCTTTACCTTGCTAGCTATACCTTAAGGGGCCATTTGAACATGTTCATTTGCCGTATATAAACATGCTACAATCTGCCAGCTGAACTGAAGTTTGATAGGACTGGGAGGGCACAGTTAGGTAATGCTGCACTGCTCACATCTCTGCACTGGTCATGTCAGCAGCTGCTGGCTCTTCCTTTACCAATTAAAAGCTGTTCACAAATATTGGGAAATACTGAAAAAGACACATAATAGAAAACAACAGTGACTATCTTGCTATTTGGTGACAGCCACTGCTAATCATAAGACTTGCTGTGTTGTCCATGCTGGCCTCGTGTCCAATTTAACTTTGACAAGCGTGAGATCACAATGCACAACTACTATTCTATCTCTCCTTCCTCATCGATGTATTTTCCCTATCATATTTAAAGTCAGCTTGCTTTCATGCTCAATCAGCCAAGTTGGCTCATCACTCCTTCTGGCAGGACGAAAGGAGACCCATGTGGAAAGCTGTTCCAGCTTTTGTCGCAGTATCAGGTCCCATCCTTGAGCCTTATGTGCTCGCAGGTGGGACTTCTGGGAGGTGGCTGCATAGAAGGTATGTGACACTGGGATTAAAGGCATGTGATATCTGTATTAGTCCCCTAATTGGATTAGCATAGTTCTAGGTGTGGCTGATGGATTTATAAAGAGGGAAGCCACACTCCTGGCACCAGCAATAGGCTTGTAGACTGGATAGAATACAAAGGAACAACAACAAAAAGAATACAAAGGGACAGAAGGAAGGCAGGTGGCTGCTTGCTGCTTTGCTGCCTCCCGCCTGCCCTGCCATGCCAAGCCAACCTGCCTTGGAACCAGACAGCTATGGACTCAAAGCTCTATAAGCTGAGCGCTGAAATAAACCTTTTCTGCTTTAACTTGTGGGTGTCAGGGATTATTCCAACAACAAGAAGGCAACTAAGACAGCTGCTTCCTTAGCCCTCTCCCTTGCCTCATTCTGAGTGTCAGTGAGAAACTGGCCTGAACAGCAATTATTCCTAAGTGAAAATCTTTGTGATTCATAAAGCCACTTACCTGGTTTCATACTTAGAATAGCTGCGTTCTGCCTGAGAGAGCTCACAGGCCACACCCTCGGCCCCTGTGACTGCTGCTGCAGATGGTGGGGTGATGGCGCATCCAGGCCTGACACGCTGTGCAAACCCTGCACCACTGGGCGGCACCCCTGCCTTTCGCGTTCACTGTTAAGCCCGTTCCAGGCGCTCCCACTCAGGCACTCTACAGATTCTGTTCTAGCACCAGAAACTGGCTAGGAATGTTCTCCTGGGCTTGCATATGGCCACCTCAGGATGTGCCACACCACAGGGAAGCAGAAGCCTAGGAGCCCATGAGTTCCCGGCAAGAAGAATGCCTTATATATTCAGATACACTTTTGCATTTATTAATTTATTTTTATTGGCTGATAAAGTGAATAAAATTTGATAAACTGATAAAATTTCTAAATTTGGGATCACAACAATCTTACATAATTAGACCTCTTTTTTTGTGGAACTGAGGATTGAACTCAGGCCCTTGCGCTTGCCAGGGAAGCACTTATTCCACTAAGCTACCTCCCCGGCCCCTACAGTAAAGTTTTAAGTACTCTCAAATTTTACACACCCTCATCACCTGACCTGCTTTTGTAGCTTATATGCATTCATTCACATACCTGATCCCTGAAAACAGCTGTTTCTCAGATTTAAAAAAAAGGTTTAACTGAGTTCACCACCACTCAGTCTCTTTCCTTAAGTAATGATTCACAGGATTTTCAATATATTATCAACATCAAGTGTGACATCATTATAGCTCACTTTTGAGTGTTTTCTAGGTACTGGGTACTGTCCTAAGTCCACACAGTAACAATCACTGTAAGGAGCCTCTTGTAAGAAGGCAGAGTAAAGCACAGAGACTAGATGACTTGACCAAGATCACAGAGTCCTAACAGAGAAAGCTTGAATTTGAATCAGGTTGCCTAGAAGCAGATCCCTAACGCTTAACCACTCCCTTCTAGCGCCTATACACTATATATGAAAATATGGTCTCCTTTATATGGGCTTGTGGACTTTATTGATCTGTGAACCTCCAAAGTGGAGCTACTCATTTGTGGAAACCTGAACATCAAAACATCAAAAGAACATTTTTAGAGTAGATGTATGCATTTAAATGTTAAATGCTCCCTGGTTCTGCAAAAAAATAGTTAAATGCCTTAGCTATATCACTTGTTTCATTCATAAAGAACTGTGTAAAGTAAAAAGTATCTCATTACTTACCTTTGATATCTCTATGGACAATCATATTACTGTGCAAATAATGGACACCCTCCAGAATCTGACGTGTGTATTTCCTAGTCACATTCTCAGTGAGAGCTCCATATGCTTTTAATTGGTCCTTAATTGAGCCCTAGCGTAAAAGAGAAACAAAAATTATGATACAGTTTGAAATGAAAACTGGTATTAAATCCTGACTTTTAAGCAAGTCCAAGTTCATGAGTAGGAAGCTGTATTTGGAGAAGGCAGATACTGTCAGTAGTGATACAACATGCCCATGCAATTTAAAATAATTCATCTGCATTCTCCAAATAGAACTATGGGGGAAAATGTCACAGTTGAAAGAAGCAATTAAAACTGTTTTGACTGGTGCCCCTTTCTATGACTATGCTGGTTCTATCTCCTATTCCTGCCAACTGTTTTACAAAATTCTCTCATCCTTTATCTTCTTTTGTCCTGACCATGTCTTTATTTTTTCTATTATCCCTCTGAGTATGCGAGCCCTGAATTTATATTGTTCTTACTCTATATTTTAAAGCTAATTTGTGTCGTATTTTTATCTGTTGATTTCTTCCTCAGGAGAAAGAAAGGGTATGATAAGAAAATCAGAATGTGTTGAAGAGTTTTCTATTTTTGCTTTATGTAGCTAACACTCTAGTTAAAAACATATAAGAAAATACAGTAAGGAAGAATTTCATATTTTTTAAAGTGTATTTTTAGGCCAAGAGAAGTGCCTTTTTCTGAGAATGCTGAATTAGTCTAAGACGTAACACAGGAATTTGTTTTGTTTTGGTTTCTTTTTTTTTTTAATGTAATTCTTTTTTTTTTTTAATTTATTTATTTGTGTGTGTGTGTGTGTGTGTGGCCAGCTCAGCCCACCAGGGGGCGGGGCTGCCTGGCATGTGGTGCTGGGGATTGAACCACGGTCCCTAAGCTTGTTCTAAGTAGGTGCTTTAGACCACTGAGCCATCTCACCAGCCCTTGTTTTGGTTTCTAAAACAAAAAAAACCTGTTGACGATCCTCCTGCATGCTTCAGTTTCCAGAGTCCTGGAGTCACAAGTGTGCATCACTGCATCCAGCTCAGGACAGATACTGATTGACTGTTTGTTTGTTTATTCTGCCTTTTTGAGACAGGGTCTCGCTATGCAGTTCAGGCTGGCCTTGAGCTCACTTTGTAGCCTAGGCTGGTCTCACTCACAATGATCCTCCTGTCAGATTATAGGCTTGTGTCACCACACCAAGCTCAGACACTGAATTCTGAAAAAGTTTCCTTAGTGATTCCAATGCACAAGTTTAATGATTACCATTTTAATGGAAATAAAGTGCTTCCAAAGAGACAAATCTGTTTTTTAAAAAGGAAATACAGCAAAATGTTTCTGCCTTCCTTGAAGTTTGTACTCAGCTAAAAGCTGTAGAGCCCCAGATTCTGCAGATTAAGCATTTGCTATTTCTGCTACCCATGAGTGATCCTTGCAGAGACAGCAGCACACCCAGCCCTGCAAACACACACAAGGAATGTCCATTACCCTTATCACTTATTGCGGCATGTTTATTGACAATCTTCTTACTGTGTTCACTTGTAGTACTACACAGAATGACTCTGCTAAAATTGAGCTCTCCAAGCAGTAAGCGCAAGTAACTGTAGACTGATGGGTCTTCTGGCCAGTTGGGTCAGTGCACTGTGGCTCCTAACAGCTCCATCAGTGTTGTCTACCTACCTCCATGTATATGAAAACGTTAACTTCTGCTGGACATGGCGGCACGTACCTGTAATCCTAGCACTCTGGAAAGCTGGGAGGGCTGCAAGTTTGAGCCCAGGGTGAGCTACTTAGTAACTTAGCAAGATCCTGTCTCACAAATTTTTTTTTTGTCTATTTTAAAGGGTTGGGTATAGCTCAATGTGAAGGAACAGGGTTCAGTACTGAGAAAACAAACAAGCAACAACAAATATATACATATATAAAACGTCTGCAGTATGTACAACTGGAATGGTTTAAGAATTGTGCAGCAAAGAGAAACAGAGAAAGACACAGACAGAAAAGCCAACTGCTGTTTCAGGTACTGAAAAAGTAAAAAGTTGGGCTGGCGAGATGGCTCAGTGGTCTAAAGCACCTACTTAGAACAAGCTTAGCAAAGCACAGGGACCGCGGTTCAATTCCCAGCACCACATGCCAGCCAGCCCCGCCCCCTGGTGGGCTGAGCTGACCACACACACACACACACACATAAATAAAAAAAATTAATTAAAAATTACAAATAGGGCTGGTGAGATGGCTCGGT
>NW_004524590.1:2382500-2388558 GCF_000260255.1 Octodon degus | reverse complement strand
CACACACACACACACACTTCACAGAAAAGCCAAAAGTCAAGAAGTTAAATGCTAAGCATTACAATGTACTGTCTCTGTATTTCTTGCTCATTGCCCTACACCTCATTCACTGCATTAGCATTTGTAAAACTGTTTGAACAACCTCTTGAGACAATAACTACTCTAGCTCTGGTATGAAATTCACAACTGAGCCATGATATACAAAGAACCTGGAGGATGCCAATGTGCTTGAAAGTCAAGTAATCAATCCGGAAAGCAATTCATTGTATCTATCTTGAATAACTCTTGCTATGCTTATTTAAGACTAGTGAAGACTGTATCGCATAGAAATGTTGATGTTTCTTTCCTAACATTAACAAACAAAAGAGGTAGAAGAGGGCAGGAGGAGCAAGCAGACATTAAGAAACATTTAAGGGCCAATACATTGTCTGAATTCTTGAAACCTACTCATTTTAGAGGAAAAAAATCTTCCATTTTGGCGGGTAACTTGAATTGGTAATATAGAATAAAAGTAAGGCATACATAGAAAAAGGCACTACTAAAAATCAACAATTAAATTGCCTTCTGTTACCATTTAATCTTAAACTTAAATATTTAAAGCAATCGCCAATCTTTAAGACAAAATATGGTCTTCAGAAAAACTGTCCTATTCTTAGCATAAATAACACTGTTCAGAGTTCAACTTCTACCAAATGTTTTTGAGTTTTTGCATAATTTAGACAGAAAAAAAATTCTTTAAATGATTGCTGGGGTGAATGGGGTAATATTATGGAATAAATGTTTGCTATCCCCAGGACTGTCTGAATAAAGGCTGTGTTTTGTAGTAACAGGGGGTCCTGAGAAAGAGGCTGTCTGACTCCAGAGGTTCCCCTAAATTTGGAGATAGTTTTACTATAATTCCTATTATTGACATTTTGCATTATAACAGCCAAAGATTTCTCAACTTGCTTTCCCCTTCATAAAAAAATCATAACATTAAAAAAAAATCATTGCTCAACTTTCAGGTTTAGGGTCTGCCATAAAGTAACTTCGCCTGTATTTCTCCTGGACTGTGACCTCCTCAAGGATGTTAACTTCATACTTGACAAAGTAGGCCACAAATAATGGAAAGCAAATGAAGACACCCTATTTTAAAGAAATGGAGGGGGAAAAAAAAAAAAAAAGAAATGTAGAGATGTGTAGACGTGATTGATAACAGGCGATTTTATATCAAGATACTGGTTCCTAGACCCCAAATTAAACTGATGGCACAGAAGTCTGCAGTTGACCAGGGACTCTCCATCTGGCTTAGTCATACTGCTAAATTACTCAGATTTCATTTTATTTTCTTTGTGATTGCACATCTTAAAAACCCTTACCTCAGAAATACTACAGATCCAACCTGACCTATGTGAGAGCCACAGGAGAAGAAAGCTATTCGAAAGAAATATTTTCATCCTTTTTATGTTGTTTCCATTGGCAACCAAGTAGACTTTCAAATGAAAGCAATTCAACTTATTCTAGAGTCAGGGTTTTCATTTGTGCCTCAATATTCAGTCTCTTTTACACATAAGGGTGACTGTACCTTGTAAAACTTTCTAAGGCAATAGCCCCAGTGTAGTTTTAAGTTAAAAAAAATGTTTTGTAAACAAGGAAAAGTACCAAAAATGTCAAAAAAATTTTAAGTCTGTCTACCTCTAAACATATTTTAAATAACTACTAACCCATCAAAATTTCTACTATATTTTTCAATCCTATTATTCGATATATTTTGCAATGTAAAAGATCTTATATTTGGTCCAAGCCTAAGTCATGTCACTTTGAATCTCTCAAGGCCTAAGTAAAAAGATACATCCTGAAAAGCACACAAAGACTGCTAGTGAATCTTCTCCAGCACCACGTCTGCCACTGTCCAAGCAGAATGCATGTGAAAGGCACAAGTCAGCAGTCTGGCCCTTTTTCAGCCTCAGCAAAGAAACAGTACAGTAGAAAGATCAGTTGTGCATTAAAAACAAAATAGATTTAGTTATCTTAAAAAGTTCAAATTGTTTGTTGATCCCTACCATTATTAGAAAGAGGAAAAATGCAAGTGTAATATTTAATTTCCCCTGATAAAGGTGTTTCAACAATTTTTTATTTTTAAAATGTTCTTTTGGTCTTCCATGTCCCCACCCCATACTTCAAGCTTTTTTGTTCTCATTTTTTAATATATTAACTTTTATTGTGGTTTTTGGTAGCTTCACAACTTGTATGAAATAAATTCACATCATAGTCTATATAATAACTCTGTAAACTATTAGTCTATTCTTAAGTCTTTACATAGAAAACATTACTTTCCCATAGATAATATTTTTCTTATAAAGCAAAGGTCTTCAGCAGTGATAAGGTAGCCATTTCTTTTCCGGTACTTCTAATTTTCTGTAGCATTTAGAAAAGGAGACTGAAAATGCAAACCATTTTGCTCTGAGTTCCACAAGTCTCCTCAGACTTCTCTCTAAGGAGCATCTGACTTGTGTTCTTCACTGCTGGTTACCCTGACAGACCAACGATAAGCCAACGGGAAATCACAGTCGCACAAGACAACGAAACAGGAAAGCCCACTGGCCGTACTGTGATTCTGTTCAAGTAGAAAGATGTCCTCACCCATAAAAGACAAAGGAATTATAACAGATCCACACATGTGGGGATTATGTTTCCAGCATAAGATTAGGCAGTTGATTTACCAAGGGAGGAGGCATCTAATTCTTATTCTTCTTTACAAGCTGCTTCCTTTGATACTAAGAAAATGGGAGAAGCATTGATGACTAATTTTGTACTCTGACTTCTCAAACTAGCTAGTGGAATTTCAAATATTCCTAAAGGGAATGCCAGATTGGAACTTAAAAGGATAAGCCAAGATCTATCTAACTTCAAAACAAAGTACATTAAGTGTCTCTAAGAGAGCATACC
This sequence comes from Octodon degus, assembly GCF_000260255.1. Taxonomy (NCBI): domain Eukaryota; kingdom Metazoa; phylum Chordata; class Mammalia; order Rodentia; family Octodontidae; genus Octodon; species Octodon degus. The sequence goes on along the minus strand of NW_004524590.1, from coordinate 2,385,630 downwards.
TTGTACACAAAATAAGAACATCTTAGTCCCTTATGAATCCCTTGAAAGACATCACATTTAGGACCCTCCAGATGATTATTCTATGCACCTTTTAAAATAAAGTACTCAGCACTTACTTGAATATTCTAAAAATCTACGAGTGGCCCAGTGACTGACAGCCTCATCTTTTCAGTAGCATGATTCCACTGGCGACGGTGGGACGTTTGCCCTCAGCTGATACCTCATACTAGAAATACCTGAGAGCTTGAACATTTGGTTTCGATATGCTTTTCCTTGCCTACAGTTATGAGTTGACTTTTAAGGAAAGAATATATACCAATACTGACAGCTCAGTATTTAAATTCATTTTGTTTCTAAAATGGAAGAATTACTGATTTGGGTGCAATACAGACCTAGTGAAAAAGTGACTGTTGCTATGTACTAATTGTTGCAGTCTTTTTCTTTTTTGCAGTGCCGCGATTGAACTCAGGACCCTGCACTTGCCAGGCAAGCGCTTATTCTACTGAGCTATCTCCCCGGCCCACAATCTTTCACCTTTGATTTGAAAATAATGGTATCTGCTCTTACAAAACCCTCATCTTGTGATACATCCTTCCTTCTTAAATTTGGTTTTCTACATTTACTGGTTTGTAAATGGCCATTTTCAGTTTATAGTTGGGACTAGCTTTTACATTGGGCTTCTCACCTTCAGACATTTTTCCATATGAAGCAGGACAATTTTCTGGGATGGGGTGCTGTCCTCGTATAGTGTAGGCTACTTGGCGGCATCCCTGGCCTCTAGCCACTAGCTGCCAGGAGTACCTTCCCAGCTGTGACAAACAAGAACATCTCCCGGCATTGCCAGATGCCAGGTGAAGCGAAACCATCCCTATCTCATTGCTGTACATCAGACGTCTGTACCTGTTGAAGTGCTTCAGCATTCTGTGATCCCAGGAACAAGAACTTAGCTCATGCTACTAGCTTGAACACTCCAGCAGGCTGAGCTTAACTCGTAAAGGCTGCTACCTATGGAAAATCAGGAGCTAGAAATAGGAAAATAGTATATATGATTTTTATTATGTCTCAATTTCCTTAATTTTGGGACATTCCCCCTCAAGTAAAGAACAGTTTAAAATATGCTAATCAATACTTGGTTCTTTTTTAAAAAATTATTTCTGTCTACTGGCAAAGGTGGTTTTTTTCTGCTCACATATTTAATGAGATTAACTGTATCTTTTAGCTGAATTTTTCATTGAGTTCCTGTATCTGCTTTAAAATAAACTTCACCTTTTTTTTTTAAGCAGAAAGCCATCTCTCAAGTTAATAGATTCCAGTAACATGGATCTATTACCATGTATCTGCTTATTATATGGTTAAGATTAACAAATAAACATACCTCTTAGAGATTTGTATCTTCTACCCAGATTCCTACTCAGCAAAAAGCTTGGTAGACAGCGGTTAGAAGGAACCGATATTCTTTAGGTTGAGTACCTACCCTAAACTTAAGTTTAGGGCTCAGCTCACAAAGGAGGAACTATTTTAAATACTATCACTAAAAACTACAAATTGTACATTATTTCTTCTCTTCCTCGTCCACATCTCCCCATCACCACCCATCTGTGATGCTGGGAAAGATTTTACAGTCTTTAGGTATTCCAAATGATTTGTTTGTACTAGAAAGAGTCACTATGTACTAAAGTGCTTTATGTCTCTTAACCACATCAGTACATTATAAAAAATTTTTAAAAAAGAAGTTTCAAGTTCTTGTGAGGGGAAAAAAAGATTAAATATAAAAAATTTAGGTTACTATTATTATTAAACAAATTTAACCAAGAATCAAGAGAAACACTTTCCCTCTTGTCTTCCTCCCCCATCTCTCTTTTTTCATAAAAAAGAAAAGTGCAGTGAGAGAGAGGTGAACGAGCAGATGGGAGCTGGGTGGAGGCACAGGAGAGGTCGCCAGCTCCTAGTGATAATGCACAAACATGTGCCTTAAGAGTTCATCCGCTGAAGGTCTCAGTTTGGCCTCTACAAAAATCCGCTTGAGAAAGTCTCGAGTATAATCTGAGACATGAGGTGGAAGCTTTGGGTTTGTTGGCTGAGTGGCGATCTTAAAGATGGCAGCCATTGCTTCAAATTCAGCCCATGGAGGTTTTTCAGTTAGCATTTCTACTACAGTACAAGCTACGCTCCTAAAAAGAAACAAAGAGAAATCCATTACAAAAGCAGTAACATTAGGAAAGAAAACTGTTTAGCCAGAAAATGAGAAACAGGAGTAAAGCCCATAAATATTTCAAAGCGACTTGATTTAAAGTTTCCTATTTCCTTAAAATGCTGTAATCAGCGTTAGAGCAATAGCTCAGAGGTACAGCATCTGCCTTATGTATACAAAGCCTGAGGTTCTATCCACAGCATTGAAGGGATAGGGTAGACATGGTCATGACATACAATTGTGATTTAAATATAAAAGTCATTGGAAATATGCCACAATTTAATATTACCACTTAATCTATATTTTAAGAAAAATTCAGCTTATTTTGTTCTATGTAATTTTCTAATCTGTCCTCAAAAATAAATTCGTCTTCATTTCACAAAGAATCACGTATTAGAAATTGCCTTCAAAAATAGTTTGCCCTCAAGCAGCCGGGGAGATAGCTCAGTAGAAAAGGTGCTTGCTTGGCAAGCGCAAGGACCTGAGTTCAATCCCTGGTTCCACAAAAAAATAAAATAAAATAATAATAATAATCCAAAAATAAGTTTGCCCTCAAGTAATTGTTTTATTTCCTTTCTTGAGACAGGGTCTTGCTATGTAATGCAGGCTGGCTTTGAACTCGCTTATATAGCCCAGGCTTCCCTCAAATTCATGGTGATCCTCCTCCCTCAGCCTCCCAAGTACTCGCACCGAGGTATTAAAATGAATGTCTTGTAAAACTTCTTATGGGTAGGAAGAAATGGCCATTTTATGTTCTAATTTGAAATTATTAAGTAATTAAAAATTAAAGGAATTCTAAGAACACTACCAACAAAGATTAATTTTTAAAAATTTTTCCAGGGAAAATGGAAAGATATCCCATGCTCCTGGATAGGAAGAACCAACATTGTGAAGATGGCCATACTCCCAAAATTGCTGTATAGATTTAATGCAATCCCT
>NW_004524590.1:2362841-2369810 GCF_000260255.1 Octodon degus | reverse complement strand
AAAAGTAAAAAGTTATGATCCCAAATCTGAAAGTAGTTCTAGATATACTAAAGAACATCCTGCTAAACTTGGGGATCCTGAAAAATAGGATGAAAATTTTAATAGAGCTTGATTCTAGATCACAAAGGATCCTATCACATGTAGTGAGAGAAATTATATAGCACCATTCACAAACTCGGAGATTCCACAAAGTATAAGAGCTTATAGGTCTGACAACTTCAGTGGGCTTGCCATATGCTGTATACTACTTCAGTTAGATTATCAGCGTACTATTATTAACTTACTATCATGGTGTTGAAGTTCAAGGAACAACAGTGTATGGTGTGAAAGGGAGCACTGCCCTTATAAAACTAAGTGTAGTGAATGAGAAATATGACCAAACTGCACTTGCTGAACAGTTCTAGTTTCACCTGAAGATTATATGCTCAGTGTGTAAGGATTCTTCACCTCTATTTGTGATGTCTATCAGTTTTAATCACTTCAATTTATCTTATCTTCAATAATGTGGGTTTCTAGTCATACTCATTCATAGTTATTTTCTATTATAACTTAAACATTTATCATAGAGCAGTAATAGAAACCTGAATTTTATTTTTTCAGAGTAGGAATGGCTTATTGGAGAATAGGAATAGCTCCTGAGAGACAGAAAGGGTCCAAATGGGCTGCCACTCAGAAATCTGAAAATTTAATTATTTGTTTATTTATTTGGTATAGGGTCTTGCTACATAGCTCAGATTCATAGTGATATTCTTGTCTCAGCCTCCCTAGTGCTGGGATTACAGGCGTGAGCCACCACGCCTGGCCTAAGTGGCCGGCACAGCATCCAGGGCCAGCACAGTATGTGGTACTGGGGACTGAACCTGGGTCCTTGTGTTTGCCAGGCAGGTGCTTAGACCGCTGAGCTATTTCCCCAGCCCCAGAAATCTGAATTTTTAAAACTACTATAATCCCAATACAATATTTTTATCATCTAAGTTTTTGTCCTTATTCAAATACAGATACACTACCAGTTTCATAATCATTACTAAAAAGCATTTTACATTATCCTCCTTTTATTACAGGCATTTCCTCTAATTCACTACACAACTTCATAATTTTTATTTTATTCTGTGGCTGGCTCAGCCCAGGTGGGGCTGGCACAGCATGTGGTGCCAGGGACTGAAGCACAGTCCCTGCACTTTGCCAAAGCTTGCCTAAACAGGCACTTTAGGCTACTGAGCTATCTCGCTGGCCTCGCATAATTTTAATTTTTAGCATCTATCCTGAGAGAATGCCATCATAATTCACTCCTATTGTAGGTATTAATATTCCCTTTTGTTTCCTATCCCAGATAATACTAAAATATATGTATAAAATAGTCCCTTCTCTCGGGTTACTTCTGTAAAATAAATAAATAATCTCTGTGAAACTACTGAGTCTTATGACTTCAATATTCCTGGGGATTATATTTTTTTCTTTTTCTTTTTCTTTTTTTTCAGAACCAGGGATTGAACTCAGGTCCTTGCACTTGCCAGGCAAGCGCTTATTCTACTGAGCTAGCTCCCCAGCCCCAACTTCAATATTCCTATGGCTTTTAATAGGGACTACATTCCCAATTTGTTTTCCAAGTAGGATTTTCAAAAATAAACTTACATTGAGAATTCACTCTTTGAAAATATAAAAGTAGTAAAATAATCACTGAGTGACAATAGTGTCAACATTAACAGTTAATTAGTCACGATGATACAAAAAGTTTACTGCTGCTCTAGTGACAGGGAAATGTTACTGACCCATAAGCTCAAAGTGCAGTTGTGTACATTCTACACACAATTCTAATCAACTACCTGCTTAAATAGAGCTCCTTTTTATAACATGCACTATCTATTAAATTTTGAGACTGTGCTTTTCATTTATCTTTTTTTGATGTGGCACTCTTATTGTATTATCCAGGCTGAGCTCAAACTCGAGCACAGAGTAGGATTATAGTATGTGCTACTGTACTTGGTTTGTGCATATTTTTAAATGGGTAAATACATCGACCGCCATCTTGAAAACAGTATTAAAATTTAATGTATAGATAGAATGATAAAAGGTCCCAAATTTCACTTTTCAATTCCTAATAAAATTATTAACTTTAATGATGACTACCAAACAGTGTTAAAAATATTATGTGTTAAAAAACACTAGCAATAGCACCAAATGCTAGTGAAAGTTTAACTCAAGGATAGAACAACTGTTTAACCATGTACAAGGATTTAATTGCTGGCACCAAAAAGCAAAACAAACAAAAAACCACAGAATTCTGGAAAAGAATTGACTATTCACAGCTTGCTACACCTCAGATTACTTTCTCATCTACAGGAAAACAAAATTCTACAATGAAAGAATCAAGATGTTAATCACCCTAGTTAGGAATCAGTGTTAGTGTCACTACCATGGAATAACTAGAAATTAGTTTTCTGTTAGGATGCCATGTAAGTACACAGTCATCTGCTGTATCCAGTGGAAAATGCTGAACTAGAATCTACGTTAGAGTTTACAACTAAGTTGGAGCTTATGGGAAAAAAAGGAAGTCTTGTTAAAGTCACATAATGTAAAAATGGACTGTTACACATCGAAGTGGAATTGGAGGGGCCGGGGAGATGGCTCAGTGTATTCCACTGTGCCAAGTGCAAGGGCCTGAGTTCAATCCCCAGTTCCGCCATAAATAAATAAATAAATAAATAAATAAATAAATAAATAAATATAATTTTTTTAAAAAATGGAATTGGGAAAGTAACAACTAAATATAATGTATGGTCCTGGACTGAAACCTGCTTTAGGTAAATAAGACAGAAATTTTAAGGCATGGAGAGAAATCTGATGAAGTCTATATCTGTAACCTCCTTTAGGATATTTCAGCATTAATGAGTTTAAAAATACAAAGACAAATGAAGAACATTACCTAGCTGTAATTTAAAATTCTTCCAAGACATCTTTAACCAAGGTTAAAATTTAATAATCAAAATTTTTGTCTCCTTTTTTCAGCTGAGACTTTTAATCTTTTCTTTTTTTGGTATCAGGAATTGAACTTAGGACTTTGTGCTTGCCACGCAGGCTCTTGTGCCGCTGAGCTATATCACTAGCTCAACCAAGACTTTTAGGAATACAAAACTCATGGTTGAATACTTCTCATCTTGGTCTTCTAAATGTCTACCATTTCTAATGTTTTATCAATTATTATATTCTTTAAAATAAATTTTTTGAAAAAAGGCAAGGAAAAAAGATTTCTTGAAAGCAAGCATTAATATTGAATTATTCATCCAATTTTGCATAACTATATCTGTTAATCTGAGCAACAGACTTGATAATAAAAATAACATGATAACCATTGCTAATTAGCTATGCCTGTTTTGAGAATCTGTAACGTATGTATTGTATGTTACCCTGTTTCTGGTTTTTGGTTTTTTGTGTTTTTTTCGGTTCAGGACCTAGCTATGCAGCTCGGACTCATAGTGATCCTCCTGTTTCCAGCCTCCCCAGTGCTGGAATTACAAGTAAGCATCACCACACCTGGTCTCGGTGGCCAGCTCAGCATGTCCAGAGGCAGGGCCAGCTCAGCATGTGGTGCCAGGGATCGAACCCCAGTCCCTGTGTTTGCCCAAGCAGGAGCTTAGTCCGCTGAGCTATTTCGCCAGCCCTTATGTCTTTTTCCTTATTTCTTTTTGCTTCTGTTTTTACTCTTCAAAATAAAATAAAATTAATGTCTTTTTAAAAAGACTTTTAAATACAATGACTTTTTTTAAAAGGATGTGTGAACTTACCCCTGGCATATATTCCATAAATATAGAAAGTGTTTTTTCTTGGGGATCCCTCAAACAGCCATAATACTGAACAATTCGCTCATGCAATAAGTTTTTCAACAACTGGATTTCACACTCAAGTGCATTCACCTCCTGGAAAACAAAATTCACTGTGAAGTCCTTATAACACTGTTTTTGCAGAAGCAAAAAGTAGTAACTTCAGAAACTATATCAAGGTGACTTCATTCTGAAACATTTACTTCCTAAATAACAAACTATTTTAATGTCTCAAGCTAGTAACTTCTTTTTCTCCTAACTGAGGATTAGACCTAAACCATTCACACTCAGTCCTGTTAAAACTTTTTTACTTATAGACAGGGTGTTGCTAAGTTTCCCAGGCTGGGCTTGAACCTGTAATCCTCACGCCTTAGATTCCCAGAGTGATTACAGGCAGGTACCATCACACTCAGCTATAACCAATAACTTTTTTTTTTTTTTTTTTGCAGAACCGGGGATTGAAAGACCCTTGCGCTTGCCAGGTATAACACCTGGCAAGGTTTGTGTATAGTTGTCCCCCCAAAGCCCCATGCAGTCTTGGGGTGGCTTCTGGAGTTTGTGATTGATTACTGTGGGTGTGGATGCTGCACCTGCCCTGGGGCAGGTAATTTGGATTACAAGGTAAGGTGGGAAGAAAAGCTAGCTGCTTGAGCTGCTGCTACCTCTCCTTTTGCTCTTGCTCTTTGCCTCCACCATGAAAGGCTGCCCTCTGCCTTGTGCTGCTTTGCCTTGGGCCCAGCTAAATATGGACTGAAACCTCCAGTAACTGTGAGCTAAATAAACCTTTCCTTCCTTCAATTTGAGTGTCAGGTATTTGTTCCAGCAACAGAGAAGAGTAACTAAGACACCAGGGAAGCGCTTATTCTACTGAGCCATCTTCCCGGCCCCTACCAATAGCTTCTTTAATAGGACCCAAAGGTATACTGAAGCAATACTAAATCAGACTAACAATACAATTTCAGTACTAAAAAAGAAACATCCACAATACAAAGTAGATAAGTGTATGTAATTATCAAGTTGTTTTGCAAATCATTTGTATTACTCTGTGATTTATTACTGCTTATTGATTTTGCTTATTGCACAGATGGTTCTTAAAATGTGACAAAGCAGACATGTTATTTTTACCTTGCTGGTCTCAGGGCTATCAGGATCAAACTGGACTTGTTTAACAGCCAATTCTCTTCCTGTATCAACATCATAACAGAGGTAGACCCTGCCGAAGGCTCCTTGGCCAAGCAGTTTGCCCAGTCTCCAGTTGGTTGGAGCACGAGGTGCTGAAAAAGAACATTTTCTTAAAATGGAGCAGTTCAATAGTACATGAATGGTTACGTACTAAATAAATAAGTTTGCTGCTAGTAATATCCTTAACTAAACATACTTGGGTACAAGGAAAAGTTATGACTTCCAATTCAAAATGGTCACAATCTTTCAAAATTTTTCCTTTTAGTCAATCTTCTTTTTTTTTTTTTTTTTTTTTGCAGAACCAGGTATTGAACTCAGGTCTTTGCACTTGCCAGGGAAGTGCTTATTCCATTGAGCTATCTTCCTGGCTCCAATCTTCTAACTTTCTAAATTCAAATAAGTTCATATTCACATAATTTATCTTTTCCAACAAGATCCCCGTTATAACATCTTGCACTCAACCTAAGATGTAATTGATTGTAAGATGCATTATTTTTAATCTTCATTTCCATCCTAATAAGAAAAATGTACGTGATCTACAAAATTATAACTTTTACTGAAACTGCTTGGAAAACAGACTGAAAGAAAGGGACTAACTTGCCTTAAGTCTAAGGAAAAACAAGTTCTTCCAGAAGAGAAAGAGAATATAAGCCCTGGCAAATTTGTGGAGGAACACAGATCCATGCTGATAGGTAAGAAAAGACCTCCAAGCACAGACCCATAATCTCAACACTCTGGAGGCTGAGCCAACGGATGATGATGCGTTCAAGGCCTTCCTGCTACACAGAAGGCAGCTCCATTTTCAATACATAAGAGTTGGCATAAGAGTACTGATCCCTTGGGACATCATAGCACACGGTGAGTTCACCTCTAGTCAGTCTCTTCCGTGGATCTACCTGCCCAGCACTCACAGGAACAAATAAGAGAAAACCTCCTTGGAGGTCAAGGCCTGGAAAAAGGAACCTCCCACTATTGTGGGAGAAAAGGCAGAAAGCCCCTCTGAAACCTATTTCCCCAAAGAAATTAGAACACCTAAACTAGTACAAGAAAGGCAGCAAACCCTGTCACCTAGACCGTGAACAAGTGAGACAGACAGACAGACAGAGAGAGAGAGAGAGAGAGAGAGAGAGAGAGAGCGCGCAAATGAGCTAGCAAGAGGGAGCACAGGAGTGAGGGGGGAGAGAAGAGGGAGGGAAGGGGGAGGGAGGGAGGGAGGGAAGAGGAAAAGCAGGGAAGAAACACAATGGATAGAATAGCACAAGGTAACTCTGGAAAAATATAGTGGTAAACAGGGATCATAGCAACAACAAAATCCAAACACAGCTGCTTAACTACTGAGACAATGACACTGTTTCCTACAATAATGGTGTAGACAGAAGAACTGTATCTAATTCCAGGTATAAATTCTATTTAGCTCAGTCTCCACTATCCTACAATAATGTCTGGCTTTCAATGTAACATACTATGATGCAAAAAAAAAAAAAAAAAAAGAAAGAAAGAAAGAAAATGAAAAAGAGAAATTAACATAATCAAGAGAATCATGAAGCTTAAAACAATCACAATTAGGGGCCAGGGAGATGGCTCAGTGGAATAAGCGCTTCCCTGGCAAGCGCAAGGACCTGAGTTCAATCCTTGGTGGTATGGGGGTGGGTGGGGACGGGAATCACAATTAACATATTACAGTTCCAGTGGAAAAGGTAGAACATGAACAAACAAATGAAGAACTTCAACAGAAATGAAGACTGCTGGATACAGTCAAATGGAAAGCTTAGGCTCATAAATATATGTAGCAAGGCTGTGAAAATCAATTAACATTAGAAAGTAATTAGAACCCCCAAAGAAAAAAAATGTTGTGGAAATACTTAAAGAGATACAACTGGGGGTCAGGGAGATGGCTCAGTGGAATAAGTGCTTGCCTGGCAAGTGCAGGGGCCTGAGTTCAATCCCCAGTTCTGCCAAAAAAAAAAAA
>NW_004524590.1:2357336-2362621 GCF_000260255.1 Octodon degus | reverse complement strand
ATAAAATTAAAAAAAAAAGAAAATTATAAAAAAAATTACAAATTATAACTAATCGAATTGAATATGATTACGAATATAGAAAAACTTAAAAGTGGCCAAAGAGATTAAAAAAAAAAAAAAAAAACTACTATTATAAGAGACCAAATACAAGTACGTAAGCCAGAAGGCAGTGGTGAGACGGCTTTAAACTGCTGCAAGAAAAAAATAACAAAAATACAGCTGGGAACAACGGTGCTCTGCCTATACTCAGCAGGATGTCAAGTTTCAGACCAGCCTAGGCAGTTCAGTAACTTAGTGAGACCCTTCCTCAAAAAATTAAAAGGGTCAGAGATGAAGCTCTGTGAAAAGGTCCTAGGTTCAATCTCAGTATCCCAAAACAAAACAAAGTGTGCTCAGAATTCTATATCCAGCAAAAAAGGGTATCTTTCAGAAATGAAGAAAAAATAAAAACCTGCTTAACCAAACATACAAAAGCTAAAATAATTCACTACCAGCAGACTTGTATTGCAAGAAAGGCTAAATGCAATTTTTCAAGAAAACAAAAAATGCTATTTTTTCAAGCAAAAAGAATCTGATACTTAATTTCACATTGGGTCTATGTGATCAAAGACCTACACAAATACATATTGAAGGCCAATATAAAAGACCTCTTACTTTTAATCACTTTTGCTTTAGTTGTCTAAAACAAAAATACAGTATTAGTATAAAAGTAAAATACGACAACATTAACACAAAAAGGAAGACCAGAGTACACAATTTTTGATGTGATAAGTACCTCTGAGCACAAACCTTGTATGCATTATTTACATGACAAAGTCCAAGTAATTCATTGTCATCTTCTTCCCATTATTTAAAGTAAAATATCCCTACATCAGCAAAACAAACTACTTCCCATTTCAAAATATCCATGGCTTTTTGTACGTAACCTTCTTAATGCATGAATTTCTACTCCAAATTAAGATCTGAATTAAATGTTATACTCTTATTATTTCTCCATGTATCAGTCTCCCTGCTAGACTACTATCTTAGAAGTCATTCTAAGATTTCAGTGCTAAGTATTCAACGAGGATATGTGGAATGGAACAGATGAAAACATGACTGGCTATTAACAATTTTCAATAAAAGCAAAGTGCAGATTTAACTGAAGTAATTAGTAACAATACCATTTTTTTTTTTTTTAAAGACAGTCTCACTATAGTTCAGGGTTCCCTTGAGCTCACTACACAGCCCAGGCTGGCCTTGAACTTGGGCAGTCCTCTTAAATCAGCAACCCAAGTGCTGGGATTCCAGGCATGCACCACCATGCCTAGCTAGCACTACCATTTTTATACCTATCATCCTGGCAATCTTTAAAACACCACTGTTCTTACTTCTTTTTCTTCTTATTTTTGCCCTGTAGTGCTGGTAACTGAATCCCAGCCCTGGAACATGTAAAACAGACATGCTACCATTGAACTTCACCCCAGCTCCCAATTATTATCTCTTTTGGGTTTGTCTATCTTGGAAGACTCATTTGGTAGTTACTCCTGTTAACATTATAAAAGTCTACACAAGCTCTGTTAGGACACTGGGCTGTCACAATCCCTATCACTTACACCGGCTGGGCGGGCTGATATCCATCACAGTCAGAGTAGGATTGTCTATGTCGCTTCCCCTCCTCCGGATTCGACTTTCGTCATATTCTGGGGTGAAGATGCTGCTCCCACTACTAGTGCTTAAGGAGTGGTCGGTGGGACTAAAATTTACAGGAGACCGAAAGCTGGTCCCCTGGGTCCTTCTAGCTCTTGGAAAAGTTTTACGACCTACAAAAATGAAAACAGAATTATTTTACTTGTAATAGTGTATGTACTTTTAAATTATTTAAAAATTGTAATGCAGGGAACATAAACTTGTCCTGGACTAGGCTAAATGGTAATGATGGCCATAATTCTGGGGAAAAATACTAGGTTCTGAATATAAATTCAGATCCTGATATGGAAAAATGTTCAGATACACACAAACACATGAAAACTATGGAATACTAGTCCATCACTTCCTAATAAAAGATCAAAACAATCTTTTCCCATTTCTATTAACTTTAAAATATAAAATAACAGCTAGGCAAGACTATAATCCAAGCACTTGGGAGACTGAGGTAGGGGGAATTACCATGACTTCAGGGCCAGCCTGGGCTACATAGAGCCATCTCAAAGTATATACAATACAATTCAACACAACAGCCAGCAAGCTAGTTCAGCAGACTAAGCGCCTGCTTAGGCAAGTGCGGGGACAGCGTCCAATCCCTGGCACCACGTGCCACGCCAGCCCAGGCACACTGAGCTGGCCACCAAGACCAGGCATGATGGCACACGCCTACAGCCCCAGCACTGGGGAGGCTGAAAACAGGAGGATGGCTACGAGTCCGCGCTGTGTAGTAAGACCCTGTACCAAATACATTAAAAGAAAAAAAAAAATTAAAAATAATTTTAAAAGTTCAATACGAAAGTCAAGAAGTTATAGGCAGCAAATGTTTTCTCTACTGGACAATTCAAGTATCAATTTCACTGTCAAGAGTAATGTTCTAATTAGTATCATTTGAAAATTACTCCATTTAAAGGAAAGACAAGGTCACGAGAGCCAGGCAGTGCTGCATGGCTGTAATCCTGGCACTCTGGAGGCTGACAGGAGAATAGCCCCAAGTTTAAGGCCAGGCTGGCCTACACAGTGAGTTAAGGCCAACCTGAATTACACAGTAAAACCCTGTCTCAAAAAAACCTGTTATAGGGGCTGGGGAGATAGCTCAGTGGAATAAGCGCTTCCCTGGCAAGCGCAAGGGCCTGCGTTCAATCCCCGGTTCCGCAAAAAAAAAAAAAACAAAAAAAAACATTATAGGGCTGGGGAGACAGTTTAGCATTCTAAGCGCCTGCCTGGCAAGCACAGGGAGCCGGGTTTAATTCCCAGTACCACAGGCTGTGCCAGCAACAGACCCCAAGGCATGCCATGCTGGTCACAGAAACTGGGCGTGGTGGCGCATTCCTGTACCAAATAAATAAATAAATAAATAAAAACTTGCTATATAGTTTTTAGCAAGGATTGAATCTCCTCAAAAAAAGTTCTGTAGCCAAAAAACTAAACATTTAAGAACAAACTTATTGGGCTGGGGAGATGGCTCAATGGAATGAGCGCTTCCCTGGCAAGCACAAGGGCCTGAGTTCAATCCCTGGTTCTGCCAAAAAAAAAAAAAAAGAACAAATTTATTTCCCATCAGTATTATAAAAATTTTAGATTTTTGAAACTTTCCCAAGATTGTCAATAAACGGTTATTGTAGTCTAATTACCAGCAACTTACCATCATTATACTCTTGGTGATGATATGAAACATGATACCTTCTCGGGTATGTTCCTCCTTTTCCAAATTTCTCAAAGATAGGGTTATCATAGTCTGTTGAGATATATAATGCACGTGTTACGCTATAAAAAGTCAACGTTTTAGTGCTGAGAAGCATATTTACAAGTACTATGAGTCTTTAAAAACTCTCCCCACCTCCCTCCCAGCCAAAACATTACGAGGATATAAACTTATTTTAAATATTTATAATTTGTATCTCTAACCTGAAAACTCTTGATGATTATCTGGGTAGCTCTGTGCCCTAGGCATTCGTGATTTTGGATAGGTCTCTCTATAAATAAAAAATGCCACATTAAGAGAACATATATAAATAAAACATGTAAAAGGTCTCAAGGCCATATTATCTGTATGCATGCATGTCTATGTATAAAGGAGCTCACTCAAATACTAACATAACTAAAAGACAAACTTTATATATATTTTTAAAATATTTATTTGGTACAGGGTCTTGCTACTCGGCTCAGACTTGTGCTAGGATTACAGGCGTGCACTGCCATGCCTGGTTTCAGTGGCCAACACAGCACAGGGCCAGTGTGACATGCAGTACTAAGGATCGAACCCAGGTCCTTGCACTTGCTAGGTAGGTGCTTAGACCACTAGGCTATCCCCCAGCCTTTCTTTCTAAGCACTTGTTTGGTACACATAGTCAAAGAACCTCACTTCTAAAGTTTGACTACAGAGTAAAGTAGTAAGAATGATAAGTTCTGGAATCATAGATGTTTAGAAACATTGCTGTTTCACTCTGAGTTCTGTGAAATCTTGGTAAGTAATCCTTCTAGGACTGCTTTTGCAGCTATATGAAAGACATAATGATTTCCAACTTAGCAAGCTTTTACAGGTCAGGTGTTCCTCCCAAATAGCTAAGTACTCCACTTATTTCTAATTTCTCTGAATTTGTAAGTATCTACTTTGTGATAGTCACTGACACAGACGGGTTATACATACACTGATATGAAGAATGTTAATGTAACTTCCCGAATAGTATACATTATCTTTTTAGAATTTGCTTTTATAGGGCTAGGGATGTCATTCAAGGGTAAAGCACAGGCTTCATATGCACAAAGCCCTGAGTTTAGCAGCACCACACACACACACCCCAAAGGAGAAGCCACCTAAAAACTTGCTTTAAGCAATAAGAGAAGAATGAACAGGTAAAGATTTGAACACTGGATGATTACCAAGACCAATGTCCTGCTGAGACCAGGGGAGGGCACACTTGTGACAAAAAATTCACAGATGCTCATGAGCCTCAGTTTGTTATTTCACAAAAGAAAGGCAGTTAACACAGATTACTTCTCAGGATGAATATAATATCAAACAGGTGAAACAATTCAAGGAGTATGTAAATCCAACAAATTAATGAAAACTTTGGTAACCGTTTCATAAGCACAGTTTTAAAAGTCAATATAGCTGTGCCGTTTCTGTGACTGAGACTGGGTGTGGTGGTGCACGCCTGTAATCCCAGCACTTGGGAGGCTGAAAACAGGAGGATGACCATGAGTCTGACCTGTGTAGTGAGACCCTGTACTAAATACATTAAAAAAAATAAATAAATAAATACATAAATTCTAAGTGCACATTTGCCTTCAAACATACAACTTCAGCAAATAGAAATACTCTAAATTTTATAATCAAGTATCATTTTTGAACACTATGAACAAGTATCAATTAACTACATTCTTCTCAACACACTACAAAAAGCTACTGATAATTCCACATGCTTTGTGGGTGCATATTTACCCACACATACTAAATAAAATACAAACAAGCCACACATGGGTGGTATACACAGGTAATCCCAGCACTCAGAGGCGCCTGAGGCAGTAGGATCACCTTGAGTTTGAGGGAAGCCTACATTACATAGTGATTTCAAGGCAAATCTAAACTACATATATAT
>NW_004524590.1:2334482-2357236 GCF_000260255.1 Octodon degus | reverse complement strand
GAGAGAGAGAGAGAGAGAGAGAGAAAGAGCGCAAGAACTTGTCTCAAAAAAAATAAATAAATAAAATACAAAACTATATAATCAATTTACCCATCCAAAGGACTATCAAGTGATGGACAACTTCCTGAGCCAGAATTTTCAGGGCTGCTTAAAGATAATGGATCCAGCATCTAGGAAAATGAGAGTTCCAACACGATTCAATATACTATAGCCAAATGTTATATTTTATTTTTTTCCTTTAAAAAACTGCCTTAAGATATAATTAATGAAACATAAAACTCACCCATTTAAAGCGTACAATGTAAGGCCTTTGGTACACTGAGAACGGAGCAGCCCTTACCGCAGTTCTGAACATTCTCAGTACTTCTCAAGGAGACTGTGTGCCCACCCAAGGCACTCTCCAGAGCTACTCATCTTTAAGCATCCCACACAGGCAAGCCACAACACTGATACTTACTAAGAGGAAAAACGCTTCCCCTAGAGCCTATTTAAAGAATTTCCCATGACTTTACCTACTGAAAACTGAACAGTGACTGCACCCAGCTGGAGTCTACGGGGACGCACAGAGCCTGCTCCACTGTTAGCAGACGTGCAGCACCACCACAGGGTGAGCATTCAGTGCGACACTAAGGGAAAAGAGCCACTCCAGGAAAACATTTCGCTGCTACAAAACTGAGATATTCTTTAAAATGTTATGGAAAGTTCACACAGCTCAGCTTCATACAGTTAAATAGTTCAAATTTTATTCTTTCAAGCATTCATTTTAAAAACGTATTTGAGAATTACAAAATAAATACATTCATTTATGGATGAACAATGTAAGAAATAAGTTGTTTTTAAAAAAATCAATAGCCTGTAAAAGGCAGATGTAATTAACAGGCTCCTGTACTTCGCTATCTTGCTCATCTAAGCAGAAGACGAACACACGCACACCTACTGACACACAGGCGGGTGACTGCCAAAGCACACCGCCCCCGAGCAACGCTGCCGTAAGCGCATGAAACACAGCTCACCTGATCCATGCTCTCTGGAATGAACTCCCCTTCACTGTTGATGCTAGTGAACGATCCATTCCGGGCAACCTGGTGCAGTTCATCTGGAATGTATCCCGGGGGAGGGGAACTCCTATCTCTATTAGGGGGTCCTCAAAGGAGAAAGAATACAAGATTTTATAAACATCAGCAAGCAAATAACTTTATATTTAAATAATGTAAATTTCTGAACTATATAAAAAATAACTTTAGTGAATGAGATTATTTATTAAAAGTTACCAGAACATTCATATTTGTAAAACTTCAAATGTTTCTTAGGTTTTCTAAACTCCTACGGCACTGTAACATTCCTTTTATACTCAAAAAGCAGTATGTTCTTCTGACGGCTGATAACCACATCACGGGTTTGTAATACAACACAGAATCTTAGCTAAATCCCCCCGCTCTAAGCTTCCAGAAATAATGCTTTTATGTTAGCTTTCACCACCATCTGTGGAAGGATTAGGATGCAGTGAAAGAACGAGGGCTCTGGTCCCTGTTCCAGTTGTTCACCGTATGGATTACCCTAGATCAGAAGGTCCTGGATCAAGAAACGGATTTCCACCCGTGACAAGGGCCTAAGTTCCTTCTCTGCTGTGACAAAATTTATATTCCAGAAGGATGCTGTGATGAGTAAATCACTCCCAATGAACATACGCTAGGTTCGTCTGCTTCAGGATATCCTTTCTATTCCATTTCTTTAATCTTTGGAAACCTTAAGTGAGAATACAGCTAATGGGGATCGTAGTGCATATGTGTAATCCCAGCACTGAGGAGGCTGAGGCAGGAGGATCACTATGAGCTCAATGCCAGCTACAAAGGGAGTTCAAGACCAGCCTGAACTACACAGTAAGATCCATCTCAGAAAGACCAAAAAAAAAAGGAGGGGAATACAATTCCCTAGAGCCCACTCTTCATGGCCAAAACTATTTTATTTAAAAGATGAATACAGTAGGCTCCACCCACCTCGAGCATCACTCGGGTGCAGAAACAAAGAGATAAATAAAAAAATAAACAAATAAATAAAAGAAAAAAAAAAAAAAAAAAGTGGAGGGGAGAGGGAAAGAGAGACAAAGAGAATACTTCTTTGTCATATAATCCCTATTAAAACACTTTTAAATTTGGAATCCTGGATATTATTTTGGGGTACTTAAACTCTGACTTTGTGGTAGGTTATACTTCTGGAATATAATGTCATAGCTTAAAAAACAGGAAAAAAGAAAAACTGAAAATCTGACATTCATTTAAGATGGTTCACTTCATTAATCAATTCTTACGAGACAAACGGTCATCTTATTTTTACTTGTGTGGGAATGATGCTGCATTTATCAACATAATCTCTCCCCTTCTTTGTAATTTTTTGAAATGATACCATAAAATGTATATAGAAGCCGGGCATGGTGGCACCTGCCTATAATCCAGCACTCTGAGAGGCTGAGGCAGAAGGACTACAAATTTGAGCCCCAGGGGGGGCAACTTAGTAATTTAGCAAGACCCTGTTTCAAAATAAAAAATATACAAAGAGCTGGGAGCGTGGCTCAGTGGGAAGGCTCTGCATTCAAATCCCCAGCATCCCAACAAAAGCAAACC
Source organism: Octodon degus (assembly GCF_000260255.1). Taxonomy (NCBI): domain Eukaryota; kingdom Metazoa; phylum Chordata; class Mammalia; order Rodentia; family Octodontidae; genus Octodon; species Octodon degus. The sequence continues at coordinate 2,354,615 of NW_004524590.1, read as the reverse complement.
AATAATACAGATATGGACGAAAAAATGGACATCTGGGTTCAATTTAAATGGGGGAAAAAAGCACTTACCTTTAGATAAAGGGGTCACTGTAAGTACTGTATTTGCCAGCATTTGTTAGTGAGGTAAGAAAGAGCAAAGTAACTGCCAACAAATGTGTGTCCAAGATCACTGTCCACGAAATGAGCAGGGAGGGACTCGACAGTGAGGCGGGGTGACTCAGGCTTCCTAACATCCACACTACTATGACATATGGGCCCCAGTTTTACTTCTTCCATGTATCTCTTATATTAAAAGAAGCCAGGGAAGAAACACGGGGCATGAAAATTTCTCCGTCTCCTTACTTTAAATCACAACTTCCCGCTGTGTTAGTGACGGGCAATGCCAACCTACTCGTGGTAATTCTAGACAATTTCCAGTTTTTGTTATATTGACATTGATGTTAAATAATAAGTATGCTTATTAGTAGACTAAGACTGAGGTATTTAATATAATTTTATCTCAGAATAAATTTAAAATATCAGTATTACTAGTATATTTTTGGTCTCTCTAAAATAACCAAAGTGAATTCGCTGGAGATTGTCTTTTGTTTTTTTTTTTAAAAAAACTTTAAAATGACAGATACAATAAAGAAAGAAATGAACTAATAGTGCTCATGTTTTCCACTTTAAGGAGTGAAATATGTAAGTTTTCTCTCAATGTATTGCTACAATCCCATGTTTTAAAGATGAGGACAGGACAAATTTACTATTCTAGTGTTGTTAACCAGAGAATTAAAATTTGAAGACAGGTATCCCAAATTTTGTCACCAAATTTTTTAATTATATCAAACTACACTGCAATCCCATTTCTAGCACTTCTGAAATAAAAAGTACAATTTGAGATAAGACACCTAAAAAGAATAGTCCTAAGTAGTCATTTGGAGAGACCAAGAGAAGACAATTTTCTTGCCGGCCCACGACAACGTAATCTCTTCTGTTACTAACAAACCTGTTCTGTTACCAGTCTCTTGGACTCGGCCTAACCGCTCCCTTTGTCCCACTCCACTGCTTCCTCCCTGTCCTTCTGTCTCTCCTGCTCCTCTACTTTCCCCCTCAAAGCCCTCCCTGTACATGCTCTCATGCTACCTTTCATAACCACATCTTTTCCCCTACTGGTTAAAAATATGCATCCTATGGTTTTGAAACAATGAGGCGCTTTTTTTTTTTAAAGACACAGATTACTGGCCCGGGAATACAGCTCAGTGGCACAGAACCTGCCTGGCAAGCCTGAGGTCATGAGTCCAATTCCCAGTACCAACCCCTCACCAAAAAACTCCACAGACTATTCATGTTTTATACAAATTAAAGATGATACACATCAATCCCAGTTCCACAAAAATTTTTTTAAAATAAAATAAAGATGATACACAGAACTGAGGAGTTAAGAGCACTTCTACTTAGCCCGTGTCTCCCAAGTAAGGCCATCTTACAACACAGCACATGGCATCTTTATTTCTGTGTATCACAGGTTCAAGTATAGTAATGCATTATTAATGACAAATAAAAATTAATAGGAAGATAAAAAATAATCTTGAAATTTTAACAATCTTTTATTTTGATAGTATACAATTTAGGAGCTTAAAATCTAGCCTATTTATTTTAATGTACGAGCATTACTTGTTTTAATTTTTTTCCTCCATTCTATCTATATAATTAAAACCTCTATAAAGTTTTATTTAAATTTGTTCAACATTAAAATATCCTGAGTATATAAACAAAGAATTTAACTAGGGAATTGCTAATCCTGTAGTTTGTGGACATTTTCTTTTTTTTTTTTTTTTTTTGGTTGCACCAGGGATCAAACTCAGGACCTTGCGCTTGTCAGGCAAGCACTTATTCCACTGAACTATCTCCCCAGTCCTATGAAATTAATTTATAAAGGACATCAGATTCTAGAAAGTCATTTTAACTTAGATAAATAACAAAGAATATAAAAATAGGTTGTTACTTCTCAGGATATGTTTAGGACTTGCCCTACCCTATTTAAAAATGGAAAAGAAACTGAGAAATTACCCATTTCATGAGTCATATACTAGCTTTCTTACCTATCATGGAAAGTCGTTTTTTCCTCTCGCCTCCAAATACTGTGTTATCCAAATCTTCTAGTGATGGCAATGGCTCTAAGTTAGTAGCCTGTAAAGAAAATGGACAACTGATGATATTATTTTCCTACAGGGCTTTCAACAATCCTTTCCTCCAGATCCAATCTAGCTATTCTGTACTGTTGGTAGGGCTTATCAATCTTCTACTCTTAGTCAATTAAACCCTGCCTAGCATAGTTGCCTGTTCTTCTAATCCAGCAATCTAAAGACTGAAGTAGGAAGATCACTTGAGCCCAGGAGCTAAAGGCCAGATGGGGCAGCAGGCAATGAATACTGCGACTGTCTTTAAAAAACAAGCAAACAAACAAAAGACATTTCAATCTTAACATAATTCTACCCACATGGTCAGTTTTACATGATCATATTCTTATCTACAGTTTTAACTATGTGGTTTTAAGAAACAAAGATATTAAAACTATAGCAATTAGGGGCCGGGGAGATGGCTCATTGGAATAAGCGCTTCCCTGGCAAGCACAAGGGTCTGAGTTCAATCCCCGGATCCGCAAAAAAAAAAAGAAAAAGAAACAAATGAATAAAAAAAAAAAAATAAAAAATAAAAAAATAAAATAAAACTATAGCAATTAAAATGTGTATATATCACATTGAAAATACATAACAATTATAAAATATAAATATTTCTTACAGTGAATTTTAAATGATATATCCTTAATACTTGATGGAGAAAATGCTGATTCATACCTGTGTACTTCCATTTATTACAAGTAATATCTTCAGGCTCTTCATATGAATACTACGATCCAAGAGTTCGACAGCTCTGTCCAAGTCATCTTGTGTAGTTAATGGAATCACCAACTAGAAGGGACACATGGGATCAGAAAGCCACCTTACAAGGTCAAGTTCTCCCATGAGCATCTCCAGCACTCAGAGTTACAAATCTCAAAATAGTTTTCTCTTAGACTGTTACTACAATCAATACTGGATGAGTATATTAATCTATATTTTGTCCTCCCCATTTACCACTATTGCAATTGTAGAATGAATACGGGTATTTAAAACGTTTGCTCTATTAATCATTACATTCCTTTAGTAAATATACAAAGATTGATCTGTTAGAAGAACAGTTCTATCATACAGCTAAACTTAAGTTACAGCATTTTCACCTCAAAACAGCAGTAAGAGATACACAAACTATTAGAAATAAAGATGCAACTTTTCGTCTACATAGATAAAAAATCTTTTTCCCAGTGGTAATCACAGATCTGCATCTCACCTGGCATGTTTTTCAACATATCAGATCTTGAGCATGTATGACAGCTACCACGGAGATGTGCCATTAAGCAACAGAACTGGAACCTGTAGTCGCCCAGGAGCTCATTTCCCCGAGCCTGCGACCTGGACTACTATGTACCACAGAAGTAATCTAAATGTGTCAGCCATCCCATCCCATAGTAAACTTGAATGTAGGATTTTGCTTTCTTTGGCCCCATCATGGATGAGATACAGAGAACAAAAGCACCTGGGAGAGATCAATTTTAAAAAGTGTATTTCATACAATTTAAGAAAATCAAAATATTTGTTTCTTTAAAAAAAGAAGAAAAAAATGTCAGTTTTAGCCAGGCATGGCAATATATATCTGTAATTCCAGCACTGGTAGGCTGTGGCAGAAAGACTGCAAGCCCAAGTCCAGCATAGTCAACTTAGTGACTTGGCAAGACCCTGTCGCAAAACACAGAGCAAGCTCGGGGCAAGGCCCAAAGTTCTAGCCCCAGCAGCAGCAACAAAAATTAGCCTTGTAGCTTAAGATAACTTTATGACAAGAATGCATATTTCACTTCATTAAAAGAAAGGCAGAGTACAAACAAATGAACTTATCCCATATCCCACACTTCTTAACACCTCTTATAATCACAGAATACAAGCCATTTAAATGTGAGACCCGGCCAGGGAGATGGCTCAGTGGAATAAGCGCTTCCCTGTCAAGCGCAAGGGCCTGAGTTCAATCCCCGGTTCCAAAAAAAAAAAAAAAAAAAAGAGAGAGAGAGAGAGAGCTATGTAGTCAAGGGTCCTCTACAGGACAAAACCCTGAAGACAAGGACCCACATTCCAGCAGAACAAAGCAGAGAACAGGTACAGAACTTGGTAAATGTTTAATAAGTACGACAGGAACAAGAGCTCAACCTGCACCAAACTCCCAAGTGGGCAGAGTGTGCATTCACTCTGCACATTTCATTAAAAAAAAATTAAGACTGCTAGGTATAACTATAAACTAGAATATAAATTCCATCATATATTCTGCTTTTATTTACTTGCTGTGTACTTCAAATTTTATTCCCAATTTGTTTGTATTTTATATTACTATAATATAAATAACATATAGTAATATAAATAATATATTACTTATAGTAATGTAAAAACAAGGCTGTTTCTTTCTCTGCGAGAACATTTTTAACAGAAGGAATTACTAACTGTTTGGTATCACAGAATGAGCCTGACCTGCTGAGATGCACAATTAAGCGCCTTTTGCTCACTATGAGCCACTCTGGTACACTGTGCCCCTATTTCCAGGGCTCTGCTTTCCACAGCCCTGATGTGATCCCTCCCGTGGCTCAGCTTTTTTAAATAATAAATACTAAATCAGGGAACATTTTCCTCCTTGGTAAAATTCATTTTGGCCTCACTCATGAAATTCTTTTTTTGGGGGGGGGGGTGCCAGGAATCAAACTCATGGCCTCTCGCTTGCTAGGCAGGCACTGTGCCACTGAGCTACATTCCCAGCCCCCCTCATTCATGAAATTTATGTTTATATTTACACACAGTTTATTTACTTATAACCTTTCTGGTTTATATTTCTGGAAACTAACAACTGAGTTCAAGAACACATTCAATAGAACTTAAATTTGAAAAATGCACATTATGACTACATTAGCAATACATGAAAATGTCCCATATTTGTGTTCTCTTCAGCTAGAAAATCCTTCCTTTGCTGGAACAGCTCCATACTCATCTTGCACAACACACACACACACACACACACACACACACACAGCCTGCACCTTACTATAAAGAACAGCTAACCTAAAACACCCAACCAACTCAGTCTTAACACATTTCTGCCAGCTTGAACCAGCAGTGGTTCAAGACTGTCCCGCTGTTGGTACAAAAAGATCTAATCACTTGCATCGGTCTTTTTACTAATAAAATTAATTAAAAGTCTATAAATGGACTGAATCTAGTTTCTTGAATTTGAATATTTACTGCCCAAATAAAATATTAATTAATTCATACCAATTAAAACATTATTGGGCTGGTGAGATGGCTCAGTGGTCTAAAGCACCTACTTAGAACAAGCTTAGCAAAGCGCAGGGACCGCGGTTCAATCCCCAGCACCACATGCCAGCCAGAACGCCCCCTGGTGGGCTGAGCTGGCCACACACACACACACACACACACATAAATAAATAAATAAAATTAAAAAAAAAAAAAAAAAAACATTATTATATGGGGCCAGGGAGATGGCTCAGTGGAATAAGCGCTTCCCTGGCAAGTGCAAGGGCCTGAGTTCAATCCCTGGTTCCACCAAAAAAAAAAAAAAAAAAAAAAAAAAAATTATTATAATCAATAAATTTAGTTAATCAAAAGAAACATTTACATTCATGAATTTCTTTGATGCGTGCAGAGCATGTGAAACGTCATAGCACACTTGGCTTTTTTTCCCCAAATTTTATTTTATTTCATTTTTATTTTTTTGAAAGTAACCCCCCCACCCCCCCACCAGGGACTGAAGTCAGGCCCTTGCATTCGTCAGGCGGGCGCTTATTCCACTGAGCCATCTCCCCGGCCCTCACTTGGCTTTTTGTAGCCACAGCAGCACTCATCTTTTTCAGATAATTTTCAGTAACATTCTCTATTCCACTTGCATGTGCTTCTTGCCAATCCTAGATAGGCTTCTACAAGGTGAATATTGCTTGAATAATTTGCACCCATGGCATTTCTCCACAGGTTAATAGTTTATGAATAATTAATTTTCTAAATTTCAACATGGAATTCTTTATGAGTACCCACTGCTGGTGAATATAATATTCATTTACAATTGCTGTACCACAAATTAGCTATACTGCCATTCTTTAATACCATTTAATGTTTTTTTTTAAGAACTGTAATATAATGGCATCTGGTCTGCTAAATCATCGCCTATCTTTGAATTAGTATAATCAGAGACCCCCTGAGAAATGGTATAAGCCAGCTGGAACAGCCAAATTCAAAGGAATTCAAATCAGAGTTATCTGGGAGCAAGACATGAATTATGGCCCCATGGAGAATGTGTTAAAGTTCTTAGTTGTTTTCATACTGGTAAACTACATGTTCACAGAATAACAATTCATTTTGAACAAATAAATTTACTTTATTTTAAAAAGAAATTTATTTTATTTTTCATTTTTAAAATTCATTTGTTTATTTGCTTCTTTATTTGGTACAGGGTCTCACTATGCTGCTCAGATTCATAGTGATCTTCCTGTCTCAGCCTCTGCAGCACTGGGATTACAGGCATGCACCACCATGCCTGGTTTCAGTGGCCTGTACAGCGCACCCAGGGCATACAGTACCAGGGGTCGAACCTGGGTCCTTACACTTGCCAGGCAGGCGCTTAGACCACCAAGCTATCGCACCAGTTCCCCAAGAAATTTATTTTATATTAGAAAGTGATACTTGAAGAGGTGAAATAGCATACACTCTACATGAGTTTTGTGCTTGTTCACAGGGTCATAAAACACGCTCTGTAAGATGTTCTTCACACCACTAAACCTGAAGATCCCGCACTTGCTTTGGAATAATGTCAGGATACAAATCAGGACTGTTTAACGAATCACAAATTCTCAGAACTTTAGTGCTGTAAGAAGTTTTAAAAGTAATCTAACCCCAATGCTACCTCTACCACACTCCTGTCAAGTGGCCACTTACATATAACAGCAGAACTGTATAATACAAAAATCCTTGAAAACCCATGAAATAAGTGGAGAAATTTTCACTTTTTACAAATGAAAAAGGATTAGTAAAATTGCAGCTCACCTAACTTGATGTTAATCCTCAAGAAACCACAGAAAAAAAATTACAGAAACAACTTAGGAGAACTTTGGAGGAAAAAGACAATGATTCCAGGAGTAGCAGAGGTAGTACAAATGTCAAACTAAACTCATTTTTCTTGATAGACCTACTAGGCCAGTAGATCAAAACAATGTTGTATTCTTAATGTATCTTGGCATGTGGAAGTTTCCCATGATAAACAATTTGAGATTAAAAAGAGTCTTGGTTCTTTATGAATTATACTCTGACATAAGCATTCAAATTATTTCTATAGAAAAAGACACTAGGTGGCACTGAGAAGGATACAGAAGGGAAGAGACACACGTAGAGTATATTACCTATCAGCAAGCTACCACTCTGAAATGTGGAATCCGTCCCCTGCCCATTCTTTCCACCTCCACACTCCTATAATATATATCAACCTCAAGGCATGCATCTAGAAAACCCCTTAGAATCCCAGGGGCTGGCAGGTAGGATCAGACTAGCATAAACAATAACCAAGTGCCAAAATAAGGTTGGGCAACAAGATATGTTTCAACTAACTGAAACCTTAAAAAGTACTTGAACAATAAAATTTCAGCTAGTATGGTGGCCCATACTTACAATCACAGCACTCTGAGAGCCTGAGGCAGGAAAGTCAAAAGTTCTAGACCAGTTTGGACAATTTAGGGACTTAGTGAAATCCCAACTCAAAAAATGCTACCTGGTAGCATGGGCTGGTAATGGGCTGGTAATGTGGCTCTGGATTTCAATGCCCAGCACATCACCCAATCAAAGCATCACTACAGCATAATAGTTACCATTTTGTTTACCATATGAATTTTACCTTATCATCTCTAAGCTGTAAAGGGTTTCTTTAGACAAGCACTATTTGCTACATTACTATGTAATTTGGCTGTTATCACTGCCATTTAATTTGGTAAGTTCAGTTTTTAAAGTGTAGCATTTTCAAGTGCTCTCTTCTGCAGTGTCCTACGCGCTGGAGGTACCTGCGTGGCTCTCGCACTGGGTTTCCCTCAGCACCCCGCAGCACCTTTGCTGGGGCCTCGGCACAGGCTGCTCTCAAGCTGCTCTATTCCGCAAACGTTCACTCCCTAAAACTCTCTGCGAGGTCGACTTCTCCTATTCAGTATAAATATCACCCCTCAGCTCCTCTTCCTTAGTACCATAAACAGGACACCTACTGCCCTTGCTTTTATTATCACATGTGAGGCAATCCTGCGACGTGAAGCATTTCCTTCAAATAACATATTTAAACAACGCATTTATTAGTTGTCTGCCTTCACTACACGTCTACCCTGCTTACCCCAAGAAAAGCTGAAACTCATAAGTCACAGCATTAAGCCTGAAAAATACAACAAATATTTTCTGAAGACTAAAAAAAAAACCCCAAAATCAACCAATTAACTAAATTGCTCCTCAAGAACTACAAGAAAACTTGGAAACCACCTAATCCAATCCTAGAGACTAAAAAAAGGTAAAGTTTTCCAAGAACACAGCACTCCTCGGTGCCACCTCAAGCCCTCAAGATCACACACATGTGACTCTCAAACACAGCACGAAAATCTGATCATATCACAACACTAAAAGAACCCATTAACTCTTTTCTCTCTCTCTCTTTTTTTTTTTTCTGCCTCAGGTTTACTTGTACAAAGAGCGCAGGAGGACACCAGCCCCCCACAGATGGCACCCCGGGGTCACACCAGTCCTGTTATTACATCAGCAGATCTGAGGCTTTCACTGTGGAGCCTTCACGGGGGCCTGGGCACCTCTGGGAGCCTGGGCCTTTGGCCAGCAAGGCCTGTGACCCTTGGCAATCCAGGCACAGATACGCTTCCCAAGCTTGGGGTGGGCAATACAGGCAAGACGAGTGAGCCTGCGGTTCACTCCCTTTGGAATAATCTTGGGCTTGACCTCCTTGGGCTTCATGAGGGCTTTGATAGCCTCGGCACATGCATTCATGGCCTTGGCATTGTTTGCTTGCATCTTCTTTTTTTTTTTTCTTTGACAGAACCGGGGATTGAACTCAGGCCCTTGTGCTTGCCAGGGAAGCACTTATTCCACTAAGCCATCTCCCAGGCACTGCTTGCATCTTCTTGAAGCCATTCTTGTTATACTTCTTGGCAAAACGCATATTCCTAAGGAACTTGGGATCTACCCCCTTCAGAGATGCATATCTTTGTGACCAAGGTTTCTTCTCCTCAGCCAAAGAAATAAAGTTTTGTGACCTAGGTTTCTTGATGCCATTTCTGTGTCATTTTCGGGACTGGTTGTGCATGCTGTGGTTCTTGGACTTAGCCATAACTGCACTATAAGCCAAGCGCCTGGAACTGGAATCCAATTAAGTCTTAACTAAACTGCTGATTACCAAAATTCTGCTGCCTGTACCTAAGCATAATAGCTTGGGAAAAAGTTAATTGACAAAGTATGTAGGGGATAGGCACAGGGGCACACACCTACAATGCCAACACTCATGAGATAAGAGAATTGCCTCAAATTTGAGGCCAGATTTGGCTACAGAGTTCAAGGTCAGCCTGAACTATATAGTAAGACCTGGTCTCAAAACCTACCACAAGAAAGGATGTACAGTAAAAATAAACATAAGTATCTTATATAAATATTTTCCATAATGAAAAAAAAATCCATTTTAATCAATTAAAATCTACAAATTTATATCTGTGTGTGTTTTTTGTTTTTTTTTGTGGAACTGGGGATTGAACTCAGTCCCTTGCACTTACCAGGGAAGCACTTGTTCTACTGAGCCATCTCCCCAGCCCCTATCTGTGATATTTTATTAACCTGACATATTCTTACCGATCACTAAAAACATATCTGTCCTAAAAACCATCTCTTACATGAACACACTATTTCCCAAAAAGGACTACTAAATGTTAAACTGTGTATATTTACCTCATTATTGGTGTAATGTAGATCCATGGACTGTCCAAAGGCAATTTTAGCTTTAGACTTCAGATCTTCCAGTTTAACTGGTCTGGGGAATTGAAGGATTCTATATAGACAGAATTCAAAAATATTTTATTTTCTTGACCACAAACAGTATACTTGTTCAACACAAAATTAAGTAAATATTCTGTATTCACTTTACCGCATCAAATGGCTCAATTTTGATCAAGTGCACAATTTTCCAACACAGAAATTCTGAAGTATGTTATATCTTTTTTTTTTTTTTTTTTTTTGAGTCAGGGTCTCACTATGCAGTTCAAGCTGGCCTTGAACTCACTGTGTGGCCCAGGCTTGCCTTGAACTTGCAGCAATCCTCTTGCCTCAGCCTCTTGAGTGCTGGGGTTACAGGCATGTACCACCATACCTGGCTAAAAGCTTCAGAAAGGACAAAGTTTCTGCAGTTTTTAATTTATCCTCCAAGTCATGTGTTAAGTAACAATGAAAAATGTCCACTGAAGAAAATGATTTAAGCTTATGTGTGCAACAGAATGCAATGAAACTGTTACAAAGAATAAAGCTGTTCTTTGGGGAATCATATCTTGATTTTTGTATCCTTATCAGCTCAACATTGTTGAGCATATATATCCCATAAACATCTCCAAAATAAATATTTTGAAGGAATTAAAATATGATTATAGTATTTTCTTCCTTTTTCCCAAAGGACTGCTGCACTTAAAACTTAGAGGCTACCTTAGACTACAAGCTCCACAAAGGGATAGTCCAGCTCTGCTCTGCTCACTGTTTGCCTTTGGGTAGCATACAGTGAGCTCTTAAAAAACAGAAACAATTAGGAACATAGTCATAGTAGAGTCTCAAGTAAGAAAGTAGACTGGCAAATAGTTATATTCTAACACACTGCACTTTTTCAGCATCTCTGTGTAAAGTTAAAATCTTTAAGTTATGTATTTCCAAACCATGTTAAAGCTAAGAATTTTTCTTAAAATAATATGACCACAGAAATGAATTTTCACAGAAATGAAAATATGATAGCAGAATAAAATTCAATCCTAACTCCTAACATTCTTGCAATTTTATTGTCAACTACTAATATCATGTGTACTGAAATATAGGTACCAACAGGTTTACCTCTCTGACAATAACTTGTAGCTACTATTCCAATTTATCTTCCTAAACATTTTTTTTTTTTTTTTGCGGTACTGGGGATTGAACTCAAGACCTTGCACTTGCCAGGCAAGCACTTATTCTACTGAACTATCTCCCCAGCCTTCTTCCTAAACATTTTAAACAAAAATACATGAGAATACAATGCAAATAATCAAAATCTGAAGGGATGATACAGTTAGAAGAATACATGTAACTTCCAATGAGTAAAAATTTCTTAAAATGTTAATATTTAAAGGCTGTATTACACAATTACCTTACTTCCTAGTATTTCAATGTAAAAACATCATTTTTAAATGTTTAGTCTCAATTTAAACAAATTTTATCCTACAATCTAACCACACATTAACATGACATCCTCAATTTGTTTTTTTTTAAATTTTATTTATTTGTGTGTGTGTGTGTGTGTGTGTGTGTGTGTGGCCAGCTCAGCCCACCAGGGGGCGGAGCTGGCTGGCATGTGGTGCTGGGGGATTGAACCGTGGTCCCTGTGCTTTGCTAAGCTTGTTCTAAGTAGGTGCTTTAGACCACTGAGCCATCTCACCAGCCCCGACATCCTCAATTTGTAAGCTACGAAGCTTCATTCTGGAAAAAAAACCTTTAAAGGTTTAATTACAATATTCTTAATTAGAATGTTTTATTAAATATATTGCCACATAATGTTTCCTTCTTTACCTTTTTTCTCCTCTATGTTCAAATTTGACACGGACATCATTCTGTAATGAAATGATAAATCTCAAAATCAGTTTTTTCTAAGCAACTTAATTAATAGAAAGCAAACAAAAAAGATTTCATTTTCAATACCAACTCTAATCCACTGACAATGTCTGCCAAAAAGGCAAGTTGAGAATAATGTTGCTGAATCTGGACTCAACAGAAAAGAGCGCCAAGATCACTTAGTGAAGGCACTAGTGGTACGAGACATTTGTAGCCCTGCTAAGGCAAAACATAGACGGCTAGACCATGGTCCACCCTCCCTGTGCAGTACATGTTCCAACACCACCCACTGTAGTTTTTTGTTTTCTCCTTATTAACTTAATTTTTACTTCTGCTCTTAAAGGAAATACAACAGTTTCTCTTTGTCATATGCAAACTGCCAGCATCACTATTCTCATACTTTGGGGCTATTACTAAATAAAGTATCTGAGCACAAGCATTTCGATATTCCAACAATTCACTCAGAACTTGGGTAACTACTAAGATGACCAACAGGACAGCATAAACAGAGTGGATAGGATGGATAAACAGACTGTTCATATCCTAAGCAAGACAGTGTACAGCACCAGAAAATTTCATCATGCCCCTCAGAAAGAAAGAATGAAAGAAAGAAGGGCCAGCCAGATAGCTCAGTGGACTAAAGCGCCTGCTTAGGCAGTGCGCAGTGGCTGGGGTCCGATCCCTGGTGTACCCTGCCGGCTCTGCCTCTGGGGCACACTGAGAGGCCACTGAGCCTGGGCATGGTGGTGTACACATATAATCCCAGCACTTGGGAGGCTGAAAACAGGAGGATCACTACGAGTCGGATCTACATAGTGAGACCTTGTAGACCCTGTCCTAAATGCACACACACACACACACACACACACACACGAGAAAGAGGAAGGCAGGCAGGCAGGCAGGCAAGCATATATAGTAAATTTTTTTCTCAAAACCAGATCTTCTTATGTAGTTCAGGTTATTATAGACAAGACAGCCTTGACCTCACAATCCTCCTGCTCAGCCTTCTGACTACTAGGATTACAGACACGTATCACCATGCCCAACCAAGGTACACAATTTAAAACTTAGGGTTATTTCTGAAATTTTCCAACTAATATTTTTAGATCTCAGTTGACCATGGTAAGTGAAATTGTGGAAAGTGAAACCATGGATGAGGGGGGACAGCTATAACTTTATTTTTCATGCTAGATATCCAAGACTAATTTCATTTACATGAATCAAAATCATCCTCAATTGTAAATATCCATAGTAGATTACTGGGGGGGGGGGAATTATTTAAAAGTGCAAGAAGAATGGATGAAATATTAAGTTTTAGCAATTACAAATGAAAATTTTTTAGAAATGCATACTTGTGGCCAGGGAGACGGCTCAGTAGGATAAGCACTTTCCTGGCAAGCACAAGGGCCCGAGTTCAATCCCCAGTTCCTCCAAAAAATAAATAAATAAAATAAAGAAATGCATACTTGTAAGAAAATATGGGGCCGGGGAGATGGCTCAGTAGGGTAAGCACTTGACTGGCAAACGCAAGGATCTGAGTTCAATCCCCGGTTTCGCCAAAAAAAAAAAAAAAAAAGAAAAGAAAAGAAAATATGTTCTACAGAACAGTTGATTTAAAAGTATAAAAGCTAAATATACTGAACAAATCCTCTACAAATCTGGATAGTATAAGAAAACAATTCACAGAACAAAATATATTAAAACATTACTGAAACAAATACCTGTTTTTTTGGTGATGATGATTTTGCTTTTCTCACTTCCTGTAAGGATAATGCTGGTCTACTGGCCTTATGAAGGACAGCCAGATCTTGCATGATTGAGTTCAAAGCCTGCTGATCATCTAGATATTTTTAAAACAAAATGCACACATAATTTTAATTTCAACATATTTATCAAAACATCAAACATTTATAATGGAACTCAATGTAAATTATCAATTTAGAACATTTTTAATACTTAGACTTTTTATTTACTTATTGTTTGTCTTTGGGGACGGGGTCTTGTTATGCAGATCAGGAGGCTGGCCTGGAGCTCTCTTTATAGCCGAGGCTGGTCTCATACTTGCAACAGTCTTCCTGCCAGCCTCCCAAGTGCTGGGATTATAGGCATGCACAACTATGCCTGGCGAATGCCTATACTTTTTTTTTTTTTTAATGTATTTGGTACAGCGTCTTACTATGTAGCTCGCACTCATAGTGATCCTCGTCTTTTCAGCCTCCCCAGCGCTGGGGTTGCAGACATGTGTCACCACATCCAGTCTCGATGGCCAGCTCAGCACACCCACCCAGCGGCATGGCTGGCACTGCGTGTGGTACTGGGGATTGAACCCTAGTCCCTGTGCATGAGTAAGCAGATGCTTAGTCCGCTGAGCTATAATGCCTATACTTCTGGGCAATCTAACTGAGTTCCTTCTTTGCTGGCTCAGAGAGTAGGGAGATTTGAGCTAACAAATCCACAGAAAGTCAAACATAGTGTGAATACAGCCAAACTAGAATAAGCACCTTTCTAACAATTCTTAGGACTGTTTCACAGTACTAAAATCCTCTGTAGTGGTCACAGGATACTACACAAAGTGGACAATTATGAATGTCATGAAGATGATGAGTTAACCCAATAGGCAAGGAGGGTTCCCAGAGCATTCCAGACTCTGAGAAATGGTACACAGAAGCAGCAGTGGGTTTCTGACATACATTGGAAGACACACAATTTAACAAAAATATTCTGGAGATAATTTCAAATACAATATTAAAAATATTCATGGGCTGGGGGTATAGCTCAGCAGCACAAATGCCTGTCTGGCAAGCGCAAGGGCCTGAGTCTTTCAGATAGGGTATCACTATGTAGTTCAGGCTGGCCTTGAGCTCTCTGTGTAGCCCAGGCTGACCTCAAACTTGTAGTGGTCCTCTTTGCCTCAGCCTCCTGAGTGCTGGAATTACAGGCATACACCACCAGGCCAAACTTAAAAATACTGAATTAGACACCTTTTGTGCTTTTTCATTATACTTGAAAAATAATACAATTAATTCTCAATAAAAACTCAAGTATATGAAATTCACACTTTTAAATAGCCATGGTTTACTGTAATTACATTTGTGTGTGTGTGTGCATATATATGTTTAAGCAATAGCTAATCTCTGCTTACCTCAGCGCAGCACTACTTGAGAAATCTATTTGATTAATATATAGTCAGAATGGAAATAAGAGCAATAAAAATAAGACACAGGACTTCACTAAAATCATATATACTTTCAGCTAGAGGTGAGGCTGACTGGAGTGGTGAAAATGGACTACAAGAGGAGACACTACATTCATGGCTACAAAGGAGAAAGTAAAAGGAACTTCAAAAGTAGGAGGGTGAAGTATTGGTTTGAATACTTGCTATGTAAGTACTGTACTTACACTGAAAGTAAAATAGCTACTCCAACTAAAGAATATGGGCAATTTAAGATTTTAGGGCTGGTGAGACAGCTCAACAGACTAAGCGCCTGCTTAAGCAAGTGCAGGGACCACATGCCATGAGGCTCACCCCCGGGCAAACTGAGCTGGCCACCAAGACCGGGCATAGTGGCACATGCCTGTAATCCCAGCGCTGTGGAGGCTGAAAACAGGAGGATTACTACGAGTCTGAACTGTGTAATGAGACCCTGTACCACATACATTTAAAAAATATATAAAAAAGGAACATCTTAAGCCTATGGGATCAGGTATGTGTGTATGGATGTATGTTAATAATGCACTGGTTTTTTTAAATA
Source organism: Octodon degus (assembly GCF_000260255.1). Taxonomy (NCBI): domain Eukaryota; kingdom Metazoa; phylum Chordata; class Mammalia; order Rodentia; family Octodontidae; genus Octodon; species Octodon degus. Next base: position 2,338,877 of record NW_004524590.1, on the reverse strand, counting down.
ACAAGTAGGAAAAGTGTGAAAGAGACAAATTTGGGCATGTATTAACTTAGCATGCAGTTTCTTCCATTTTTCCAATGGGTAGGCACTACTCAATTTCTTTCTAGTGTTTCCCTGTCTAATCCCTTCCTCACCATGGAACCATCAATACCAAGAGGGAGGAAAAGAAAACAAAATGATATGTATGTGAATATCCACAATCCATTCATGTATCTTTAAATTCAAATTGTAATACCACAGGATATTAACAAAGCTGGTAAAACATCCCTCAGCCATCAGTGATTTGCTGCTCTACTCTGCTATAAAATTTTGTTTCTCTCTTACCATCAGACTCTAAACAAATCAAAATACATCCTCACAGTTTATTTTGAATGTTCCTAATTATGGCCTAAGAAGTACTAATAAGTGACTTAGCTGAAAAATTAGTAAACATACATATTATATAAATATCCTGTATCATAAATTTCTTCATAAAAAGGATTATCTTAACAGAAATTTTCTTCTTCCTCATTCTATCTTTTAATTATAACTAAAAAACTATTTTAGTTTAAACTTACCCATCATGGCAACCAACTTGACAACTGGCAATTAAAAAAACGGTTCTGTCAGCATTCTTTACTGCCTTGGGGGTAAAAAGACAAGCATAAATAGTAAGAGACAGAAGAGGCAGCCATAAAAACAAAAAAACTTGGTACAAATAACACTAATGAGAGAGAGTAAAAATATTTTACATGTTTTGAGGGAGAAGAGGGACTTTATACGTGGGGGCTGATCATGTAGGCAGCAATACCTAACACACTAAATCCCGACTCCCAGAAGAACAGCAGGTGTTCAGCACACCCCACAACACTTACAGACAACCCAGGGAAACAAGCCATTATCAGATAGACAGATGGACAGGCTCAGAGAGAGACAAACTGACAGAGAACACACCAAAGTAACTGCCACAACCCAGAGGAATATAAAGAGATACAAACTAATGTAACATATCCTGGATGGGAAGAGATGTAAACTCATAATGAATGACAATGTTAACAAAATAAAAAATTAAATTTTAAAATAAACTAAATTAAACACGATAAAAACAAATGGACAAAGCACACAGTCCCCCTAGAAATATAATGTCTTTCTTGAGTGAGGGTGGTAGACCAGACAGAAATGTAATGAACAAATTCTGGGAATGAGACAATAAGTAGATGGGCTTTCTACAAATTCCTGGCTAAATAAGAAACTATAGTCATGCATAAAGGAGACCCAAAAGGGCCAGGTACAACACAAAAACTGAAGCACATTTGGAAATTGCCTTAAAATTGTGTTCTCAAATCTATACACATCCATCAGATGATGACTGAAGCCTTAGAAAATTCAGATGTCTGCCAGCAACCTCAATCACTGGCTGACCCTAAGTTATGCAACACAGGCGCAACCCACAGGAAGGTTGGTCTGAAAAAGAAACACAAAAGAGAAAAAAACAAGAGACAAAAATAGCTATATAAACACAACAAGCAGCCAAACAAACATGGAAAATAACATTCTACAGATCAAGCAGCAGCAAGTTAGTTTTTTAAAAATCCAGGAGGAAAAAAAATCAGACTCCAGAGGTGCTGTATTGTATTACTCAACCTGTCTAGTTCTAAAATATTAATTCATTACAAACATGAAGCATGCAAATAAAGAGACGTAATCCATACTCAAGATAAAGTAGTAGTTGGGGCTGGCCTGATAACTCAGCAGACTAAAGCACCTGCTTAGGCAGAACACAGCAGTTGGGCTTCAATCCCAGGCGTGCCACGCAGGCCCCAGTGGGGGGGGGGGGGCACTAAGACCACAATTATGACTTGGTGTGGTGTCGCGCACCTGTAATCCTAGCATTTAGGAGGCTGAAAACAAGAGAATCACTATGAGTGTACATAATGAGACCCTGCAGACCCTGTCCCAAATACAGACAGACAGAGACAGAGAAACGGAGAGGGACGGAGGGAGGGAGAGAGAGAGAGAGAGAACAGAACAGAACAGAACAGAACAGAAAGTAGTAGTCAACAGAAACTAACTTTGAGATGGTCCAGGTAGTGAAATTAGCAAAATTTCAAAGCAACTATTTAAAAAAGATTTAGAAGAGTTAAAGGAAATTTTGATGAAATGATTCTAATAGGTGACCTTAATCGAATAGAAGAAACATCCAACTTGACAAAAAAAAAAAAAAAAAAAAAAACAAAAAACTTGACAAAAGAGTAATAGAAATTATACCACTTAAAGAACAAAGACACATGAGGAAACCTGTAGGACAACATTAAGCATACAAAATATACAAATAGGTATCCCAAGAGAGGAGAGAAAAAAAAAGTATCAGAAATATCTGAACAATGCCAAAAATTGCCCTAAATTCAATGAAAAAAAAAATCAACAGATAAATCAGTTATATGAACTCTAACTATGTTAAATGTCAAGAAATCTACAACCAGACACATCAAACTGCAGAAAAATAAAGTTTGAAAGTGGATCTTAAAGGAGGGAAAAGATGTAATTCCTGATTTTTATTTCCATTTTGTGTGTTGCTGAGGACTGAACCCAGGGTCCCTATGTAGGAGTGAGTCACGTGCTCTACCACAGAGCTATACCCTCAGCTCAAAACTGATCTCCATCAGAAAGAGTAGATGCCAGAAGGCTGTGGATTGGCACATTAAATAGCACAAGTGGTCTGGTGAGATGGCTCAGTGGTCTGGAGCACCTACTTAGAACAAGCTTACCAAAGCTCAGGGACCGCGGTTCAATCCTCCAGCACCACATGCCAGCCAGCCCGCCCCGGGGGTGGGCTGAGCTGGCCACACACACACACACACACACACACACAATAAATAAATAAAATTTAAAAAAAAAATAGCACAAGTACAATAAAAAAGTGTCCAGCAAAAATTTTGTATTCAGCAACACAATCCTTCAAAAATGATAGATGTAGACGTTCAAAAGAAAGACAGACAGACAGGCAGGCTGGCTAAGAGAATTCACCACAAGATCTACCTTGTAACAAATAGTAGCCAGGCCTGATGGGGCGCACACCTATAATCCCAGCACTCAGGAGGCTGAGGCAAGAGGTTCACCATGAGTTTGACACTATAATGGGCTCCAGAGTGAGTGTAAAACCATCATGAATCACAAAATGAGACCCCGTCTCAAAAAGGTCCCCCAAAAAAGAGTAAAGGGAGTTAGTTCTTCAGACTAGGAAGAAATGTCAAATCCAGAGGATGAAATGAACACAGGAAACCACAAATCTGAAAGTAAGTTGAAAGACTATGTTTTATTTTTTCATAAACTTTTAAAAAACATATCACTGTATAAAGTTAATACCAAGGATCAACAGAACAGATTAGAAGATGCAGAAACAACTCCTGACAAACTCAGCCACATTATCATTAACATATGTGACAAACATATTCACTGGAAGGACAGCTACTTTAATATATGGTGCCTGAAAAACTGTTTTTGCACATACTAAAGATTAAAATTGGACCCATATAGCTCACCATGTACTAAACTAAATTGAAAAATGGATCAAAAATCTAAATATTAAAACAGAAACATTCGGGGCTGGTGAGATGGCTTAGTGGTCTAAAGCACCTACTTGGAACAAGCTTGGCAAAGCACAGGGACCGCGGTTCAATCCCCCAGCACCACATGCCAGCCGGCCCCGCCCCCTGGTGGGCTGAGCTGGCCACACACACACACACACAAACACACACACAAATAAAAGTTAAAAAAAAAAAAAACAAACAGAAACATTCAATCTGTCAGAAGACAGAATAGGTAAAACTCTTGAAGACACTGTTGTAGGCAAAGACTTTAATGAATAAAACCTTGATCATACAAGAACTATCACAAAGAATCAACAATGGGAATCTCACCTTATTAAAAAGCTTTTGCAGCCAGGCATGGTAGCACACACCTGTAATCCCAGTACTTTGGAAGCTGTGGCAGGAGGCTCGTTTTGAGTTCCAGACTAGCCTGCACTACAAAGTAAGCTCAAGGCCAGATTGAACTGCATAGTGAGACCCTGTCTCAAAAAAAGGCAAAAAAATTAAAAATAAAGAGAAAATAAAAATAAAGCCCAGAAGCCCGGAGGCGGGTTTAGGGCCGAACGTTCCCGACACGTCCCGCGGTGCATCGTCGCTACCTGCGGGTTTGAATCTTGGAACCAGGCTTTAAACTCTGGTGGCGACGGAATGCCGCCCCCCCTCCCCCCGGTATTGTCCAGGATGTGGCAGCTCCATCTCAAGGACCACCGTATGTGTACGTTCAAGAACTGGCCCTTGGGCTGGAGAGATGGCTCAGTGGTCTAAAGCACCTACTTGGAACTAGCTTGGCAAAGCATCAGGGACCGCGGTTCAATCCCCCAGCACCACA
>NW_004524590.1:2329007-2334207 GCF_000260255.1 Octodon degus | reverse complement strand
GAGCATAAAAAGCATTCATCTGGCTGTGCGTTCCTTTCTGTCAAGAAGCAGTTTGAGGAATTAACTCTCAGCGAATTTTTGAAACTGGACAAAGAGCCAAGAACAAAATTGCAAAGGAAACCAACAGCAAGCAGAAAGAATTTGAAGAAACTGCTGCAAAAGTCCGCTGTGCCATGGAGCAGCTGGCCGCCATGGAGTGAGCCCCTGGCTGCGCTCTCTGGTACTGGCGTGACATGTTGCGTCCAAGGCCTTTCCCCAGCGTGTCCAGCGTTTCTGTCCCTTAGCAGAGGAGGACACAAAAGTTTTGAAATTGGATATTGAAGCTGATTTTCATTTTCCCTTGCAAGTAGCGCCAGCAGCTCTTCTGCCTGAGCGGCTGGTGCTGCTGTCGTCCTACTGGCTGTGTCTTTTTCTTCGGTAGCTTTTGCTCTGTTAAACCCTGGACTTACTAACAGGTGAGGAGTGGGTGAGGAGGAGGGCAGTGTCCGAGACCCGACCTGGTGGGGTGGAGGCTAAAAGTCCATGCAAGGGGTTTCTGTGTCTGACTTTGATGTTTCCAGCATTCTGTAAACCCCCAGTGCGCACTGGGCTTCCAGGAATTCACCCACCTTCCCCGTGTGCTTCCTGACAGTGGGCAATGGAATAAATGAATTTAAACAATGGACTGAAAAAAAAAATAAAAAGCTTTTGTACAGCAAGTAAAACCACCAACAGAGAGAAGAGACAACCCACAAGATGGGAAAAATATTTGTAAAGGATTACTATTCAGGAGATATGAAGAATTCAATAAAACACCCCCTAAATTTAAAGACCCAATCTACAAATGGGCATCTGAAATGAATACACACTTCTCTGATGAAGAAATACAAACAGCAAATAAACATATGAAAAATATTCAACATCACTGTCATTTGAGAGATGCAAAAACAACAGAGATTCCATCTCACCCTGGAAAGAATGGCTATTATCCAAAAAATAATAATATTAATAATCAATAACAAATGCTGTAGGGGTTGTGGTGGAAAAAGAACCCTTCTTCACTGTTAGTGGGAGTGCAGACTGGTGCAATCAGTCTGGAAATCAGGGTGGAGATTCCTCAAAAAGCTAGGATTAGAGGTCCCACATGACCCAGATATTCCCCTGCTGGGTATCTTCCCAGAAGAATTAAAAACATCACACCATAGAGGTATGTGTACACAAAAAAAGATGTGGTTTTTTTTTAAATGGGAGTACTACTCAGCAATAAAGAAGGATAAAATGGAGACTATTCTAGGTAAATGAATGCAATTCAAGACCATACTCTTCCATGAAATAAATCAGACTCACATTTGTAAACCTCATATTGTCTTCCTAGTGTGAGAAGCTGAAAGAGCAAATAAGAACACTGCTAGTACTACCTTGATCCTAATTAACAAAATAGATAATGCCTCCCTTAAAAGAAAAAAGTAGGTGGCTACTTAAATACTGTACTGAAAGTAAAATACCCATGACAGCACTCGCAGCCACTCACTAATGCTCTTCCACCCTCTCACCTGAAGGCATCAGCATCTCCTCCTCCTCTGCCTGGCTAGTAACATGTGATGTCACCTGCGGTGACATTCCTCCACTACCACTCTTCATTCTAATGGCTCTTGGAGGGACATCATCTTTTCCCAGTATAACAACTATCACTGCCTAAAAGCTAAGAACTCACAAACCTACAAGGGCAACTACACAGAGCTGACCTTTAAATCTCAAATTACATAAAACTACATAAACCATTTCCACCTATGGTCATATGTTAAGAATGGTGAAGTAAAAAAAAAAAAAAAAAAGAATGGTGAAGTAGTAAAATAAAGAGACCACAAGGACTTGCTTGCATCTCCATTCTGACTATGAAAACACTATGGTAACTCCTAATACTTGCTACACACTACTGGATATAACCCCTGACACAGCAAGACACTGCAAAGATAAGGAGGTTCTTGATAATCACTCCCTGCTTGTATTCATTTTATATAGAGGATTTCCTCAGAAGAATGTCAGACTGTCAGAATGGAAAACCTAATAAGCTGAAGAACACAGGGCAAAGTACTCAGAAGCATTCAATTACAACAGTGGAAAGTTTTGCACCAAACTATATATTGCCACCTAAGAAAACTTAAAGGGGCTGGTGAGATGGCTCAGTGGTCTAAAGCACCTTCTTAGAACAAGCTAAGCTAAGCAAAACACAGGGACCACAGTTCAATCCCCCAGCACCACATGCCAGCCAGCCCCACCCCCTGGTGGGCTGAGCTGGCCACACACACAAAATGAATGAATAAATAATTCTAATAAAACAACCCAGCAACGTTTAAAAAAAAAAAAGAAAACTTAAAATTAAGATCCAAAGGATCAAATCTCTTAACCTCATCTCACAACAAAGAATATTTCTAGAAATAAAATGTTCAGTATCCAGCAAGTTAAAATTCATAAAATGTAGTATTACACAAAAAGCATCAAGTAAAAAGATAATTGGAATCATGTTTCCTTTTTGTTTTGTTTTGAGGTACTACGGATTGAACTCAGGACCTTGCGCTTGCCAGGCAAGTGCTTATTCTACTGAGCTATCTCCCCAGCCCGAGAATTGGAATTATAAACCAAAAAAACAAAACAAACAGACCTAGAAATAACATGAGTATTAGAACTGGTACACAATTTTATTCCATATGCTCAAAGGGATAAAGGAAAAACATTAAGTAACTTGAAAGACAGTTTTAATGCTGGGGATTGAACCCTTCACAGTGAGCAGCTTCCTTAGTCCATGTATTTTGAGGAATGCTTTGCTAAATTGCCCAGGTGGGGTCAAACATGTGGTCCTCCTGCCTTGGCCTTAGGCACCACCACACTCCGCTAAAGTTTTTTAATTGAATTTTTCCAGACATAAAACAAGTCTAGGCTGGGGAGATAGCTCAGTAGAATAAGAGATTCCCTGGCAAGCGCAAGGGCCTGAGTTCAATCCCCGGATCCGCAAAAAAAAAAAAAACAAAAAAAAAAACAAAAAAAAAAAAACAGAAGTCTAAGATGAAAACTACATTGATGGGATTAACAACAGTTAAATCAACACAGGAGAAAAAAGATCAGTAAAACTCAGCAAAAAATGATTTTTTTTAAATGAAACAGATAAGTGATTATGGGGAAAATGAGCAAAATATTGGTAAGCACTAAGACAACTTGACACAAAGGGCCAGGGAGATGGCTCAGTGGAATAAGCGTTTCTCTGGCAAGGCCAAGGACCTGAGTTCAATCCCCGGTTCTGCAAAAAAAAAGACAACTTGAAGCAGTGGATTACATTCAAGTCTCCAAATGAGAGCAGGGAATGACAGCATATTTGAGGAAATGTCAGAATTATTCCAAATTTCCTAGAAACTATGACCTCAATGAACCCAAAGCATAAGAAAGAAACTGAAGTGAAGAATACCTTATCAAGACACATAGCAAACTGTTTAAAAGACACATTTTATACACAGGAAACAAAGACTTTCTCCATTAGGAACAATGCAAGCTAAAATACAGAGGATCACACATCTTTAAAGTACTGAAGGAAAACCACTTCAGCCATAAAAAATAAAATGATGTCATTTGTGAGAAAAAAGAAGTGGAGATCATTGTGTTAATCAAATAGGCGAAACTCATTTATCACATGATTTCCCTAATATGTGGAATCTAAAAAAGATGGCATGAAGCTGGGCATGGTAGCATACACCAGTAATCCCAGCACTCTGGGTACTTAGGTAGGGAGACTGCAAATGCATCCTGGGCCGTGCAACTTAATGAGTCAGCAAGGCCCTGTCTTAAAAGAAAAAAAAAAAAAAAAAAAAAAAAAAGGAAGTGAATAAGGGGGAAATTAGAGGGCTATAAAGGTAGATAATGGGGGATGGACATCAATATATATACAAAAGGTTCAAATTCTCTATGATGAATGTGATCATTATGTGTATCTAAAATATACCAATAAGATCAGATTTTATAAAAGATATATACAATTGTGTTGTATAAAATTACAGCCACCAATAAAACTATACTAAAAATAAATAAACCTCTATTATCAAGGGCTTTAAAAACATGTGAATAAAACCCTAGATTCAATCTCTTGCAATCCAAATAACAGATGAACCAGAATGCTCCGAAGAATCATAAAGATCAAAAGAGAGGAAGAACTGAAGTATACTGATAGAAATGTATTACATTCCACATGGAATGCTACATAGTTTTTGAAAGTTAACTGTAATCATTTAAAGATAATACACTACAACTCCAAGCCAAATATCTTTAAAAGGATGTTTTGTTTTGTTTTGTTTTGTTTTGTTTTGTTTTGTTTTGTTTCATTCTGTTTGCAGTACTGGGGACTGAACCCATGGCTTTCATCCTGAACTATATCCCTCTGCCCATTTTAAATTTTAAATTGAAGTCAGGGTATAGCTCAGTGTCATAAGCACCTGCCTGGAAAGCACAAGGTCCTGAGTTTGATTCTCAGTACTAAAAATTAATCAATTAATTAATTATAAATTGACCAACCTACCTTCCTCTCCCCCACCCCCGCCATCCCTTTACCTCCCACCTCCTTTCTTCTATGCTGGGGATTGAACTCAAGACCTCAGATATGCTACACAAGGATCTTTCCTAAAATAAATAGCTAAATTGTCTGGCTTAAATTTTTTTTTTTTTTTTTTGTACTTTAGGGAGGGGTCTACAGGGTGTTCAGGATCTCACTACTAGATCAGACTTGTAGTGATCCCACTGTTTACAGCCTCCTAAGAACTGGGATTACAAGCACACGCCACCACATCCAGTCTCAATTGCCATCTCAGTGGTCCCTGGGGGCAGGGCCGGCATGGCAGGCCCAGGGATTGAACCCCGGCCCCTGTGCCTGCTTGCAGGTGCTTTAATCCACTGGGCTATATGGCTGGCCCTAAACTTTCAATCTTCTTGTCCAGCTACACGTAGTAAGACAACAATGAAAATAATAAAATGCTAAATTTAAAACATGGGAAACGACAGAAAAATCCCAACTATAGTGATAATCTCATTAAATACAAATGACATAAACACCACACTTTAAAGGCTGAATTAGTGATACTGAGTTTATTGTCTTTTTGAGACAGGGTCTCACTGTAGTTCAAACTGGCTTTGAATTCACTATGTGGCCTAGGCTGACCTCGAATTTATAGTGATCCTTATG
>NW_004524590.1:2324920-2328907 GCF_000260255.1 Octodon degus | reverse complement strand
TTTTCAGTTCTTTGCTGCTGCACCAAGAAAGGTGCTCCAAGTGTATGGTTTACATTAGTTACATGGAAAAGAACTAGGAGGCCAGTGAGATAGCTCAGCAGACTAAAGCACCTGCTTAGGCAAGCTTAGGCAAGCACAGGGACCACCCCATACCACATGCTGCACCAGCCCCTCCCCCAGTGGCACAGTAATGCTCATGCCTGTAATCCCAGCACCAGGGAGGCTGAAAGCAGGAGGCTCACCATGAGTCTGAGATGCATAGTAAGACCCTGCAACAACCAAATACATTAAAAAAAAAAAAAAAAGAAAGAAAAAGAGAAAAGAACTTCTACAAGCCAGTAATAAAAACGTTTTTTTAAACATGTGAATAGAGATAGATTTTTCCAAAGCAGATGCACATACGGCCAATAAGCACATGAAAACAACGCTCAACATCATTAGTTATCAGTAAAATATTTATCAAAAACAAAATGAAATATACTCCACATGCACTACTAGGATGGTTACAATCAGAGTCGTAGTAAGTATTGATCAGGATATGGGAAACTTGGAACCCTCATAAATGTTGGTAGAAATATTAAAATGGTAACAACCAGTTTGGAAAGCAGGTCTGGCAATTCTTCCAAAATTAGAAATTACCATATGATCTACCACATCCACTACCAAAAAATTAAAAATATATGTCTGTATAAAAACTGTTATTATAATGCTCACAGTAGCATTATTGTCATTAGTCAAAAAGTAGAAACCCAAATGTCTTCCAACTATGAATGAATGAGTCAATGTGATGATATACTCATAACAGAATAGGATACTGCTATAGAAAATAGTGACTTATTGATAAATCAGACAACAGGTCTTGAAAACACACTACATAAAAGAAGTCACTTACAAAAATCATACTGCAGTGCTCGCTTCCGCAGCACATATACTAAAATTGGAACAGTACAGAGAAGATTAGCATGGCCCCTGCGCAAGGATGACACACAAATTCATGAAACGTTCCACATTTTTTTATTGCCATAATGTCTCTCAAGTAAAGTTTTTTTTTTAAGGGTTGTTTATTGAAAAAAAAGTGATACGATAAGAAAAAACAAATGTCACAGGTCTGTCCTCTTACAATTCTGTATATGGTTAGATTTCTAAATTTCTTTGCAAAAATATGTAAATGCTTATTTCTACTCTTATAAAATTATTTTTCCTTCATATTCTGTAAGGACTTAAAGTTCAATATACCAATATTTGATGGAAAATAGCAGTTCCATGATATGCCAAAGATGTTTGATATTTAGATAGATAGGGTAAACCGAACTGCATATATTGCAGGTTAATAATAAGCTTCTCTTCTGGAGGGTTAACAACCTAAGTTATCAGTTCAAAATTGGAGAAAAGGAAGGGCTGCAAGGTCAGCCAACATTTTCGCCCTAGCCTTTCAAGGTCAGTGAAGGCTCGGGACATAGAAGAACCTGTATTGTAACAACATATAACTCAGTTGTGCTCCAAATTTTCTGATCAAGAAGATTATGGAGCCACAGAGGAATGTGTTCAATGATCTAAAGTGAGCCTCGGGAGAGTCACATGGAAAGAAAAAACATTCTCAAGCTTTCACAGAGAGCAAATTGGTCAAGCAATGGCCGTGACTCATCCTCATGGCTGACACTGACAAAGGATCTACAAAGTACAGTACAGGGCTACAGGATAAATCCTGAGAGTACTTGGCTGACCTTATCAGATACAAAAGTTACATTTCTTGCTATATAAGTCTTGCTTTATCTTGGTCTTAACCATCCAGCAGAAAAGTATAAAAACAAGGTAGATAAAGTAAAGCCATATTAATACGATGAGCTGTAAAAGGCTCAAATCAATAATTTCTGAGGATAACCCACTAATATTATAGACTGCTAGACAGAGTTGGACTGTTTAGCTGAATTCAAACACCTGTAGTATTTAGATGCCAATAGAATATTCACCTCTGACAGGACTAAACAAAAAAAAGGGGATACAAAGGAAAGATCGTTTTGTATTTATATATACAAAATAGTTAGGATAGATATACAGCTACTTTCACTTAATTCAATGAGAAGAAAGAGGTGCACTAATAGTGTTTGGACAGGATATCTTGTCTCCTTCTTGTACTATGGATAACCCCTAAGAAGATAACAATGTACAATGTATTGATTATCGAAACTGTCCTATTAATCAGCTTTGAAACTGTCTCATTCATATTTATTTCTCAATAAAATTAAAAATAATAATTAAAAAATCACACTGTATGATTACTTGCAATGTTCAGAATAGATAAACTTCTAAAACCAGAATGTAAGCTAGTGGCTGCCCAGGGCTGAAGAGATGCAGGGGTTGGAAGGTGACAGCTAAAGGGTACAAAATGCAGTATCTTTGTGTTGTGATGAAATGTTCTAAAATTTTGATGATGTCTATTCAACTCTACCAAACTGTTACTAAGTACTATTTTAAAAATCACCAATTATACACTTTGAAGAAGTAAATTGTATTTCAATATAGCTGTTACAAAAACAAAAGAAAACTTGACAAAGAAGCTCCATCTCATCATTTCCATTCAAACATATTACATAAGTGGTTCTAAACAGTGCAACTAGTGAAAAACAAGAAATGAAAGCCAGCCAGGCTAGAAGGAAGTAAAACTCTCTTCATTCACAAAAGAATGTGATCATCTACAAAGAAATACTATGAAACATCTAAGAAAGCTATAAAAATCAGTAAATCAATGTAATAGCTGAAGGATTTAATGTACAAAAATCAATTCTAATTCTATATACTATCAAAAAATTGAATTATTCTTTAAAATACCATTTACAACAAAAAATATGAAACAAACACAAATTTGACAAGATTGGTAATTGAAAAGCTAAAAAATGTTGGGAGAAATTAAAGAGCTAAAATTAAAATAAATACCATTTTAAATAGATCATAAAACTCTTATGATGTTAATTAATTCCATATTGATAAACAGACGCAATGAAACCTTGATATATACACTGACTGGTTAGTTACTATGTAAAAACTGAAAAGATGATTGAAAAATTCATACAGAAATGCAAAGAATCTAGAAATCTCAAAACAACTTCAAAAAGAAGTTGGAGAACTTACACTAACTTCAACACTTACTAAAGGGGCCAGGGAGATAGCTCAGGCCTGAATTCAATCCCTGATTTCATCAAAAAAAGGAAAAAAAAAAAAAAAGACTTACTATAAAGCTGTAATAAGACAAGACAGTACCAACAAAAAGACAAATGGTCAACAGAACAGCACAGATCATCAAAACATCTGGGTTTTTAAAAGGTGCTGGTGGTAGAATAGTCTCCTCGTAACACAGAAATTAACTCAGCAACGTTCATAAACCTGAATATAAGAGCTAAAGTCATAAAACTTTTAGAAAAAAAAATCTTAATTTTCTTTTTAAATCTACTTAGTACAGGGTCTACAGGATCTCTCTACACAGATCAGACTCATAGTAATCCTCCAGTTTTCTGCCTCCCAAGTGCTGGGATTACAGGCACGTGCCACCATGCCCAGTCTCAGTCACTGTCTTAGTGCACCCCAGGGGCAGGGCGGGCAAGGCAGGTCAGGATCGAACCCCTAGGCCCTGTGTCTGCCTAAGCAGGTGCTTTAATCCACTGAGCTATTGGGCCAGCCCTAGAAACCCAATATATAGAGAGTAAAATAAAAGACAGATATTAGGACAAAAAAAAGGAAAAGTATTTATAAAAATATCACAATTCAGCATGGGCAATGTATCTAAAAGTATACCTTGATTTAGTCTAGTTGTATGTGTTTTGTATGATTTTTTGTCTGTCTGTTAATCTGTGTTAATAATAGTTAAGTTGATAAAAGACTTAAAAACATACCTGATGTTATCAGTAGTAATTGCAAGGAAATGAAGGACCATTTTGCATCTGTATATTTAAAATAGGATAGATATACAACTACTTTCTCTTAATTCAATGA